>NW_006408608.1:6996833-7008699 GCF_000296735.1 Chrysochloris asiatica
ATGGAGCTACTACGTTCCCCAAATTAATGAGGAGTGCTATGTAATTCCTAAAAAGTGCACCCTTTTTAAGTATTTCCCTCTTGCCTTGCATTGCTATTATTGTCCAATTATTTTAATTTTGCCTTATTTTCAGATTCCCTGAGTCATAATTTTAATATGATTGTTGTGGTTTCATACATCTGATGCCTATTTATGTTTCATCACTTGTCTCTATTGCTTAGTATAGCTTCTTATATCTCATGTCTTTCTGGGGTTTGCATCCTTTCTTCTGAAGCACACATCGTCGTAATTTTTTCAGCAAGAATCTGCTGCTGATAAACTCATTTTCTCCTGCCTGAAAATGTCTCTGTTTTCCTTCACTCTTAAGAAAGCTTTGTAGATGTGTCTTTGTAGACAATTTGAAGATCTGGTGCCATTGTCTCTGGAGCATATTAACATTGTGAAAAATCTGTTATTTGGCTGTTACACCCCACTTTCCTTTCCTTTTTTTTTCTGGAAGGTGTTTTGCTTGTATTTGGTATTCTACAGCTCACTATCATTTATCTAGTTGAAGATTTATTTTTATTTAGCTTTTTTTGAAGCTTGTTGTTCATTCCCAATATACAAATTCATGTTTCTGTCATCATACATCACCATAAACAAGGTGGTTTAAGAAATAGACATTTATGGTCTCATAGCTCTGGAGGTCACAAGTCCGAAATCCAGATCACTGGGCCAAAATCAAAGTGTTGGCAGGATTGTATATCTCCAGAGGCTCTGGAGACAAGCAGTTCCTTGTACTCCTTCACCTCTGGCAGTCTTTGGTTTGTGGCACCATCATTTTGGTCTTTGAGGCTAGTATCTTCAAATCTCTGTCCTCTATCTTTCCATCATCTTCCCTGTGAGAATCTGTATAAAATCTCTTCTGTGTCCCTTTTATAAAGACACTTGTGGTTGGGTTTAGGGCCCATCTAGTTTATCCAAGGTCCTTGGATGATACAAACAGTTCCCAATCAACTTCTACTCCCGCAAAGATCTACAGCTGATGCCACAGTCCTTAACAACAACGACAACTAACCTAAAGCTTCGTAAAGGGTTGGGAACCATCCAGAAAGGCCTGGTAAACTGCTTCAGTAAAGATTCTAGCCAAGAAAATTCTATGGGGCACTTCTATTCTATCAGGTGGGTCATCATGAGCTGGAAGTAACTTAACAACAATGGGTTTGGTTCTCAGTTTAGGTGATCGGTTTCTCCATCTTGAGACCCTTAGCTTGATCACACCCTACTAGGCATTTTTCCATTGTAGGAACAGTTGCCGGGATTAGGACCTGATATCTCTGGGTGCTCTTTGTTCAGTCCATCCAAACATGCCCATTATTTCCATTCTGAGACTTCTCACCATAATAACTTTTAATTCTGGTCTTTCCCAATCCGCTCTACTTTCAACTTCTGGAACTTCTAGTAAAAGTAAACTGGACCTTCTCATTTAATTATCTACAGTATTTAACTTCCCGCATATCTTTTGGAGTCCTGGAGTGACGCTGTGGGCCAATGCATCAGACTGCAAAGTTGTTTGAATTGCAAAGATCGGTGGTTCAAGCTCACCAGCTGCTCCTTGGAAACCCTATACAGGGTCGCTATGGGTCAGAATCGACTTGAAGGTACTTAACACAACAACAACAACAGGGTCGCTATGGGTCAGAATCGACTTGAAGGTACTTAACAACAACAACAGCAGCAGCAGCAAGTTACAATTTAACTCTATGTAGTTATTGTTGTTGTTGTTGTTGTTGTTAAGTGCTGATGAGTTGGTTCCCACCCATAGTGATCATGTATAGGGTTTCCAAGGAGTGGCTGATGAGCTTGAATCATCGACCTTGAGGTTCAAACTGACTTTGCAGTCCAGTGCATTAACCTGCAGCGCCACACCAGGACTCCAATTCTATGTAGTACATCCTGATTAATTTCTCCAGATATGTGTTCCAGTTTATTCATTGTATTTTTATATCTGATTAATCTATTATTCTGTATATCATTAAAAATTAAAAAAAAATTTTTTTTATTGTGAATTGGGTGAGTGTTTAAAGGACAAATCAGTTTTCCATTCAACTGTTCATACATATTTTGTTTCATGTCATTGATTTCAACCCCAGTCTCTGCTTGGGCATTCACCTTTTGGAGTCCTGGTGTGGCACTGTGGGTTAATGCTCTGGACTGCAAAGTTGGCTTGAACCACAAGGTTGGCAGTTCAAGCTCACCAGCTGCTCCTTGGAAACCCTATACACAATTGCTGTGGGTTGGAACCGAGTTGATGGCACATACAACAACATGTAACATTATTTATCCTGTTTTTTCCCTGTGTTCACATTTTCCAAGTCCTCTTTCTTTCCTAGCATTTCTTGCCTTGGGCAAATGCTGTACTTTTGATCTTCAGAGGTTCATTGTTTTAATAGTGTTACCTCCCTAGTGGTACTGTTCACCTTATAGATGTATCTATTGTTTGCCTGAAAATTAAGCTACAGGGATGAATTCAGTTCCAGGGTGAAGTAACGAAGGACCATTTTCTAAATGGTTCCATGTTGTCATATAACCAGTAAGTCTTGTCTTATTTATAATTTTGAATTTTGTTTCATATTGCCCCCCACCCCCACCCCGCCACACACACACTCTATCCAGAACCTTCTACTCTGATCCTTTTGAAAAAGGTTGGTAGTGGTAGCCAGGTGCCATCTAGTTCTTCTGGTCTCAGGGTTGTGGAGACTGATGCCCTTGTGGTCCATTGGTCATTTGGACTAAATGCTTCCATGTGTCTTTGATTTTCTGTACTCATCTTTGCTTCAGACAGAGAACGACCAGTAGTTACACCTTAATGGCACCTTTTAAAGCCTGAGTCACTACTCACCATTTAGGATGCAGAACGTTGACTTTGTGGTCTATGTTGTGCCAACCAACCTTAGTGTCCCCAGAGACTATGTTCCTGAGTCCCGGTCCCAACAACTCATTCTCTCCAAGTGTTTGGTATGGCTAAGAAGTTGTCATAACTTCATTTATAGATATATCTACAGCAAATATAGAATTAGTCTCTGTCAAACCTATATACTTTCATGGGTGTAATCCCATTTTTCCCACACTTTTTCAGCTTTCATGTCTATCTAACATACAAAGATTCTGACTTTCTATTTTTATCTAGAAATTCTAGTAAATTATCTTTAAAAAATCTGCCTTCTTCCTTGTGGTTGTTATGTGCTGTTGAGTCAGCCCTGACTCATAGTGACCCTATGTTCAACAGAACAAAGCACTGGTTCTGCACCATCCTCAAAAAGCACAGTGATGTTTTAGTCCACTATTACTGCTTCCAAGGAGCTCTGGTAGCATAGTGGTTACGAGTCGGGCTTCTAATATCAAGGTCAGCAGTTCAAAACTACCAGGCACTCCATGAGAGAAAGATGAGGCTTCCTGCTCCCACCCGTAAAGATTTACAGCCTTGGAAACCCTACGCAGGGTCACTATGAGTCGGAACCGACTTCACGGCACACCACCACCACTACCATTACAGCTACTAATCCATCTCATTGAGGGTATTCCTCGGTTTCACTAGATAATCCAAGGTCCTTGGTGGTCTTCCTCTTTTTCATTTGTCACTCTACTTCATCAAGCATGATGTCCTTCTCCAGAGCCTGGTGGCTCCTGATAACATGTCCAAAGTATGTGAGATAAAATCTCACCATCCTAACTTCTAAGGAACATTCTGACTGTAGTTTTTTTGATGATGATGATTTTATTTTACAAATGGATAAACAATAATACCATACTATTTTTTAATATATTAAATAGTCCATCCTTTTCCCACTAATTTGAAACATCACTTTTGCATTATGTCACAGTCCCGTAATCCCTATGCTTGGTTTCTGGATCTTTGTTACTTTGATCTGTCCACTTTTTTTTTTTTTTTAAATGTTTTATTGTGAATTACGTGATAGTTTACATGGGAGAACATTAGTTTTATATTCATCCTATCGTATATCGTTTCATTGCCATGGTTACAATCCCCTCCATGCATCATCAACCAACCAAAGGGTATATCCTGCAAGCCTGCTCCCCACCTCCGCCCCCCCGGTCATCAGCACACAGCCCCTCTCCCTCTCTGCATCTAAAGTCTGACTGTATTTTTTCCAAGACAGATTTATTTATTCTTCTAACAGTTCACAGTATATACAGTGTTCTTCACCAACACCATAATCCAAAGGCATTCTTCTTTTGTCTTCCTTTTTCATTGTCCAACTTTCATGTGCAGACAATGGGGAGATTGAAAATGTCACAGCTTTGTCAGGCATACCTAGTCCTCAAGGTGACACCTTTGCTTTTTAACACTATAAAGAGGTGTTTTGTAGCAGATTTGGCTCAATGCATCCTTGAGAATGTCGATCTTTTGTCTGTTTGTCATGATGTTACTGATTGGTCCAGTTTCCTTCCAGTGCGGTGTTCTGTTTTTCAAAATGATTGTTGCTGTTGTTAAGTGCTGTTGAGTTGGTTCTGACTCACAGCTGGTGTGTTTGAACCACTGACCTTGTGGTTTACACTCCAGTGCTGATCCTACAGCATTCTGAATCTAGTACATGGTTAAGCTTTTTCTTGAGTATTTTATAATTTGGAATTTTGCAAATTCATTTCAGCAGGGCTTTTATCCATGGGGCCTGGGTTGAGGGAGTGTCTCTCTCTAGCTGTTTTGTGTTTGCTTCTCTTGATTATCACTGTGTAGAATTAGTGTTTAAGTTCCTTCTCAACTTGAAGATTCTGGGTGATATAAACTTGAACCCCAAGCCTCTGTAAGAACAAGTTCTTGCTGTTTGTTCTTGGAAGACTATTTTCTTTTTTATAAAAACTAGAGTAAAGGACAAAAGCTCTCTTACCTTCCTGTGTATGTAGGTTGTTGGTGTTGTTTTATGTGCCATTGAGTCAGTCCTGACTCATAGCCACCCTGCACATGGTTTCCGAGGCTGTAAATCTTTACAGGAGCAGACAGCCTCACCTTTTTCCCACAGAATGGCTGGTAGTTTCGAACTGCTGACCATTTTTGTTTTTTATCGGGCAGGTAGCACTCATGGAGTCCTAGTATCATGTGAAGGAATGAGTCTCATTTCTCACAATCCACTTCTCTGGAGTCCAGCATACCAATCTCTTTACCTTAAAAACACTAGCCCCTATGTTAACAAGAACACTTTCCCATTCCTCTTTAGTTTCTGGTCCTTAAAACCAAAGCCAAACCCATTACCACTGACTTAACCCTGACCCATGGAAATGCCATGTCTGCAGAGTGAACTGTGCTCCATTTCAGAAGTAAATCACTAGGCCTTGCCTCCAAGGCACTGTGGGGTGGGTTTGAACCACTAACCTCTCAGTTAGTTGACACGTTTTTCATCATTTGCACTATCCAGGACTCTCTGGTCCTTAGAAACACATTAACTTTCTGGAGAGCTAGCTCTGCACTCCACATGCTGTTCACTACATTTTCTTAAGTACTTCTAAGTGCTTGGGTGGGAGGGTTGCCTCCTTAATCCTTACGCTCCCACCACATCCATCTTTTTCATAGTTCCGAGAGTATTCCAAGGAGCCCTGGTGGTGTAGTGGGTTAAGCATTGGGCCGCTAACCAAAAGGTCAGCAGTTCAAACCAAGCTTCCACAATGTGGGAGAAAGATGAGGTTGGCTGTTGCAGTATAGATTTGCAGGCTTGGAGACCCTGAGGAATAGGGAAGACCCTACTCTTCCTGATGGGGTGGCTGGACTCAACTCGATGACAGTGGGTGTAGATTTGAGGTTTAGAGTACATCAAGGAGTTCATTGGTGTCGTGCTTAGATGCGCCACTGCTCACCGAAAAGTTGGTGGTTCAAATCCACCAGCTGCTCTGTGGAAGACAGTTGTGGCAGTCTGATTCTGGAAAGATTATGCTGTTGTTATGTACAGTGGAGTTGGTTCCAACTCATAGTGACTCTGCACAGGGTTTCTGAGGCTGCACATCTTTATGAGCAGAAAGCCTCATCTTTCTCCCGCAGAACAGCTGGTAGTTTTGAACTGCCGACCTTGAGGTTAGCAGCCCAATTCATAACCACTACTAGTCTTGGAAAACTTATAAGGTGATTCCACTCTGTACTATACGGTAACTATGAGTTGGAGTTCAACTGTATGGCAGTTGGTTTGAGATGGAGAATGTGGTCATTTTTTGAATAGAAAGCTTTACCTAAAACAAAACAAAAACCCCCTGTCTGGAAGGTTTGCATACAGCTGGCCCTCTTTGTCTTTCTGTGTTCAGCTAAACTGTCATCTCCTTCCCCCGTTCCTTCTCAGACCGACCTCTAGAGAAAACCCCTCCATTACTCTGTACCACTTCACCCCTTCACTTCCTTCCTATAGGACATCGTGATTCCCACTTGCCTTGTTTATTTGTTTGTGTACTTTTCTGCTGTCTGCCCTGCCTCTTGCTAGAATGGGTGATGGTGTTGTTAGCTGTTGTTGAGTCAACCTTATGTTCAACAGAACGAAATGCTGTACCAGCCTCATGATGGTGAGTCCACCTTTGTGGCTCTTGTGCTAATCCATATTATTGGGTGTCTCCCTTGTTTTCACAGACCCTTTACTTTACTAAACAGGATGTCCTTTCCCAGCAGTTGAATGGCGCAGGGACCTTCCCTGGCTTGTCCCACCCTGTATCTTTAGCACCTACATCAGTGCCCATAACAAGTAGTACACTTCCAGAAAATACTGAGTGAATAAAGGAATGTACCCATGCTTCAGACTCCCGAGAGACTCTCTTCATACTCAGAACAGACTTACAAACTTGCAACAAGGCTGTGAAGTTCTTAAGGACTGGGGAAAGATATATTCCAGTTGACTCATGGGCTTTAATTATTTCCTAGTTCCTTAGCACAAATTCTATTGTTGTTGTTAGTGCTGTTGAGTGGGTACTGAGTCACAGCATTTCTGAGGCATTGTTGGTAGGTCTGAACTGCCAAATGTGTTGTTAGCACTCTAGTGCTTATCCTACGGTTCCACACCGCGACCCCAGCACTAACTCTACTACTTGGGAAACCAAGGTTCCAGGAAAAGTGGACACATTTGTTGATACAACTTTTAAATATAATCAAACCACTAGACCTCTCAGTTTAATAGGTTGTACCTGGGGGTCTTTTTGGTCTTTCTGATACAGAGATGTTTACTTTCATTTTATCGACTATACAAAGGTTTTCAGCTGTGTGGACAATGACAAGCTATGGACAACATTGACAAGAATGAGTATTCCAGACACTTAATTGTGCTCATGGGGAACCTGTACATACACCAAGACACAGTTATTTGAACAGAACAAGGGCACACCGAATGGCTTAAAATCAGGATAGGTGCATGCCAGGTTTGCGTCCTTTCACCATACCTATTCAATCTGTATGCTGAGCAAATAATCTGAGAAGCTGGATTCTATGAAGAAAAACATGGCATCCAGATTTCAGGAAGACTCATTAACAACCTGCGACATGCAGATGATGCAACCTTGCTTGCTGAAAGTGAAGAGGACTTAAAATACTGATGAAGATCAAAAACCACAGCCTTCAGTCTGGGTCACACCTTAACGTAAAGAAAACAAAAATCCTCTTCACTTGTAAATAACAATAAATAATATCATGATAAATGGAGAAACGATTGAAGTTGCCAAAGACTTCATTTTGCTTGGCTCCATCATGAACATCCAAAGAAACAGCAGTCAAGAAATCAAGTGACATATTGCATTAGGCAAATCTGCTGCACAAGACCTCTCTAAAGTTTTCAAGAGCAAAGATGTCAGTTTGAAAACTAAGGTGTATCTGCTCCAAACCATAGGAAACTTAGATACTGACTGAGGAAGACCGTAGAAGAATTGATGCATTTGAGTTACGATGTTGAAGAAGAGTATTAAAGATACCACAGACTGCCAGAATAACAAACAAATATGTGTTGAAAGAAATAAAACCAGAATGCTCCTTAGAAGCCAAAAAGGCCAGATTTTGTCTCTCATCCTTTGGACATACTATCAGGAGGGACCAGTCCCTGGAGAAGGACATTGTGCTTGGTAAAGTGGAGGATCCGTGAAAAAGAGGGAGACCCCCAGAGAGAAGGATTGGCACAGTGGCAGCAGCAATGGGTTTAAGCAGAGCAGCAACTGTGAGGAAGACTAGGACTGGATGAAGTTTGGTCCTGTCACTATGGGTTGCGATCGACTTGATGGCCCCTAACGACAAACAACAACAACCAGGGGATCATTCTCACCTTGTGTAAGCACTGGCGCAGAGGCGAACCTGGGGAATACAGGACTTACCTGCTGTGACTGCAGTTAAATCTTTCCCCAGCTCCCCACCGAGAAAATAAACTGAGCAGAGGGCTGTGTGGATCAATAAAAGCAACACAAATAATCCACACAACGTTGCAAATAACAGGACCTTTTCAATAAACAAATTAAAGTTCACATCCTGAAAGCAATATAATCACTTGCCAGGAATTTAGAAAATTGTTTAAAAAACATCCTACTTATAATTGAATGTGCCCTGGTGTGGCACTATAGGATAGGCATTGGACTGGTAACCCCAAGGCCGGAAACTCAAACCCACCAGCTGCTCTGAGAAATGCTATGCTAAGTTGCTTTAAGTTGGAACTGACTCAAGGGCCCTTAACAACAACATAGTTGAATACCGAATATAAACCATGGCATTGATGCCTGTGTATATTCTTCTGGTTTTAAAAGTCATGCATTTTTGGAGGGTCATCATTTATTGAGTGATAACGAATTGGGCTGCCAACCTCAAAGTCAGCAGTTCGAAACTACCAGCGGTTCCGAGGGAGAAACATGAGGCGTTCTGCTCCCGTAAAGATGTACAGCCTCGGAAACCCTGTGCAGGGTCGCTATGAGTTGGAACCGACTCCACAGTACCTACCAACCAACAACAACTGTTCCCTAAATCTGAGTCTCTACAGCCCTGTGAAGGAGGTGCTGCTGTTTTAAAATGAGATAGTAAGGATGTAGGGAGGTCTGGTAATTGCTAAAAAAGTTTCATAGCCTATTAGTGAACAAGCAGAGGCTTGAACTTGCATCTGTCTGATTCTAGATGCTGTTCAAGTCTTTGCTTGCAGTTCTAGTATTGTATAGCTTTTACCTTCCCTCCTCTATAAGACTTCTTTTTAATTTTTTTTTAACTTAACATCATGATTTTTATTGCATGCTGTTGGATAATCTGCATAGTCATCTCTCTTAATGACCAGCTGAAGGGCATCTGGTCACTCTTTTCTCATTCAAGACAAACTGGCCACTTTGAAAAACTATTTAGACTGAGCTTGTAAAGTTAAACATTTGTATGCCCCATGACCCAGGGATTCCTCTTCTGGGTGTCTATCATAGAGAAAACCTTAGCGGTGGGCCCCAGCTGCTATAGACGAGACTCTTTAGAGAAACATAACTGACAAAAACTAGGAATAATCCAGATATCCAAAACAGGATGGATATTTTCTTTTTTAGTGTGTTAGATGAATACGCTACCATTACATGGAGTAACAATGTGAACGAAATGAGAACGCCGGAAGCACTGTAGAATAGGTTTCAGAGGGCCAACCACAAAATCAGAGGTTTAATCCCACCAACCTCTCCTTGGGAAAAAGATGAAGCTCTTTTGTCTCACAAAGATTTAGGGCCCCAGAAACCCTGTAGAGGGCCGGAAACCCTATACAGCATCTCTATGATCTGGAACCAACTCAACAGCACACAACCGCAACAGCAGTAGCATGTATGCATGTATGCATTTATGTATGTGGTGGTGGCTGTGTGTCCTCAAGTCAATTCCAACTCATACAGACCCTGTATAGGGTTTCTGAGACTGTAAATTCCAGTGGAGTGACTGGGGGATTTGAACTTCTGACCTTGTGTTTAGCAGCCCAACGCATAATCACTACAGCACCAGGGCTCCAATTATATATATATATATATATTAGGATGATAGATAAATAGATAGATAGATAGATAGATAGAGCTATAGATATAGATATACCATTTGTCTGTCAAGGAGCTCTGGTAGTGTAGTGGTTACGAATCGGGCAGTGAACTGCAAGGTCAGCAGTTCGAAACTACCAGCTGTTTTGCAGGAGAAAGATGAGGTTTTCTGCTCCCGTAAAGATTTACAGCCTCAGAAATCCTGTACAGGGTCACTATAAGTTGGAACTGACTCCAAGGCACATAACAACAACAATCAATTGTCTGTCAGTTTGTCATACTGTGGTGGCTTGTGTGTTGCTGTGATTCTGGAAGCTATGCCACGGGTATTTTGAATATGAACAGGGTAACCAGTGGCGAACAGGTTTCAGCTGAACTTCCAGAAGAAGACAGACTAGGGAGAAGGAGAGACAAACTATTTCTGAATATTTAGTCACTGGAAACCTTATGAATAGCAGTGGAATACTGTCAGTACCAGATTACTGACTATTGAGATATAATGAAGAGCACAAGAATATTGTCAGATGTAGTGCCGGCAGATGAGTCCCTCAGGTTGGAAAGCACTCAAAATGTGGACTGGGGAAGAGCTACACACTCAAAGTAGAGTTGACTGACATGACGCGAATGGAGTAAAACCCTCGGGACCTTCATTTACTGATGGGACACAACTAAAAATGAAGAGAAACAGCTGTAAGCATCCATTAATCATCGGAACATAGAATGTACAAAGTATGAAATTAGGAAAATCAGAAACTGTCAAAAATGAAATGGAACGCATAAACATGGATATCCTAGGCATTAGTGAGCTGAAATGGACTGGTATTGACCATTTTGAATCTGACAATTACATGGTTTACTATGCTGGGAAAGAAAAATTAAAGACGAATAGTGTCGCTCGCATTCATCATCATTAAGAACATATCAAGATCAGTTATGAAGTACAACACTGTCTATGATGTTGTTGGTAAGTGCTGTCGAGTCAGTTCTGATCCATAGTGACCCTGTATAGGGTTTCCAATGAGCAGCTGGTGAGCTTGAATCACCAACCTTGTAGTTCAAACTGACTATGCAGTCCAGCGCATTAGCCCACAGCCCCACACCAGGACTCCACTATCTGTGTATGCACAGCATATCTCAAAATGAATGGGTCCTTGTATATAGTAGTTGGTTTTGGCTCTTGCCTTTTATGTTGGGGTTTTACAAGGTGCAAATACAGTTTGGCTCTATAGCCAGACCTGCTGTCTCTTGTTAGGTAAGGCAAGAATAAAGGCTCCTGCCCAAGTAGGAGAGTCAACTTTAGGGCTAAATCCCAGAGTCAGGCGTCACAAGAAGCAGCCAAAGGATTAGCTTGTGGGACCACTGGGCTTTTGGGGTTTCCTCTTTGTGCCATGGGAAAATTGTACCCTGTGGGCACAATGCTGGACCCTTTTGGGGGTGTACTCCCACCCACCTGAAGATGCCAAGACTGGGCAGAGAGGGTGTGACAGGGGAGAAAAGGAAAGAAAAGTAAAAAAAGTTGTCATACCTCTTTTCCCACAAGTCACTCTGTGGCTTTTGTGCTATATCAGCCTGGCTGTGGCCCCGCCCTCTGATCTCCCCCCAGACTGTGGGCCATAGGGAGCATCACCGTGTATCCCTGTCACAGTCAGACTTTTCCACCAGTGGGGCCCGAAACTGCTTCCCCCCCGCCCCACACACACTTTATAATAGCTCTAAAGCTCTGGAACTGTCCTGGCAAAGCCCCTTCTCTGTTTTTTTCACGCCTTAGCCAAGGAGCCACTGCTGCCTGTCTCTGCTTTTCCTCCCCCCAAACTGGACGTCCCAAGCCATCGTATTTTCAATAACCTTATATGCATGTGAACGTTGGACAATGAATAAGGAAGAC
>NW_006408608.1:7008799-7013993 GCF_000296735.1 Chrysochloris asiatica
ACTGTGCATTCCCTCCACAGTCAGACATCTCTGCAGGTGGCCACCTGAAACTGCTTCCCCCATGCTTTATATTAGCTCTAAAGCTCTGGAACTGTCCTGGCAAAGCCCCTTCTCTGTTTTTTTCACGCCTTAGCCAAGGAGCCACTGCTGCCTGTCTCTGCTTCTCCTGCCCCCAAACTGGACGTCCCAAGCCATCGTATTTTCAATAACCTTATATGCATGTGAACGTTGGACAATGAATAAGGAAGACTGTAGCATGTGAGAACAAAACAGCTCTGCTCTGTGCCAAGCTCACAATTGTTGTTCTGCATGAGCCCATTGTCGCAGCCACTGTGTCAACCCCTCGCATTAAAGTTTTCCTCTTTTTCACTGGCACTCTGTTTTCCTAAGCATGATGCCCTTTGCCAGGGCCTGGTCCCTCCTGATAACACATCCAAAGTACGTGAAATGAAGTCTCACCATCCTCGTGTGTAAGGAACATTCTAGCTGTACTTCTTCCAGCTTTCACATGTATATGAGACAACTGAAAATACCACGGTTCCTGTGGTGCACACCTTAGTGACATCCTTGCTCGTTAACACTCTAAAGAGGCTGTCATCAGCAGATGTGTCCAATGTCATGTGGCAATTGGTTTAGTAGGTGCACCTAACAACAACAACGCTATGTCCCAGCTCTGCTGTCTACACTTTATATTAAAAACTTGTATACACCTCACTTCAGCTGATTTGTGGCTATTACTGCCTTTTACTGATGAGGAAACCAAGACTAAGAAAGGGTACATCACTTGACCAAACAGCACCCCACTTAAGAAGCAATAAAGCAGGTCTGTTGAACTCTACAGGCCACATGTAAATCCACTCAATACCGCTGCCTCTCCATCAGAAAGTACTCTTACAGGATGGCGAGATTCAAAATGGGGTTTTGTGTGAAAACTTTATCATCTTAATGACTTACTGAAAATCTGTATGATTTTGGTTTAGATGCTTCATAAATCATATACCTTCTCGCCTGTTAGGATACAACCAATTTCTGGTATCACATTTGGATTCTGAAGGCTCAGACCCAATCAGTAGATTCCCCACAATTTTCCATCAGAATTAAAGAGGAAGAATTGGCCTTTCAAATCATTGCATTTGTTGTTATGACAACACGCAGCTTGGATCTGTTCTGAGCTCTGGCATGCAAAGTCCTGAGTTGAAAGCATTTTGTATACAGGTTTCAGAAGGGCTGCAAAAGAGGTGTGTTTATTCACATATACTGCATCCTTCCACCTCCCTCCTATCTCCGCCAACCACCACCATACACAAAGATGAAGACGTTTCTCAACTACCTTAATGCAATGTAAAAAACATAAAGAATGCACAAAGACATATAATTCTAGGAGTAACATTCCCAGCAGGGGAGCTGAGAATTGGTGCTGTCATCTGCTTCCATCTTTACAATAATGTGACAAAATATCAGGCACCCAAGAGCACAGTGAAACTGGATTTTTCTGCCTTACTATGTTCTTCAAGTCTATTTTCTTTATTCTTTTTATTCTTTGTACAAGCCTATGCATTTGTTGGAGTCCTGGCTTGGCTCTGTAGGATAAGCACTCAACTGCAAGGTCAGTTTGAACTGCAAGGTTGGCAGTTCAAACTTACCAGCTCCTCCTCAGAAACTTTATAGTGGGTTGCTACAGCACTTAACCACCAAACCATGTTGTTATTAGGTACTGTCGAGTTGGTTCTGACTCATAGTGCCATTGAGTTGGCTCCGACTCATAGAGACACTGTATGGGGTTTCCAAGGAGTGGCTGGTGGGTTTGAACCACTGGTCTTGCTGTTAGAAATCCAGCGCTGACCCTACAGCACCACACCAGGATTCATCATCAGACTTTTTATCCACAGCACCACTTTTAGGTTTGATCCATCAATTTTTAAGTTAGTGATTGCCTGTAAACCATTTTTGCCACCCAAGGACCTTAAGAGCATCCGACAGACCAGGAAATCCATTGCAATCATAGACTTGAAAGACATGCTTTCCTGACTTAGCCCCTGTGCATAAAGATGTTTGATACTGTGAACAAGTGCAAATAGCTACAATTTGACAAACTAGATTTATGCTTATAAATGCAATGACTCGAAATTCTAATAGGAATGAAAATATTCTTCATATCAAGGAAGAAACTTGTTTCCTCAGTGTACTGGGTTGGTTCTTGTTTTTGTTGTTGTCAAGTGCCAGCGAGTTGGTACCGACTCATGGTGATCTTATGCACTGCAGAATAAAACACTGCCCGATCCTGGGCCAACCTCACTACTGTTGCCATACTTGAGTCTATTGATGCTGCCACCTGGCCAATCCATCTCATTGGGGGTCTTCCTCTTTTTTTCTGACCCTCCACCTTACTAAACATGATAAACTTCTCCAGCAACTGCTCCTTCCTGACAATATGTCGGAAGTATGAGAGAAAAAGTTTGGCTATCTTGGCCTCCAAGGAGCACTCTGGCTGCACGTCTTCCAAAACAGATCTATCTATTGGTTCTTTGGGCAGCCCACGGCACTTTCAGTATTCTCTTCCAACACCATAATTCAAAGGCATCAATTCTTCTCTGGTCTTCCTTATTCACTGTCCAGCTTTCTCATGCATATGAGGTTATTGAAAATACCATGGCTTGGGCCAGGCGCACCTTAGTCCTCAAGCTGACACCTTTGCTCTTCAACACTTTAAAAAGGTCTAATGGGTTGGTAGGGATGAGAAATTTAGACACTGGCAATCAAAAACGGGGGTTGGGGTATCTATAAAGACACAAAGTGGCTGACTTACAAGCTTTCATGAGTGTGCTAGTTTTAGAATGAGAGAGGTAAAGTAGAATCCCCACTGAATAATTTCCCTTTTTCCATATGTATTTGGTGAAAGGGGTTGGGGGATGATGGTGATAGGATTGTATGACTCATTTGTGAGTAATTGTTAGCAGGATTCATTGTGATTGTCACAACGCTAATTGTAGAAGATGTACAACTAGAAGTGGGGAGTAGTTAATCTTTTACTTCAGGAACAGATGATCCCAGGACCATCAAGAAGAAGGAGCACAAGTGGAGTGTGAGATTCTTATCTAAGAAAGCAGCAACAGCAGAGATGGTGGCAGAGGTGGTGGCATGGAGTGACAGAGCAGTTGCGGACTCTAAGCCCATGGACTGAGTAAGGCTATAAGAGGCTGGCTGGCAGAATGTGCCCTCTGGACATTTAAATGAATATATTTTGTTTTGTAAGTGTACATCAAATATTTTTGCTTTGTTCATTTGAGAAACGTAATATACAAATGGGGAGTCACATGGAAGAAGCAGGATTACTAATGTTACAGGAAAGGGATTGTAATTATGGCAATGAAACAAAGTATATAATTTGTTGAATGTAAAGCTTATGATCTTGTCTGTAAACCTACACTCAATTCACAATAAAAAGTTAAAAAAAAAAAAAGAAGAAAATGAAAGGAAGAAAGGCGTGCTCTCATTTGTGCCTAAGGAGATATGTATGAAAATGCCCATTGCAGCATTGTTTATTTTGGGAAAGAAAAAACAAACAAAATACCTAGAAACAATTTGGAGTCCTGGTGAGGTGCTGTGGGTTAATGTGTTGGACTACAAGGTAGGTTTGAACCTCAAGGTTGGTGGTTCAAGCTCACTAATCTCTCCTCACAAACCCTATACAGGATCCCTATGGGTAGAAACCAACATGATGGCACTTAACAAGAAGAAGAAACAATTTAAATATATATGTGTTTCATCATAAAACCTTTAGTTCATTACTATTTTTGACGTTTTTCAATAGTTCATTCCCTTAACTGTGTTTGCTATCTGAATTATGAATGTTGTTATTGTCATAGTGACCCTGCAAAGGGTTTCCAAGGAGCAGCTAATAGATTTGACCTGACAAGTTTGTGGTTTGCAGCCTAGCGCCACACCAGGAGTCCATATTATGAATTGTTGTTGTTGCTGTTAAGTGACATTGAGTTGGTTCTGACCCATAGGGATCCTGTATAGGGTTTCCGATGAAATGCTGGTGAACTTGAACCACCAACCTTGCAGTTCAAATGGCTTTGCAGTCTGGCGCATTAACCCACATCACCACACCAGGACTCCATATTATGAATAGAATGCATTATTTTATCTTTTTCTTATTTATGAATATTTAAATTGCTTCTAGGTGTCTTTTTCTCCTTTCCCAGAATAAACAATACTGCAATAATTATAAACATTATACAAATCATAATCAATACTGCACAAACAGTAAAACACAGGTAAACATCTTTCTGATATTCTAGACTTTCAGCCAAGATCCATTTGACATCAGGGATGATATCCCTTATTCTACTTTCTCTTATGCATCTGACTTGAATTTCTGGCAGCTCCCCGTTGATGTACTGCTGTAACCATTTTTAAATTATCTCCATCAAAATTTTACTTGCATGTGTCATTAATGATATTGGTTGATAATATGCATTCTGTTGGATCACCTTTCTTTGAAATTAGCATGAATACGGATCTTTGAAAATTAGCTGATTAGATAGCTAGTGTCCAAATTTTTTGACATAAACTAATGAATACCTCCAGGGCTACATGCATTTGTTGAAAAACATCAATTGGTATTCCATTAATTCTTGCAGCCTTGTTTTGCACCAATGCAATTGAACTTTTTCTTTCAATATCATTGGGTCTTGGTCATATGCTACCTCCTGAAATGACTGAATGCCAACCAGTTATTTTTGGTATATGATTCAGCATATTCCTTGGATCATCTTTCATATTTTGCTCATTGTTGTTGTTATGTGCTGTTGATTCAATTCTGGGTTTCTGATGAGCATCTAGTGCATATGAACTGTCAACCTTGAGGCTAGCAGTCCAGTACTTACGCTGTAGTGCCACACCAGGACTACATTTTGCTCATAGAATCCTTCAATATTGCAACTTGAGGCTTTACATTTTAAGTCAGTTCTTTCAGTTTGAGCCTGTTCCTTCCCTTAGGATTTCTAATTCCAGGTCTTTGGACATTTCACTGTAATACTTTACTTTGTCTTCTCAAGTTGGCCTTCAAATTTGTTTCATCTTTTTTACTTCATCATTTCTTCCATTTGTGTGTCCATTTGATAGAGAAAATTGGAAAGTCTCTCTTAAATTCATTTTGGTCTTTTCTTTATTTGCTGCATTTTTAATG
>NW_006408608.1:7015748-7028359 GCF_000296735.1 Chrysochloris asiatica
ACATGGACCTCCCCAGATGGAATACACAGAAATCAAATTGACTGCATCTGTGGAAAGAGGCGTGGAAAAGCTCCACATCTGCAGCCATAACAAGGCCAGGGACAGACTGTGGAAGAGACATCAATGGCTCATATACAACTTCAGGCTAAAGTTTAAGAACATGAAAACAAGTCCACAAGAATTATAACATGACCTTGAACACATCCCACCTGAATTTAAAAATCATCTGAAGAGCAGATTTGATTCATTAAACACTAAAGACTGAAGACCAGAAGAGTTGTGGGATGACATTAAGAACATCTTACAGGAAGAAAGCAAAATGTCTTTAAGAAGACAAGAAAGTAGGAAAAGACCAAAATGGAATTCAGAAAAGACTCTTAAACCAGCATAAAGATGCTAAAGAAAATGGAAAATCTGAGGAGGTAAACAAGATGAATATAAAATTCCAAAGGCAGCTTGAGAAGACAAAGTCAAACAGTGTAATGAAATATGCAAAGACCTGTTGTTAGAAAAGCAAAAGGGAAAACACCTGCAGCATCTCTCAAGCTGGGAGAACTGAAGAAAAATTCAAGTCTTGATTTGAAATACTGATGGATTTTGTGGGCAAAATACTGAATGATGTAGGAAGTATCAAAAGAAGATGGAAGGGATATACAGAGTCACTGTACCAAAAAGAAATGGATGATGTTCAACCATTTCAAGAGGTAGCATATGATCAAGTGTCAATGATACTGAAGGCAGAAGTCCAAGGTACATTGAAAGCATTGGCAAAGAACAAGGCTCCAGAGATTGCTAGAATGAGAACTGAAATCTTCCAACAAACTGATGCAGCTCTGGAGGCATTCATTCATCTATGCTAAGAAATTTCAAAGACAACTATCTGGCCAACTGACAGCAAGAACTCCATATTTGTGCCCAATCCAAAGAGAGGGGACACAATGGAGTGTAGAAATCATCAGACAATATCATTAATATTACATGAAAGCAAAATTTTGCTAAAGATAATACAAAACTGTTGCAGCTACACATTGAGAGAAAACTTCCAGAGGTTCAAGTTGGATTCAGAAGAAGCCGTGGAATGAGAGGTATCATTGCTGATGTCAGATAGATCTTGGCTAAAAGCAGAGGATACTGGAGAGATGTTTGCCTATCCTTTCTTGACTATGCAAAGCTTTTGATTGTGTGGATCATGGGCAACAGTGAAGAAAATGAGTATTTCAGAACACTTGATTGTGCTCATGTGGAATCTATACAAAGACCAAGAGTCAGTTGTTCATAGAGAACAAGGGAACACCAAATGGTTTAGAATTAGGGAAGGTGTGTGTCAGGTTGTATTCTGTCACTATATTTATTTAATCTGCAAGCTAAGCAAAGAATCCAAGAAGTTTGATTATATGAAGAAAAATATGATATCAGGATTGGAACCTTGCAGATGATAGAACCTTGCTTGCTGAAAGTGAAGAGGACTTAAAATACTTACTGATGAAGATCAAAGACCACAGCCTTCAGTATGGATTGCATCTCAATGTAAAGAAAACAAAAATCCTCACCACTGGGCCAATAAACAACATCCATATCAATGGAGAAAAGATTGAAGTTGTCAAATACTTCATTTTGTTTGGAGCAACCATCAACACTCATGGAAGCAGAAATCAAGAAATTAGAGAACGTATAAAATTAGGCAAACATGCTTCACAAGACCTCTTGAAAGTGTTCAAAAGCAAAGATGTCAGTCTGAGGACTAAAGTTCGTCTAATCCAAGCCATGGTATTTTCAATAGCCTCATATGTATATGAAAGCTGGCCAGTGGAAGGAAGACCACAGAAGAATTGATGATGCATTTGAGTTATGGTGTTAGAGGAGATTATTAAAAGTACCACGGACTGTCAAAAGAACAAACAGATCTGTGTTGGAAGAAATACAGCCAGAATGCTCCTTGGAAGGCAGCATGGCCAGACTTTGTCTCTCATATTTTGGACATACTGTCAGGAGGCACCAATCTCTGGAGAAGGTTATCATGTTTGGTAAAGTGAAGGGTCAAAGAAAAAGAGGAAGACCCCCAACTAGATGGATTTACACAGTAGCAGAAACAATGGGTTCAAATATAGTAATGATTGCAAGGTTGGTGCAGTTCCAAGCAGTGTTTTGCTCTGTTGTGCATAGGGTCTCAATGAGTCGGTACTCACTCGGTGACACTTCACAACATCAATTGCTTTCTTTATGAAGCTGTCCTATTTAATATAACATGTCTGGCCTTTGGTCATTAGTGTTTAGTGTTCAAATCTATTCTTGATGGTCTCTAAATTCACTTGGGATACACTTTAGGTCAACTTTGGATTTGTTTGACTTATTTAAATATTCTTCAGCTTCAGTTTGAACTTTCATTTGAGCAAATGGCAGTCTGTTCCACAGCTTGTCTCTGTCCTAATTTTGATCAACAATATTGAGCTTCTTCATCATCTCTTTCCACAGTTTGTAGTTGATTTGATTCCATTCCATGAGGTTCATGTGCTGTTTATGTTGTTGAAAAAAAAAAAAAAGTATTTGTAATGAATAAATTTTTGGCTATGCAAAATTCTATTATGCAATCTCTGGCATTGTTTCTATCACCAAGGCCGTATTTCCCAGATGCCAATCCTTCTTCTTCATTTCCTACTTTCACATTCTAATCACTAGTAATTATAGCATTGCATCTTGCTTGCATGTTTGACCAATTTCAGACTGCAAAAATTGTTAAGAATCTTCCATTTCTTCACCTTTGGCATTCGTGGCTTGTGAATAAATTTGAATAGCAACTATATTAACTGGTCTTCCTTGTTGGCTTGTGGGTAGACAGTCATTGACAGTGTTGTACTTCAGGGTAGATCTTGAAATACTCTTTTTGATGATGATTGTGACATCATTCCTATTCAGTTTTGATTCCCAGCCTACATAATCATAACTTTGGCAAATAATGAAAATATCGTACCTACCTGTCTAATACTCATGCTTTCTTTCTTTTTTCTTGTTGCATAGTAACGAGAAATCTTTCATTAAGTGTAGAGTTTTGTTTTGTTTGCTACCCAGAGACTCCTAATATTCAGTATATGATTTGTCAAATGAAAGTCTAGGTACTATTATTCAATTTGCTCATCTTGTTGAAAAATATATATGATGGCAGGTGTTCTTGGCTTTTTGGAGCTTTGCTGGGAACATGTCCACATTTTACTATCAAATATAATGTCTATTTCCAGGTTTTGGCAGCTATTCTTTATTGGGCTATGAAAATTTTTATCTATGTCTAGTTTGTTAAAAGGCACTCTATTTTTCTTTTAAGTTATGAATAAGTGATATGGCTTGTTGGTGGTCACTTACTCGACATTTACTGAATGAAGGCTATTTTCATTTTTTCCTGTAATCAGTTAATGTGTGAGTTACATTGGTAGATTTCACAATTGTATACAATCTTTGCATTACTGGTATGTGCTCCTTACTGACAACGGTTTTATTTTAATACACTCATAGATTCAATTCACTAGACCTTATTTAGGATGTTTCCATCTGTGTCCAGTAAGTGCGATTGGCCTGTAATTGCATTTTTTCTTATCCTGGAAGTGTCATAAAATTGGTCTTCTTTTCTCTTTTGTGCTTTTCTGAATCATTTTTATAAGCAAAAGATGATCTGCTTTTTCAAGCTTTAGTAAAACTTGCCTTTAACATCTATGAGCTCAAAATATCCTTCCACATGGAATTTTCTCTCCTTCCCTGATTTCAACTAATCCTCAGGTGTCCAAGTTGTACACAAATGCCATTATTTCTGTGGCGCCTCCTTTGATTGCTTCCCGGACTCCCTGGCCCTCATTGGCAATCCGTTGCCTTCTCTGTCTCCCTGGCATCCTCAGAACAACTGGCTCATACCATGTTTTCAACATTAGTGCTTTGCATTTCACATGCGCCCTACCTTCAACAAGTGCCTCGCACAAGGCTTTCTCTAACAGATGTCCTTATGTTATTGCTAGTTGCCATTGAGCCGATTCTGACTCATGGAAAGCCCATGTGTTGCAGAGCTGTTACATAGGATTTTCAAGGCTGTGACATTTTGGAATCAGATCTCCAGGTCTGTCTTTCATGGATGAATTCAATTTGTCAGTCTTTCAGTAAGTAGTAGAGTATTTTGTTTTGTTTTGCCACCCAGAGACTCCTAATATTCAGTATAAGATTTGTCAAATGAAAGTCTAGGTGCTATGATTTAACTTGCTTATCACATCCCAAACATGCACATGCACACACAATGCCAACAGGGGTATCTTTAGGAAAACTTTAAGAGGTGGTGAATGCTCTGGGTAGGGTGGGCTCAGGGCATTGGTGGCAGTGGGGCAGCTCCCAAGACTTCTGGAGTCATGAAATCACTCGGTAATCTGGAAACAAATATACAAGTCTACCAGATAGGTCAACGGGGAAGGAGAGGCAGGATGTGTCATTCTGTTTTGAACCACGCTGTTGATGACTCCCCTTTCTCCCATTACTTCCTCTTGGGAAAAAGGAATAAAGTCCTCAAAACGTTAATGCCTGTTTCTCAGAGAAGATAAAAAATAGTCATCTTGGAGAATTCTAAAGTAGCCTTGATTACATTGCCTATTTTGGGAAATGTGAAGTTATCTCATACAAAGATGTGAGATCAAAGCCCTTTATTTAACAGTGGCACTAAGGCTCCAGAGCATCAACAGGGCCAGCCTTACCTCCACCCTGCACCTCCCAAGTCTCTAGCCTTTTAGAAAGCACACTAGCACCCAGTTCTAGAGTACTTGCTCTGTGCTAGGCATTGTTTAAAGTGTGTTGTTGTTGTTAAGTGCCGTCGAGTTGGTTCCGACCCATAGCGACCCTATATAGAGTTTCCAAGGAACAGCTGGTGAGCTTGAACCAGCAACCCTGTGGTTCAAACCAACTTTCCAGTCCAGCGCAGGAGTACTGTTGTGGCGCTGTGGGTTAATGTGTCAAACGGCAAAGCTGTTTGAACTGCAAGGTCGGCAGTTCAAGCTCACCAGCTGCTCCTTGGAAACCCTATACAGGGTCACTATGGGTCGGATCTGACTTGATGGCACTTAACAACAACAACAACACACCAGGCCTCCTGAAAATTCTTTATATGCTTTAATTTAGTCCACACTCACAATTACCCTATGAGATACTGGTATATGTTCACATTTTACATACGCAGAAACTGAGGTACTTTACCTAAAGCCACAACAAATCCAAGAAGTCTAGACCTAGTCCATGCTTCTGAGCATGACACTAAATGTTCTTCCTAGAAAAAGGATAAATGATAATGAACTATCTAGTAATCATGTTGTATCATGTAGCTATTGCTGCATTAACAAAACACTCCCAAATTCAGCAAATGAAAGCTACAGTCACTTATCATAACTCATGTATTGGAAAGTGTGCTAGGGGTCAGCTGATGTAGCCTGGGTTTAGGCGATCTTGGATAGGCTCATCCATGCATCTGTGGGTCACTGCATATGACTGGGGCACCCTAGTTGGGCAACTTGACTTCATGTCTTTTACCCTCCTCCTGCAATCAGCAAGAGACCAAGAGGAATCAAGCAAAGAATTTTGAGACCTAGTCTGAGAATTGGCATGCCAATATTTCAGTCTCATCCTATTGGTCAGAATGAGTCACATGGGAATAAATACACACCACCTTGGTGGGAAGAAAACCAAAGTCACATGATAAGGGATATGGCTACAGGGAGTGGAGATGTGAGGCCACCACTGCAAGCAACCAACCTAAGTCCTTACAATGATAAACCAAACCAGCTGCTCTTGAGTAGATTTTGATCATGGGAGCCCCCATGTGTTTCAGAGTAGAACCATGCTCCATGGGTGACCTTGCACAAGTAAATCTTCTGAGGTGCCTTTGGGTAGGTTTGAACCTCCAACCTTCCCATTAGTAGGCACATGCTTAAGCATTTGCATCACAGGGGCTCATTTCGACTTAGTGGTTGCTACTGGGTATACTGCTGAGTAAGTTCTGACTCCTAAAGCCCTCTCTGTATAATGACTTTAGGCTTTAGAAAAAAGTGAGAAAATAAACCTTCAAAATCCAACATCATGGGCAGAATGTCGGGACAGAAATGGAGACATAACTTCCTATATGGCCTACTTTACATTTTAGATGTCAATCTTGTTCTAAGTGAAAAAGAACCCACAGAGAAGTGAAAATGAAATCTGTCTAGAAAGATGGCTAACGTGCGTGAGAGGCATTTAGGTGACAGCACTTTCTCAGTCCTGTTGCTCTAAACAAATTCAGGCTATATGGCTTTAATGGAGTGGCATATCCCCCTGCATTTATCACTGATGTTTACGACAGATCCAATGTTTTCTTCTGCACTTGTAATGACATGGCGGAGGGGTAAGATGAGGACAACAATGGCCCATTTCTCAATTTTAGATGATCCTCCAGAAACTAAAGCACGCAGCCCCAGAAATCATCCCCAGTAATTTCAAATTGGCAGAGCCAGACTAATTATCCACAATTTCATCTGTCAAAATGGTTTGGAAAATTCTCACGTGTTAGGGGAATGAGTCTGATGGCAGAGCCCCGCCAGGGCTCCGGAACTTTCACAAGTTTGAAAAGGTGTTAGACGTTGGCCTCGGATTAAGAGCATTCTATCATCCTTTTTGGAGCCCATATGTCTGAACCACAGGGTCACAGTCAGTGCCTGGCAGGGGCTTGTCTCTGTGCTCACTGAGTCAGAGCTGGTGCCAAAGCGGTTCCTACAGCTGTAGCTGATACACGCAAGCTGTGGGCATATGCATGAGAGTTCTCCTGCAGGCCTTTAAACACATTTTCTAAGGATGGAGACGCGATTGGTACACACACCAGCATGGCACTGTTCCGATTGGTCAATGCCCCATTCTTTTTGGTACTCCCTGCTGTTCTGGTGTGGGGAACATGGTGGCTCAGTAGGAAAAGCACTGGATTCTGAACCAAAATAGGCAGTTCAAGCCCACAGACCACTCTGCAGGACAAAGAAGAGACTTTCTGCTCCCACAAAGATTTACAGATTCATAAATCCTACACAGGGTCTCTATGAGTCAGAATTGACACTACAGCACTTAACATCAAAAACAACAACCCTCTTCTAAGGAGCCCTGGTGGCACAGTGGTTAAGTGCTGGGCTGTAAGACTAAAGGTCAGTGGTTTGAACCCACCACCTATTCCATGGGAGAAACCAGCTGACAATCTGCTCCTGTAAGGATTATAGCCTAGGAAACCTGATGGAAAAAACAGTCAAGACATCAAATGACATATCACATTGGTCAAATCTGCTACAGAAGACTTCTTTAAAGTGTTAAATAGCAAAGATGTCATTTAGCTGTGCTTGACCCAAGCCATAGTATTTTCAGTCACATCATATGCAAGCAAAAACTGGACAATGAATAAGGGCGATATAGATCAATTTATGTCTTTGAATTAAGATGTTAACAAAAGAACTTAGAAAGTACCACAGACCACCAGGAAGAATGCCCTAGGATAGTGAGATTTTGTCTCATGTTCTATGAACATTTTATCAGGAGGGACCAGTCCCTGGAAAAGAACATCATTCTTGGTAAAGTGGAGGGTCACTGGAAACAAGGAAGTCCCTCAAAGAGATGAATTGACCTAGTGGTAGCCACAATGGGCTCAAACAGCAACAATTGTGAGGATGGCGCAGGACTGGGATCTGTTCTGTTGCACATAGGATTTCTATGAGTCGAAATGGAATCCAAAGGACCTAACAACAATATAAGCTGCCTTCTTCTCAGGGGGTTTATGACAATATATCCAAGGTTTAAAATTATAAGAAGAGTAAAATTAGCGACCAAATGCTATCTCTTATTGTTGTAGAATGTTAACTTATATTTCAATCCATCTATCACCCACCTCAAGTTCCAGGTTCTTTCCTATTTCTTCATCTGGAACACTGAAATAGTCTGGCTAGGGAAATATTGGAAATCGACTTGTCTGCTGACGTGGCAGAGAAGGCGAGAGGGTCTCAGGGTCCCAGACGATTGGCATTCTCCTGGGCATGAAAGCACATGCAATTTTTCACCTTCATAAGAAGGAGCTTTGGTGACACAGTGGTTAAGCCCTCAGCTGCTAACCAAAAAGTTGAAGGTTTGAACCCACGAGCCACTCAGTAGGAGAAAGATCCGGCGGTCTGCTTTTCTAAAGATTACAACTTTGTAAAACGTATGGGGCAGGTCTACTCTTTGGGCTGCTGTGATTCAGAAATACCTCAGTGGTTAAGACCTCTCAGGGAGTCCATGGGTGTTACAAACAGTGAAGCACTTGACTACTAATTGAAAGTTTCCAAATCACCCAGAGATGACTTATAAGCAAGGCCAGGTGATCCGTTTTGGAAAGATCACAGCCCTGAGATCTCTGTGGAGCACAGTACCAATGTGACCCATGGGGAGCCATTGCAGTGAGGACCAGCTCCACAGCAACAGGTTTGGATTTTGTTTGGTTTAAGAGCTCTCACGCCTGAGAATACACAAGCAAACAGGAAAAGCACTCACAGTGATGTGCTTACCAAACACACCCTTGTACTGCAAGGGGGAGGGCTGCTTCCCACAATAAGAAGCAAGTTTTCCTCCCATCCTGCCCATCTGGTGGTGGAAGGACATCAAAAAGCCTGAAATGGCTGTGTGGCATAAGATAAATGTCTGTCAGGACTGCCTGCCTTTGATCATTAAATCCTTACAGAAAAGCTCTAATTATCTGGGTAGCATCAACGTTCATTTAATGGGCTTCCCAACTATGTGCATGTGGTTGTATGTGCATGTGTGTGTGTGTGTGTGTGTGTGTGTGTGTGTGTGTGTGTGCTCACCTTTAACCTTCCCTCCATCCATGGAGTTTGTAGGTACAACTTTCCATGACTGTTACAAGCAGCAACTGTATCCTGGAGGCCTCCAGAAAAAAACATCTGTCATTGCTAAAACTCAAGGAGCACAAATATTAATCATCAGTGCCTGAGGAGGGTGTCACATGCCAGTCCTGCTGATGTGTCCCCTGGAACAAGCACAGAATGGTAAGACGCCAACTGTTACAGATTGAATCATGTCTCCCCAAAAAGATACTGTGACGCCCTAACTCCCAGTACCTGTGTTTTTTACCTTCTTTAGAAATAGGGTCTTCAAAGCTATTGTCAGTCAAATTAACATGCGATCCTAGTGCAATCAGGTGTGTCCTAATCCCTTCTGAATGGTGTCCATATAAAAGCGAAGAGGCCCAGAGAGACAGGAAGAGGGAAACTGCCATGCGACAGTGATGTACTATGACAGTAAGTCAAAAAGTGATGCTACATATTCAGAGCTATTGAACAAAATATCAATATGTGAAGATATTGTTTCTCACCACATCCTCCATCTAGGTCCACACACTTCTGAAGGGCTATTCCCATCTTTCTAATCCTTCCCTGAAGAATCCTGCCCTTTTCAATTCATTGCACATCAAAAAGGCAGTTTTGGCATCCTAATTGTTGTCATTAAATGCCACTGAGTAGATTCCGACTCATAGCAACCATGTATAGGGTGTCCGAGGAGTGGCTAGTGAGTTTGAACCACCTACCTTGCATTTCAAACTGACCTTGTGGTCCAGTGCATTATCCTACAGTGCCACACCTCAATTCATGTTGCACTAAAATGTTCTATGAGTTTGGGGAACAAAAAGTAGTCTAAAGGGGTAAGATCAGCTCTGTAGTCTGTATAGGGCAATGTATCCCAATGAAATTCTCATATGACAGCCCTTGCTACTATCAAAGAATGAGCAGGAAAAAATTCCTCTGTGAAACTGTCCTGGCCTTTTTCACACCAGGGCAGTTTCTACTCTCTCAAAATGTCTTTATAAGTCCCCATGACCATCTTGTCCTTCAAGAAAATCTGTCAAGACCACCTCTTTGGAATCCCCCAAAATAGTCAATATAACCTTCTGCCTTGAATTTAACTGGCCCATAAGACTCCCATGGAAATCACTGTTTTGATTGGACCTGGCTCCCTGGATTGTAGCTGCAAATCCAAGATTAATCCTTAGTTCTGATTTGTCCCATAAAATTGTCTTCATTATCTTTGATCTTGCTTAAAATACTGATGAAATGATCAACTTTTTGAGCTAATTTATATTTTGGCAATGCTTTTTTAAGTATTCCCCTTTCTTTCCTTTTCTTTAATTTGAAGGCACCCTGATGAGAATAAGACAAGAGCATTATTGAGAGAACTATCTGCAACCATCCACTGACCACAGAGGCATGGTTACGTATATTTTGTTTAGAATGAACCCATGA
Source organism: Chrysochloris asiatica (assembly GCF_000296735.1). NCBI lineage: Eukaryota > Metazoa > Chordata > Mammalia > Afrosoricida > Chrysochloridae > Chrysochloris > Chrysochloris asiatica. The sequence continues at coordinate 7,026,056 of NW_006408608.1, forward strand.
GTGCATGAACCAGAGTGCTGGTGACCCTATGCACAGCAGAAACGAAACACTGCCTGATCCTGAGCCATCCTCACAATTATTGCCATGCTTGACCCCATTGATGCTGCCACTTTGCCAATCCATCTCACTAGGGGTCTTCCTCTTTTTCTCTGACCCTCCACCTTGTGGGTTCAAATCCACCAGCTGCTCTCTGGAAACCCTACAGAGAGTCAGTCACTAAGAGTTAAAACCAACTCCAGGGCATTTAACAACAATGCATGGATTGGAAGCCTAGTAGCAATACTTTTTTGATTTACCTTAGTATAGAAGCTGCAAGCCAAGGAATGCCTGGGACTACCAAAGGCTGGTAGACAAAAGAAAAGACCTCCCCCTGCAGCCGTTAGAAATAGTACATCCCTCCCAATACGCTGAATTTGGACTGTGAGCTCCCAGTACTATGAGGGAACATATTTATGTAATCTTGCCACCCATTTTCTGGTATTTTGTTACTGGATCACTATAAAGTTGATAGGTCAATATGTTGACCTGTAGGTGACATGGTGGTTTACGATGAACTTTGAAACTACAGCACTTACATGTCCTTGGTATTAGAGGGACAAGTGAATTTCATAGCCGTGGTGTCACAGGAGAAGACTTAGTAGTATCGTAGTTAAGTGCTCAGCTGCTAACTGAAAGGTTAGCAAACACTATGGAGCAATTGTGCTCTGTTTAATAGGTCTATAGGTCTATATGTCTCAACAAGCTTGGAAGCAATGGGTTTGGTTTCTTTGTTTTTTGGGGTGTGTGTGTGGTTTTGATGGCATTGGACTTTGATGTCACGTGACTCCTCTAAAATTAAAATACGTCTGCAAGAGTTTAAAACTCAATGTTTATTTATTTACGCACATTTATCACTTAACAACAACATTGTTACTACATATTGATAATAATTATTAAAATGATAATAATACAACATTTGCCATTTGATGGGCATCCACTCTGAGCTTAAAGGCTTCAGAGTTCTCAAATTTATGAAATACAACAATAAGAGGTACCCCAATAAAAGGATCCTAGGGCAAAGGAAGATGATCCCCTCAGCTTGGAAAGCACTCAAAATACGACTGGGGAAGGGCTGCCTCCTCAAAGTAGAGTGGACCATGATGACGTGAATGGAGTAAAGCCTTCAGGACCTTCACTTGCCAAAGGTGCACAACTCAAAATAAAGATAAACAGCTGTAAACATCCATTAACAATCGGAACATGGAATGTATGAAGTATGAATCTAGGAAAATTGGAAATTGTCAAAAATGAAATGAAACACATAAATATTGATATCCTAGGCATTTGTGAGCTGAAATGGACTGGCATTGGCCATTTTGAATCTGAGTATCACATGGTTTACTATGCCAGGAATGATAAATTGAAGAGGAATGGTATTGCATTCATCATCAAAAAGAACATATCAAGATCCCTCTTGAAGTAAATTATGTCTGTGATAGGATAAATACCACTATTATTCAAATTTACACACCAACCATTAAAGTCAATGATGATGAAATTGATGTAAATGCAATAAGATATATAGATCATTGCTGGTAATTGGAATACAAATGTTGGATACAAATAGGTAGGATCAATAGTTGAATAATATGACCTTGGTGAGAGAAATGATGCTGGAAATCACATGATAGAATTTTACAAGACAAATGAATTGTTCTTTGAAAATATCTTTTTTAAACCACACAAAAGACAACTATACACATGGACATCACTATATGGAATACACAGAAATCACATTTGACTACATCTGTGGAAAGAGATGGTGAGAAAACTCCATATCATCAGCCAAAACAAGGTCAGGAGCACATTGTGGAACAGACCATCAATTGCTCATATTCAAGTTTAGGCTGAAGATACTGAAAATTAAAATTAAAACAAGTCCACAAGAGCCAAAACATGATCTTGAACACATCCCACCTGAATTTAGATATCATCTGAAGAACAGATCTGATGATTAGACACTAAAGACTGAAGATTAGACGAGTTGTGGGATGACATCAAGAACATCATATGGGAAGAAAACAAAAGGTCATGAAGAAGAAAAGAATGAAGGAAAAGACCTAAACGAATGTCAGAAAAGCCTCTGAAACTTGCTATCCATTGTTGTTGTTGTTGTTTGGTGTTGTAGCACTGCCTGGTCCTGGGCCAACCTCACAATTGTTGTCACACTTGAGGCCATTGATGCTGCCATTGTGCCAATCCATCTCACTGGGCATCTTCCTCTTTTTCTCTGACCCTCCACCTTACCAAACATGATACCCTTCT
>NW_006408608.1:7029769-7051360 GCF_000296735.1 Chrysochloris asiatica
GTGTGCCCATTCTAAAGAGAGGTGACCCAATGGAATTCAGCAATCATCAGACAAAATTGGTAATATCATATGCAAGTAAAATCTTACTAAAAATAATACAAAACAAATGCAACCATATATTGACAAAGAACTTCCAGAGTTTCAAGCTGGATATAGAGGAGGATGTGGAACGAGGGATATCATTGCTGATGCCAGATGAAAATTGGCTGAAAGCAGATAATACCAGGAAGATATTTTCCTGTGCTTTATTGACTACAAAAAGGCTTTCAATTGTGTGGATCATGACAAGCTATGGACAACATTGTGGAGATGAGTATTCCAGAACACTTATTTGTGCTCCTGAGGAACCTGTACATAGAACTAAAGGCAGTTATTGAAACAGAGCAAGGGAACACTGAATGGTTTAAAATTGGGATAGGTGTCTGCCAGGGTTGTATTATTTCACTATCATGATTCAATCGGTATACTGAGCAAATAATCTGAGAAGCAGGATTTTATGAAGAAAAACATGCCATCAGGATTGGGGGAAGACTGATTAACAATCTGCGATATGCAGATGATACAACCTTGCTTGCTGAAAGCAAAAAGGACTTAAAACACTGATGAAGATCAAAGATCACAACCTTCGCTATGGGTTGCACTTCAATGTAAAGAAAACAAAAATTCTCACCATTGGACCAATAAACAATAAATGATTGAATTTGTCCCAAAACTTCATTTTGCTTGGATCTACCACCAACACTCAAGGAAGCAGCATTCAAAAAAATCAAACAATGCATAATATCAGGCAACTCTGTTTCACAATAGCTCTTTAAAATGTTGAAGAGCAAACATGTCAATTTGAGGACTAAGTTGTGTCTGATCCAAGCCATGGAATTTTCAATGATCTCATATGCATGTGAAACTTGTACAGTGAATAAGGGAGCCCATAGATGAATTGAGGCATTTAAGTTATGTTTGAGGGCAATATTAAAAATACCAGGGACTTCTCGAAGAACAAACAAATCTGCACTGGAAGAAGTACAGCCAGGATGGACAGACTTTTTCTCTCCAGGGACTGGTCCTAAGTTCAGACATATTATCGGGTGGGGTCAGTCCCTGGAGAAGGGCATCATGCTAGGAAAAGTGGAGGGGACATGAAAAAGAGAAAGACTCACAATCAGATGGATTGGCACAGTGTCAGAAGCAATGCGCTCAAGTTTAACAATGATTGTGAGGATGGAGCAGGACTAGGCAGTATTTTGTTCTGTTGGGCATAAGGTTTTTATGAGTCAGAATCTACTTGTCAGCACCTAACAACAATAACAACATTCCCATTTGAACAACTGTGCAGGTTCTGACAAGCACAATGAAGTGTTCTGCATTTCCCATTCTTCACAATCTTATATACCTTACGTCAGTATCCATACAATCAAATGCCTCTGCATACTCACTATCTTTCCAGTATCTTTGTTTTCAGACAGCTTCCATCTGATGTCACTAGTGATATCCCTAGTTTCACATCCTCTTCTGATCCAGCTGGTCCCTGACAATGTATTGCTGCAACTGTTTTTAAATTATCCTCAGCAAAATTTCAGTTGAGTGTGATGTTAATGATATTGTTTTATACTTTCTATATTCCTTTGGATCACTGTTCTTTGGAATGGGTATAAATATAGTTCTCTTCTAGTCAATTGGCCAGGTAGCCATCTTGCAAATTTCTTGGCAAGGATAAATCAGAGCTTCTAGCATTTCATCCATTTGTTGAAACATCTCGTCTTGTAGTTCATCAATTCCTGGAATCTAATTCTTTTGCCAATGCTGCCAGTTCAGCTTGGACTTCTTCCTTAAATCCCATTAGTTCTTGATCATATGCTACCTCCTGGAATGGGTGAATGTTGACTTATTTGGCAGGGGGTGGGGCAGTTACTCTGTGTATTCCTTCCATCTGCTTTAGAAGCTTCCTGCGTTGTTCAATATTTTATACATGGTGGTGGTGGTGGTTATGGGCTGCGAAGTCGGTTCCAACTTATAGAGACCCTGTATTAGGGTTTCCAAGGCTATAGAGCTTTATGGGAGCAGAAAGCCTCATCTTTCGCCCATGGAGCAGCTCGTAGATTTGAACCACTGACTTTATGTTTAGCAGCCCAACATGCAACCACAACACTACCATGGCTCCTCTAGAATCCTTCAGTATTGCAACTTGAGGCTTGAAATTTTTCTTCAGTTCTTTCAGCTTGAGAAATGCCGAACATATTTTGTTTTTCTAACTCTAGGTCTTTGAACATTTCATTATATACTTGACTTTGTTTTCTTGAGCTGCCCTTAGAAATTTTCTGTTGAGCTTTTGTATTTCATCAAATTTTCCTTTCATTTTAACTTCTCTCTGTTCAAGAGCGAGCTTCAGAGTCATCGTGGTATTTTCTTTCTTTCCTATATTTTAACGCCCTTTTGCTTTCTTCATGTACGAAGTCCTTGTTGTTAGTCTACACTCTTCTGGTCTTTGACCATTAGTGTTTGATGCTTCCAATGTGGTCTTGACAAGCCTCTAAATTCAGTGAGATATACTTAAGTTGTATTTTGACTCTCATGGGTTTGTTTTAAATTTTTTCAGCTTCAACTTGAATTTGCACATGAGCAATTGATGGTCTGTCCCAGCACTGGCTCCTGACCTTTTTATGACTGATGACACAGAGCTTCTCCATTGTCTCTTCCCATGCATGTAGTCAATTTGATTCCTGGATCTTGTGTTCAAGGATCCCTGATGGCACAATGGTAAAGTGTGCCACTGCTAACCAAAAAGTCAGCAGTTCGAACCCACAAGCTGCTCCAAGGTAGAAAGATGTGGCAGTCTGCTTCCATAAAGATTTTCAGCCTTGGAAACCCTTTGGGACAGTTCTACTCTCTCCCATGGGGCCACTATGAGTCAGAATTAACTCAATGGCAATTAGCATTCTATCCAGCAAGGTCCATGGGTATAATTGCTACTTGTGTTGTTGAAAAAATATATTTGCTATGAATAATCCTGGGTCTTGCTAAACTCTATCATGCAGTATACTGTATTGTTTCTATCACCAAGACTCTATTTTTCAACTCCTGACCCTTCTTCGTTGTTTCTGACTTTTGCATTCCAGTCATTGGTAATTATCAATACAACTTGATTGTATGTTCAATCATTTTCACATTGCAGAAGTTGCTCATCATTAGTGGTTTGTGTGTACATTTCAATAATAGTCTTGTTAACTGACACTCCCTGTAGGTGAATGGATATTATTATCCTTTCACTGTCAGAGTTGTACGTTAGGACAGCTATTGAATTTTTTTTTTTTTAATGATAAATGTGATATCATTTCTCTTCGGTTTGTCATTCCCATCACAGTAAACCTTATGATTGTCCGATTCAAAATGGCCAATATCAGCCCATTTCTGCTCACTAATGCCTAGGATATTGACCTTTATGTGTTTCATTTCATTTTTGACAGCTTCCAATTTTCCTAGATTCATACTTCTTACATTCCATGTTCTGATTATTAATGGATGTTTGCAGCTGTTTCTTCTTATTTTGACTGTACCCCATCAGCGAATGAAAGTCTTGAAAGCTTTACTCCATCCACATCATTAAGGTTCCTCTACATTGTGAAGGTAATCTTCTCCAGTGGTATGTTGAGTGCCTTTCAACCAGAGGGACTCAACTTCTGGCACTAGATCTGACAATTTTCGGCTGATATCCATAAAGTATTCACTGGCCATTTTCTTTTTTAGAAGTAGATTGCTAAATCTTTCTTCCTAATCTGCCTTAGCCCGGAAAGTCCACTGAAATCCATCCAGCATAGTTGAGCCTGCTGATATTTGAAATATCAGTGGTGTGGCTTCCAGCCTCATTGCAACATATAAGCCACCAGAGAATGACAAACTGACAGATGGGTGATGGATAGGTTACTACGGTAGACCTTTTGAAAAATAATCTAAATTTGGATGAAATTAGCCAGGATAGAGAAATTATGTGATTGGAGGGGCTGCCTGGACTTCACTATAAGTGTATCACTTAGCACATGTGGAAACACACCTTAGGACAGAAAGATGTCAAGACGGACAAACCTCCCTCCCTCTCTCCAGAAGATTACCAACTGGAAAATGCATGCATTCTGTGGACTGGATTCCCTGTGTAGTACAAACAGGTAAAGCACTCGACTTCTAACTGACAGGCTGGAGGTTCAAGCCCACCCCATTGTTGTTGTTAGGTGTCATCAAGACAGTTCCAACTCATAGTGAGCTTATGTACAATAGAACAAAACACTCTGCCTGTTCTGTGTCAGCCTCACAATTGTTACACTTGAGCCCACCTAGAAATACCTCAAAAGGAGAACCTGGAGCTCGCTTTCTGAAAATCAGACCATGAGAACTCAATGGAGCATAGTTTTACTCTGATTCATGTGGGTGCACCATGAGTAGGAATTGACTTGATGGCAACTAGCTTTTATTGTGTGGATTATTCTGTGGCTTTTCACCTGGCTCCCATTAGAATGATCTTGGAAGTTCCAAAAGGAGCAATGGATTCTTATATACTCTTGGCTTAGACCAGCTATTCTCCACCGGGTGAATCTGTCCTCCAGGGAACATTTATCAATGTTCTAGAGATGTTCTTGGTTGTCACCGCTGGAGGGAAGATAGTGCTACTACTGTGCTAGTGGGTAGAAGTCAAAGATGCTAGCAAACATCTTACAATGCACAACAAAGAATCATCCAGCTTCAAGTGTTAATGGTGCTGCATTGGGAAATCCTGGGGTAGATGGATGCACCATGAGGACAGAGATGCTGTCAGTCTTATTAGATGCTGTGTCTCTAGCACCTTGCATAGAACCTGATGCAGGAAGAACTTCAGTAAATAACTAAGACTAATGATCTGATCTTATGTGATAAAGAAAGTGCTATCTCTAATAATCAAAATAAGGCACAATTTAATCTCTCCTTATTATAGAATCATCACACAAACTTGAGAAAATGATGGTTATTATTGGAGATTCTATAAATGTACATTTCTATCTTATATACTGTTACCATCTCCTTCTAAAAATGTTGACAAAGAGATAATTTTTTTCTCTTCTTTGTGATGCATTACCTTCTCTGGAGGCTTGCTTCCGGAGGCTTTGGTCCCAGGAGAGGTATAAATTGTGCTTAATTCAAGAAAAACAAAGCGATGACCTTCTGCTGCCTCACCCTGGCTCTCATCCCACCAGAAGGGACAGCTTGCTGCTGGAATTGGTGGATAGCTCCAAGAATGCCAGAGTGCACAGTGACCCAGTGGTAATTTGGTACAAGTGATAAATATCTATGGGGGCTTGAAGAAGTGAAGCAGAGAATTGTGTGTGCAAGTACAATGACTAGATAGATAGAGAACTGTCATCAAGCTGACTTTAACTCATGGCAATCTTAACTACATCAGAATGAACCATCGTCTAGTCCAGCGTCATCTCACCATTGTTAGGTCCCAATGTTGCAACTAGTGTGTGAAACCATCTCACCAAGGGTCCCCATTGTCCTTGTTGGTCCACCACTTTACCAAATCTGATATCTTTTTCCAGTAATTGATTCCCCTGATATTGTGCCAAAAGCAAATGAATGGGACAGTGTTCTGATGTGATCTATAGGGTTTCACTGGCTGATTTTCAGAAGTAAATCATCAAGCCTTTCTTCAGAGTCTGTCTTAAACTGGAAGCTGTCTACCATAGGTGACTCTGTTGCTGGTACTGCAAATAGCAGTGGTATAGCTTCCAGCATCACAACAACATGCAAGCCACCACAGTATGACAAGCTTACAGATGGATGGTGAATCTATCAGTTCATGACTGGACTTGAAATTGTGAAAGCATGGGAAAGAGGAAAAGAAACCTTTTTAGAATACCATGGCTCCAACTCAATGAGTTTTGAGTTCTGGTGTTGGAGGAGACTATTGACAGTGCCATGGACTGCCAAAAGAACCAACAGATCTGTGTTGGAAGAAGTGCAGCCAGAGTGCTCCTTGGAGGCCAGGATGGTCAAACTTTGTCTCTTATACTTTGGGCATATTGTCGGGAGAGACCAGACCCTGGAAAAGGATATCATGTTTGGTAAGGTGGAGGGTCAGAGAAAAAGAGGAAAACCCCCAGCAAGATAGGTTGGCAAAGTGGCAGCATCAATGGATTCAAGTGTGGCAACAATTTTGAGGTTGGCCCAGGACCAGGCAGTGTTTCGTTCTGTTGTGCATAGGGTAGCTATGAGTCTGTACCAACTCGATGGCACCTAACATCAACAACTCAAAGAGAATACTGAAAGGCACAAACCAGAGTAGATGTCAGTCCCAACTGTGTATCTATCTCCTGAGCCCAGGTAAATGATGATATCTACAAAGTTGAATTGAGAATATGTGCTGCTTACAGCAACTGTATTTGAAGATTTGGAGATTTTTTTCCTTTCTAGCAAATGTCCTGGTCATACACGTATTTTGAAGATGGTGTCAATGGTATTCACTGATGGATCAGATGGGGTGGAGGGGAGGGGTGAGAGAAGATGTGAGTAGCTGGAAACTGGGTGTGACTATTGGCTGAGACTGGGAAGATCAGGACAGGAGCAGGCTGTGGGGATGGGGAGCTTATAGGAACTCAGTTTTAAAGAAGTTCAGCTTGAGATGATGGTCAAGCAGGTAGTCGTCTATGTGATCCTAGGGACAGTCTGGCTGGAGATGTAAACAAGATATTAGATCCCCAAGGAAGTGAATGACCCTAGCAGGCAGAAAGCGTTGGAGGTTTAAATGCTGACATGACAGTTTGGTTTTATTTCACATGGCTGAGCTCTGGTGCCCAGTTGTTTGGTCAAACGCTAGATGTTGCTATGAAGGCATCTACATATGGTTTAGTAAGGTGTTTGGTAAGGTGAAGGGTCAGAGAAAAAAGAGGAAGACCCCCCAGCGAGATGGATTGGCAAAGTGGCAGTATCATGGGGTCAAACATGGCAATAATTGTGAAGTTGGCCCAGGATCAGGCAGAGTTTCATTCTGTTGTGCATAGAGTCGCTATGAGTAGGTACTGACTCGATGGCCCCTAACAACAACACATGTGGTTAGCACTTTAATCGGTTAACCTTGAGTCAAGCAGACTATCTTCATAAGGTAGGTCTTATCCAATCAGCTGGTAGGCCTATCCAATCAGCTGGTAGGCCTTATCCAATCAGCTGAAGACCTTAAAGCAAAATTGGAGGTTTATGGAAGAAGGAATTCTGCCTCAAGAGTGTAATCTAGGTATCCTTTTAGAGTTTTCAATCGACCACCTGGTTTCTAGATTTTGGATTTGACAAACCCCCAAATCATAGAAGTCATTCCTCCATCTATCTATCTATCTATCTATCTATCTATCTATCTATCTATCTATCTATCTATCTACTGAATCTATCATCTATCAAATTGATCTATGGAATCCCTGTACCTATTTGTCATCTATCTATCACCTATCTTTGGTCCTATTTTTATGGAGAACTCTGTATCCCAACATCTAGAATTAGAGCCTGAGTAGGCAGAAAAGGGGAGGAGAATGTGGCCTGGCCACTCCCCACCATCTCCGGGTCCCCTCTTGTTCAAGGTACCAGTGTGTCCCTTTCCTGGGTAGGGCAGTAACTGCTTAACTGACCCTTGCTTACTGCTGTCTCCCTCCCTCCATCAGTTCCCAACACATCAACCAACCATTGACAACTCTGCCTCTCTTGTGTTCAGCACGATCTGAGGGCTTCCACCTCCCTCCACATCAGAGCAGACATTCTGACAAGGACCGAGTGACTTGACTCACCTCTGTGAATTCACTTCACCCCTCTGCTTGGGACTCACCCAACCCAGTAGGTATGGCCTTCCTCAGACCCTTTGCAGTTGCTGCTCCCTCTTCATGGCATGACCCTTACTTACCTCACCCCCTTTAGTTTTTTATTCCAAGGGCACCTCCCCTGGCCACCAGAGCTGACATCTGAACTCCTACCCTACTCTCATTACATCATCCTTCTCAGTGAGGTGGTTCTTTTTCCTCCTGTAGACATTTACACTAGAGGTCATACTATCTATTTTATTTATCTATCTTACTTCCTGTCTGTTTCATTTACTGCTTCATCTCTAGAGCTAAAGCAAGACTTAGCACATAGTAGGTGTTCAGAATGACTAATCTGAATGTTTTATTAAACTTTTTTTGCATGCAGCAGATTTTGCTTTTTAATTGCAATGAATTTCATTTACTTCTTTATTTTTTGCACCCTATTCTAAAATATGTCCATGTCCTTTCTTTGGCTTTGATCTATTTGCTTTTCTTTTAAAGAATCAATCTATTATTATGGTGGTGGTGGGGTCTGTGTGTCATGGAGTCGGTTCTGACTCATAGTGACCCTGTATAAGGTTTCCAAGGCTGTAAGTCTTTATGGGAGCAGAAAGCCTCGTCTTTCTCCAAACGAACAGCTGGTAGTTTTAAACTGCTTCCCTTAGGGTTAACAGCCCAACTCGTAACTACTACTTGACCAGGGCTCCATTTATTATTATTGTTGTTGTTATTAAGGGCCATTGAGTCAGTTCTGACTCATAGCGACTCTGTTTAGGGTTTCCAAAGAGTGTCTGGTGAGCTTGAACCACTGACCATGAGCCTTGTGGTTCAAGATGACTTTGCTATCCAGTGCATTAATCCACAGTACCATACCAGAACTCCTTTTATTGTTATGTTGTTGTTGCTGTTAAGTGCCATCGAGCCAATTCTGACCCATAGCAACCATGTATAGTGTTTCCAAGGATCGGTTGGTGAGCTTGAACTGCTGACCTTGCAGTTCAGCTCATTAACCACCAGTTAAGGCTGGTGAGATTGAACTGACTTTGCAGTCCAGCTCATTAACCACAGAGTCATACCAGGACTTTATTATTATTTGTTGTTGTTAAGTGCTGTCAAGTTGGTTCTGACGCATAGTGATCCTGTATAGGGTTTCCAAGGAGCGGCTGGTGAGCTTGAACCGCCAACCTTATAGTTCAAATGGCTTTGCAGTCTGGCACATTAACCCACAGCTCCACACCAGGACTCCTTTATTATTATAGGAAGCTTCAAAGTATGCTGGTATTAAGAATTGCTACCAAGTCTTCTTTTAAAGAATAGTTGATGTGTTCAAGCTGCAGTGTTGGTGACGAATACTTAATGCATCATGGATTGCTTAGAAGGACTACAACCAGAATGTTATTTAGAGGTGAAGATGGTAAGACAGTCACTGGACAAGAACATCATGGTTGCAAAGCAGTTGTTGTTGTTAGTTGCTATCAAGTCGATCTCACCTCGTGGAACTAGCATGAGTGCAGAGTAGAACTGTGTCCCATAGTCCATAGGGTTTTCAAGGCTAAGACTTTTCAGAAGATTTCCAGACCTGTCTTCCAACATGCACTGGGTGAGTTCGAACTGCCAACCTTTTGGGTTGAGTGCCCAACTACTTGCACTACCCAGCAACTCCATGGTATAAAGTAGAAGGCCAGTGAAAAGGAAGGGACTCCTCAAAGAGATGGATCAACACAGTATCCACACAATAGACCATAACATGCCAATGGTGGTGAAGTTGGCGCAGGACCAGACAACATTGTGTTCTGATATGCATAAGGTCACCCACTATGTGTCCAAGCCATCTTGACAGCAACAGGAAGTAAGAACTAAATCATAGGCCTTTATTTCTATCACCCAAAATTATGTTCTGGAAACTGTTTCTGGTTCGTGGGGAGAGAAACTCTATAACAATTTGTTTATCTGCTTGTTTATTTGTTTATCTGTCAGTGTTCTTCCACCAGAGCAGGGGTCTGGTATGTCTTGTTCACTGGTGAATCCCCAGCGCCTACAACAGTGCCTCGCACATAGTTGTTGTTGTTGTTAAGTGCCGTTGAGTTGGTTCCAACTCATAGTGATCCTGTATAAGGTTTCTGAGCAGCAGCTGGTGAATTTGAATGCCAACTTTGCGGTTCAAACTGGCCATGCCGTCCAGTGCGTTATCCCATAGTGCCACACCAGGACTCCAGCTGCAGTGAGGCTGATCAACTAGCTTTTGAATGAATGAATGGATAAATACATGAAGAAGTGAGTTTTACAATTCTGTCCCCTGAAATACTGAAATTAGGATCATCGTTTAACCCGATGGTTCTCAAAGCCCCCAGGGGACATTGGGCAATGCCTGGAGACTTGGTGCTACTGGTATCTAGTGGGTAGAGGTCAGAGATGCTGTGACAGGATGACCCAACAACAAAGACTGATTTGGACCCAAATGTCAAGCATGTTAAGGTTGAGCAAACCTGCTTTGAACCATGAGGCAAGCCACGGCGGTGCCAGGATCTCACCTTTGGCAGTGGAGTTAGCAGCTAACTCTGTACTACGAAGGTCACCGTGGGCCCAAGAGCAGACATTTTAAGTGTGAGAAGCTCTGTTCTACTGTGCAGGCAGTCCACCTCTGATGGCTGACCAATAGACTCTGTTGTGTCGGCTGCTCTGCCAGCTGGACCAGTGCAGTGACCCGGCCCATTGTGAAGACTGTAGCCCAGGGAGTCAGCATTGTCGGAAATCGAAGGGGGTAGACGCTGGTTTCTCTGCTGGGTAGAATGGCTCTAACATTTTCTGACTGTCATGGTTGCCATGGAGAGCACTGTCTTTGCACCAAAGGGGAGTGGTGGGGTGGATAGTTCTCAGAATGCAGTCTCCACAGACACGGTGGTCTTTTGGACCTGCTCTCTTGCATCTGTCATTTTTTAAACAGAGACTCATGGGATGACCGAATGATGGATAGGAAACCAATTACTGGTTAAAAGGACCTTTATGGTGGGTTGATTCCACCCCCATGGTATCTGTAAATGTCTATTTTATATGAGCTGTGAGACAATTTTGAATGACTTCCATTTAAAACTACAAGAAAATGTTCTGATTCTCATTACTTTTCACTCAGAAATAACAAGAAAGAAGAATGGCTAAGTAGCTACCTTTCTTCAATTGTTATGCAAGACACCATATCCTTTCCAACATAAAAAATAGATAAATGTCTGGATGATTGGAAAGATCCAGATACTAAACAAATCCCATTTTCGAGTAGCCACCAGCACACTAGCACAAGACCATAGACGTATTTGCTTTGCAAATGAAAATGAACGTGACAAAAACCAGCTTCATTTAACAGTGATTTTCGGTGTGTTCTTGTTGCTTGTCTGCAGCTATTTCATACCTGGAATCTAATGTGTTGTATGCACATCTCCATTTACTGAGCACTAAATAGTGCCTCATCTGGACTGTGGTAGAAACCATCATTTAAAGGTAAGAAGATGAGGCTCAGCTAGGTCATAGGATTAGCCCAAGGTCATAGGATTTGCTCAAGGTCATGTAGCCAGGGTGAGGAGCAGACTCATATTGCTTTAGATTTTATTTTCTTTCTGTGTATACTGCTTGTACGGGTGCTACATGAACACTTTTGCTGATAGTCAAGATGGTAAAACTTCCATAAGAAACAACTGCTACTAAGAGTTGTCCAATTTGCTTCTGAATCACGGTGATATCGTATACAACAGAACAAAATGTTGCCGAGTCCTGTGCCATCTTCCCAATCACAGGTCTGTTTGAGTCCATTGTTGGAGGCATTGTGTATTTGGAGTGTCTTCCAACCTAGGAGGCTCATCATCCCACACTCCATCTTGTGATCTAGGATTTTCATTAATTATCTACAGGGGGCGTGCTGTAAGTTAATGCACTAGACTGCAAAGCCGGTTTGAGCTGCAAAGTCAGCGGTTCAAGCTCACCAGCTGCTCCTTCAGAAACCCTGTACAGGTCGCTATAGGTAGGAATCAAATAAACGGGACTTAACAACAACAGTGTTTCGTTCTGCTGTACATAAGGTCGTTATGGGTTGGTACCGACTTGATGGTACCTAACAACAACAACAACAAAAAAAAAAACAAAACAATATTTTGGCTACAGGTATTTTCAATCGCATCATATCCATGTGGAAACTTGACAATAAATAAACAAGACCAAAGACGTATTTAAATGATGGTGTTGGTGAAGAATATTGATTATATAGTGGATGATCAGAGAACAAACACATCCGTGTTAGAAGAAGTACAGCCAGAGTGTATCTTAGAATTGAGGATAGGGAGACTGCATCTCACTTGCTTTGGACATATGATCAGGAGGGGACAGTCTCTGGAGAAAGATACCATGCTTGGCGAATTAGAAGGTCAACAAAAAAGAGAAAGACTCTCAAGGAGATGGATTGGCACAGCGGCTCCAACAATGGGTTCAAACATGGCAACGCATGTGAGGATGGTACAGAACAAAGCAGCATTTCATTCTGCTATACATAGGGTCACTATGACTTGGAGCCAACTCGATGGACATAACAACTATTTTGTTGTTAGTAGATTACCAGCCCTTTCTCCCTAGCCTGTCTTAGTTGGACATTCTACTGATGATCCTTTTGGATCTGAAATATTGATGTCATCGCTTCCAGCATCACTGCTCCATGCAAGAGATACAGGACAACAAACTGACCGAAGGGTGGTAGTTAGAAACAGAGAACCATTCGTATTTTTTCATTCCTGTGCTCAAATGCTGGGTCTCAGCACACACCCCTTTTCGATTGACTGTTTGCATCACCCTCATTTGGCTACCAATCATGACCTAGAGTCTTGGTTAGACCAGGTCCCAGGCCATTATTTGTAAGGGGGCCTTGTTCCACACAAACCCCAAGGACCATGTCTGTGTTGAGCACATCACATACATATTCAGTTCTACACAGATCACGCAACAGCCTTCTTCCTTGTTGTGAGTATGTGATAAGAAATGCACATCAGTTAATTCCTCAGTGGCTCTGCATTTATGGGCCTCACTTAGTGTGAACATTTTGCCAGTCATACTCAGTGGGATCCCAGTACTAAAATATATACAGTAAAACTGGCCACCTCTCAGAAAAGGAAGGTGCAAAGAGGTAAGACTGCACCCTCTCAAATATAGAAACCTCACGAAACCTGGAAAAACAAGGCAGTCCTATCGAGTTCTGGCTCACACAGGTATCCCTTCAGTCCTGTTGTGGTGCTGTAGGATAAGCACTGGATTGCTAACCACAAGGTTAGTGGTTCAAACCCACCAGTTGCTCCTCAGGAGCCTTATACAGAGTCGCTGTGAGTCAAAACTTAACATAGTACTTAACAACAACAGCAACAAGAGGAGTCTTGGTGTGACACAGTAGGATAAGCACTGGACTGCTAATCACAAGGTTAGTGGTTCAAACCCACCAGCCACTCCTTGGAAACCCTAGACAGGCTCGCTATGAGTTGGAACCAACTTGGCGGCACTTAACAACAACAAAGTGCAAGCCAACTATTTGATCTGGGATTTGGCTGAAAAGCTATCTGCCCTGGATATCTTGACTTAAATAGAGCTGTCTTTGACCCCTGGCCACCTTATGTACAATAGAACAAAACAGCAGCCAGCCCTGGGCCACCTTCAGTATTGTGGGTCTGCCTGAGTCTGTGGTATCTGCTGTGTCTGTCCATCTCACTGAGGTTTTGCCTTTGCCTTTACCAAACATGATCTTCTCCAGTGCTCAATCCCTCCAGATGTTGTGTTCCACGTCAGCAAGTTCAAGTCTCAGAAAAGACTCTGATCCATGTGTTTTCACCGGCTACATTTTTGGAAGATCAGCAGGCCATACTTTGTAGTTGTGTCCTGGTCTGGAAATTCCATGGATGCTGGCATTTCAAGTACCAGTGGTATATCTTCCAGCATCACAACAATATACACGCCATCACAGTAGAACAAACTGACAGAGGAGTGGTGATATCTGTTATGGTGGTGGTGTGCCGTGGAATTGGTTCCTACTCATTGGGACCCTGGATAGGGTTTCTGAAGCTGTAAATTTTTACAGGAGCAGAAAACCTCATCTTTCTCCTGCAGAGCGGCTGGTGGATTCCAACTGCTGACTTTGCAGTTAGCAGCCCAATGCCTAACCCATTACACAACCAGGGCTCCAAGGCACCTGATTTTGCACTAGGGAGAAGACTGCCCATGTTCTTATGGAGAAAGGCCTTCTTTCCAGGGGACTTTCTGATCTCCCCTTAATAACTGACTGTATTCTTTATCATGTCTCGTGATGCTATCATGACTAATAAGAGACAAATTGAAAATGTTGCTGAAGCCCTGACTATTTTTCTGCTGTCATCTATTTTCTCAGTTAACAGAGTAAATTACAATGGTGTTGTTGTTGTTGTTAGGTGCCATGCAGCCGGTACCGACTCATAGTGACCTTATGCACAACAGAACGAAACACTGCCCGATCCTGGGCCAACCTCACTACTGTTGCCATGATTGAGTCCATCGATGCTGCCACTTGGCCAATCCATCTTGTTTGGGGGTCTTCCTCTTTTTCTCTGACCCTCCACCTTGCCAAACATGATATCCTTCTCTAGTGACTGGTCCCTCCTGACAATATGTCCTAAGTATGAGAGGCGAAGTTTGGCCATCTTGGCCTCCAAGGAGCACTCTGGCTGCACTTCTTTCAACACAGATCTGCTGGTTCTTTTGGCAGCCCATGGCACTTTCAATATTCTCCTCCAACACTGTAACTCAAGTGCATCAATTCTTCTACGGTCTTCCTTATTCACTGTACAACTTTCGCATGCATATGAGGTTATTGAAAATACCATGGCTAGTAGAACCGGGCACTATTTTGTTCTGTTGTACACAGCGTTGCTTTGCACTGACTCAACAGCACCTAACAGCACCATAACAACAAATTACAATGACCATCTATGGCAGGATATTGAAATTGGGAGCTATCTTATTGGGAAAGGCTGGATACTGCTACTTGAGACTGCAGTAAGTCCTGGAGTCAAACTAAAAGTCTGTCCGGTGTCTTTTAAAAAAAAAACGGAAGTACTCTAGAGGTGGGTGAAGCATGTTTGCTAAGACATTGTAATTTGGATACCAAGTACGTGATTGATCACTTTTGGTTATTTAGATTATTAAATCCCCTTGTCTCCTTTCCCACAAATGCCTTCCCAGGACAGATGGAGACAGTCCCTATCTACTTTGAAGGAGGTGGTTTACTTTCAAATCCTATAGCATAAAGACGGGGTGACATTGTGCTTTACTCTAATGGCAGCTAGCACACACTATGTGGGTTACAGCATTTCTTCAGAAAGGACCCACTCCTGAAGTGGCTTCTCCATGGACTTCTTCATGTGATTTGACCTTTGACCCAGTCAACAGTCTTTGCTAATGATCTCAATGGAAGGTTCCAGTGGGTTTCCATTGGTGGCAGTGGAGCTTGCTAGTTAGCATATTGGCTATAAGACATAGGTTCTCATGGAGAAGTTAAAGGTATTCATGATGGGCAGCTTGACTGAAATATTTCTGAGAAGCTCCACTCCCTACCTAAAGCAGATTTGAAAACCTGGCTGTGTTCTTCTCTCTTGGGGTTGTTGCTTAAGACTTGAGCCCTTAATGACCACTGGTTTGGAGAATTCTGGAGCCTCCTATCATACGAGCTCTGAATAGAGCCTCCAGAATACAGTCAGATCTCTGTGGGCTGAGGGTTCCATGCAATGTGTGCTCAGAACACCTCACAGGACAGATAGCTGGGATTGTCGGGTTCAGAGCAGAAGTCTAATGGGCTGGTGAGTGTAAATACTTGTGAATAAGTGCATGTATGGGAGGCAGGGTTTGGTCTGAGTTGGGCTCTCTTTATACCCTGGCAGGAAGGTTGCAGGAAAGTAGTTAATTCTCAACCCTCTCTAACTACTGGTGGAGTTCTGGTGTGGCGTTGCCAGTTTAATGCACTGACTGGACTGCAAAGTCTGTTTGAACCCCAAGGTTGGTGGTTCGAACTCACCAGCTGCTCCTTGGAAACCCTGTACAGGGTTGCTATGGGTTGGAACTGAATCAAAGACACTTAACAACAACAACTAACTCCTGGTGGGTATCAATAGCCATGAAAAAGAATCTAAGAGCTGTGCGTGATCAAATTGGCTTACATCTGTTTACAATACTACTCTATACAATAACCCTCAGCCCACAGAGGTCTGACTGTATTCTGGAGGCTCTATTCAGAGAGCTCGTATGATAGGAGGCCTCAGAATCCTCAAAACCATTGGTTTTGCAAAAACAAGAGGCTTTTGTCTACTTTTATTCCCTGTTCTTCTTTCAGTTCTATATGAGAGCAGTGTAATACACAAGCAACATGACCAATCCTCTAGCAAGTCCCACATTATTCATTTCAGAGGTATCACTTTAGTCTTTGAAATATTCTTCAAGGTCTCTATGAGGTCTGAAACCATGTTCTCATCTGACACCCTTCTTAGAGACAAGCTCAGGAGCATACTAGCCCATGCTTCAGGACTGTGTGGGATGCACCTGTTACCTAACAAGAAGCCTGGGCTTCCATCCTGAGCTTTGAGGCTCTATCTGATTCACCAGTAAGGTTCTGGAGACAGTTCTTATTCCTTCTTAAGCAGCCATCAGTCTAAATGTCACCTCTTCAGGGAGGCCTTCCTGGATTACCTATTGTTTTTGTGTCTGTCATATGATTTTATATTTCATAATTTGCTATTGGGAGTCCTGGGGTGGTACTGTAGGATAAAGCACTGGACCGCAAGGTAAGTGAACCACAAGATTGATAGTTCAAAATCACTAGCTGCTCCTTGGAAATCCTATACAGGGTCACTATGAGTTGGAATTGATTCAAAGGCACTTAACAACAGCAACAGTAACACAATTTGCTATTAGCTTGTTTACTTACTGACAGATACTAGACTATAATCTCCTGAAGGGAAGGTCCTTTGTTGTCTTGTTCACCATTCAGGAACTGGCATATACTGTGCTTAACACATATTGTGTAAATGAATAAATGGGTGTCCCAGCATGGTTGCCCTGAAATTTGTCACAGAATCAACAATGACTCACAGGGCAAGCCAGCACCTATGAAGAGGAATGCCTGGCTTTGAGAATATTCAATACAAAATTGAGACAGAAGAGGGATTGCAGAATGCATGAGCCTTCAGATTATTTTAATGTTGAGGCCTTTGATTGAGGACATTTTTGCTGGCATGAGGTGCATGGTAATATCTACAGGGCTTTTTTTTTTTTTCTTGGTTGCTACAACTGGGGAGGTATTACTGGCATCTAGTGAGGAGAGGCCAGGACTTCGGCTTAACATTCTAAAATGCACAGAACAATGCCCCACAACAATTAATTATCCAGCCACACAGGCCAATAATGCTGAAGTTTAGAAGGCCTGCCTGAGAGTTAGCCTATGTTATGGATGGAATTATCCATGCTCCCAAAATCTATGTTGTAAATCCTTATCCCTCTACCTGTGGATGCAAATCCATTTAGGAAACTACATTAATGAGACCACATCAGTGCAGGGTGTGTCTTACACTTAATACTTTGTTGTTGTTGTTTATGTGCCATGGAGTCGGTTCCAACTCATAGCGACCCTGCACAGGGTTTCCAAGGCTGTAAATCTTTACGGGAGCAAAAATCCTCATCTTTCTCCTGCGGAGCTGCTGGTAGTTTTGAACTGCTGACCCTGAGGTTCACAGCCCGATTCGTAACCACTATGCTACCAGAGCTCCTTGGGGATATAAAAATAGCAGATCAGACACAGAAGCAAGCAGGAATGGGGGAGAGAGGTACGCCACATGGACATCTCCAAGAAATGCTGAAAAGATGCCAGAGACATCAGGGAAACAAGGACTTCCACTCAGAGCTGACAGAAAGAGTCTTCCCCTGGCTGGAGCCAGTGTCTTGGACTTGGACTTCTAGTCTCCTGAACTGTGAGTAAATAAATGTCTGTTCTGTAAAGCCTCCCACTTGGGGTGTTTTTTGTTACAGCAACACTAGCAAACTAAACCCCATACTTACCAGATCTCAATGACCAATTATGGTGGTTCAATTATAAAAGAACCAAAGTCCAATATACTTAAAGTAAGTTACCTTTCTGTGGTGACTACAGAAACATTTGAATTATTTTACTGACCTCAGACTGATGGGACATCAATCATTATTCAGTCACAGTTATAAGACATCATAGGGTGGACCTGAATTGGCCCAATAAAATACGCAATGGGCATTTAAAGTGGATCTCTGATACCCACGTGCCCTTTCATTTTTCCAAAGTAAGAATTCAGAGAGCCTCCTCTTACTTGCATTGTCAGACTGGTTGACTCTACCAAAATGAAAAATCGAAGCTAATAAGGTCGATAAATTAGAGGGTGATTATTTACATTATTAAGTGATTTTTCTTTTTTTCAGAAGGAAAATACCTCTGCCAGGTTCCTTTAAACAGTTGGCTCCTCTCATGCATTTGGAATTTAGCTCCGTTTACAAAAGCATGAATTTATGTGTGCTTTTCAGGTCTCTGTCCATTGTGAAAAGCTAGCTGCATCTTTCTGGGAAAGTGCATTGATTTCCCTCCCAAAGATAATTCTCCTGTTTCTTGGTTGCCTCCCAGAATGTGGTCTCTTTGGAGAGCAAAGTCCGTGTCTGTGGGATGCTTGGTTCTGCTTCCTAGCACCCTAAACATTTCAAGAGACCAATAAATATTTATTGATGCTGATGAGGCAAGGGAATCAGGGCGACATTTTCTCATGAAAGGAACTTGTCATGTTTTTTTATGGGGTGTTTTTTTTTTATCAACATCTACAAATCATGCATCAAGAAATTCTTTCTTCTCTTTCTACATAGCCTGTTGGAGGGACTGTGAGACCAACTTTACTAAGACCACTCTGGAGGTGCTCCTTCTAAGCCCAGAGAAAACATCTCCCCAATGCTGGGTGGCCATTCCACAGGCATTAATCCCTGACCAGGCATCATTTTCAGCCTCTGTTTCAGCCACAGAGAATGACCTTATTCTGGTCTCTAAAAACATGCTTTCTATTGTCTGACATTCGTTTGCAAAATGGGATTATGAATGCAGTTATTGTCTCAATATTTCAATGGAGTATTCACAGATTAGGATCTGGCACTATAGGATAAGCACCGGACTGCTAACCACAGGGTCAGTGGTTCAAAACCACCAGTGGCTCCATGGGAGAAAGATGAGACTGTCTGCACTCATAAGGGTTTACAGTCTCATTATATCCAGGGTCATCATGAGTTAGAATTGATTTGACACAGTGGGTTGGTTTATTGGAGGAATAGGGGACAGAGAGGGCTCAGCGGTAGGATGCTCCCTTTCCATGTGGAAGAACCCAGGCTCCATTCCTGGCCAATGCTCCTCAAGCCCAGTCAACAGCAACCTGTGTGTTGTTGTGATTCTTAACAGGTGTCAGTGAAGCATCCAGACTACGACTGACTGGGAAGGAAGTCCTGATAATCTATTTCTGAAAATGAGCCAGTGAAAACTCTATGGATCACAACAGTCTCAACAGGAACCAACCATGCTGAAGCAGCATTTTGCTCCATTGTTCATGGGGCTGCCATGAGTTGGGCTGACTCCATTGTTGTTCTTGTTGTTGTGAAGTGTCATCCAGTCAGTTCTGACTCCTAGTGACCTCATGTACAACAGAACTATACACCACCCAGTCCTGCACCATCTCACAATCACTGTTATGTCTGAGCCCATTGCCACTGTCACTGTGCCAATCCATCTCGATGGGGGTCTCCCTCTTTTCCACCTACCCTCCACTTTACCAACAATCATCCCCTTCTCCAGGGACTGGTCCATCCTGACAACATGTCCAAAGTATGAGAGATGAAGTCTGGCCATCTTGGCTTCTAAGGAACCTTCTGGTTTTACTTCTTCCAACACAGATTTGTTTGTTCTTCAGGCAGACCATGGTACTTTCAATATTCGTCTCCAACACCGTAACTCAAATGCATCAATTCTTCTATGGTTGTTCTTATTCACTGTCCAACTTTCATATGCATATGAAACTATTTAAAATACCATGGCTTTGGCCAGGCACACCTTAGTCCTCAAACTGACATCTTTGTTCTTGAACACTTTGAAGAGGTCTAGTGTGGTAGATTTGCTTAATGCATTATGTCGTTTGGTTCTTGGCTGCTGCTTCCATGAGTGTTGAAGATGAATTCAAGCAAAATCAAGTCTTTGATAACTTCAATCTTTTCTCCATTTATCATGATGTGATTTATTGCTCCAGTGGTGAGAATTTTTGTTTTCTTTACATTGAGGTGCAACTCCTACGAAGGCTGTGGTCTTTGATCTTCATCAGTAAGTATTTTAAATTCTCTTTGCTTCCAGAAAGCAAGGCTGTATCATCTGCATATCACAGGTTGTTAATGAGTCTTCCTCCAACCCTGATGCCACATTCTTCTTCATATAATCCAGCTTCTCAGATTATTTGCTCTGCATACAGATTGAATTAAGTATGGTGCAAGAATACAATACTGGTAGATCACAACAGTAATTAGGGGTATAATGCAGTAATAGTGAACTCTCAAAATGTGGCCCTTGGACCAGCAACATCAGTATCACCCTGGAATTTGCTAGAAATGCAAATTACCTGGTATTCTCTACCCAGACCTACTGAATCAGAAAGTCTGGGGTGGTCCCAGCCATCTGTGTTTTAATAGCCACTGCCCTCCCACTAAGGTAATACCAATGCCAGTAAATTGTGTGAGCTGCTATGATAGAGACTCACACTTTCTTGAGTGTAGAGCTCCTCACCCTACTTCTGGCCAAAGGCTTCATATCATGCTTAGTGAAGAAGAGGAATCCTGGTGGCTCAGTGGTTAAGCGCTAGACTGCTAACCAAAAGGCGAGCAGTTTGAACTCAACTGCTGTACTATAGGAGAAAAGTGTGGGACCTACTCAAAGCCTTGGAAACCATATGTCGGCAGTTCTCCTCTGTCCTCCAGTGTCCGATGTGAGTTGAATTTGACTGAATGGCAGTGGATTCTGGTTGAAGATATGAGTTATCTTTATGACATCCAAAGGAAATTTCAAGGACCCAACATGAGTTCCTAGCAGTCTGAGATGTTTCAGTCCAACAGGAGAGGACTCATATGTCACAGAAGCAAATGGGTCCACCACTCAGATGAAAATCTCCCATTCAAGAATTACCCAGGCCTGACCCTGCTTAGCCTCTGAGACCAGATGAGACTGGGCATGCTCAGGGTGGATAGCCATGGAGTCTGATGGAATCGCCAAGTAATCCTATACTTACCCACCATGATCAGGACCAAGGCATTTCCAAAATGCTGCCATTGCAACATCCCTAATCCTCCAAGATGGCCTGTTGGTTTGCCTCAGGGAAGGGGTAGAAAACCCTAGCAGAGTCCCAGGTGCTGAATGCTCAGGGGATGGCAGCTGATTGCCTATTATTGGTCATGCTCACTGGACAGCGGGCTCTGATGCATCATAACCCCATGTGTGTCAGAGTAGAACTGTGTTCCACGGGTTTTCAGTGACTGATTTTTCTGAAGTAGATCATCAGGCTTTTGTTCCGAGGCACCTCTGGGTGGACTGAAATTTCTAACCTTTCTGTTAGCACTCTAATGCGTTAACTGTTTTCATCACTCAGGGCAATAGCCAGCAACCTCATCTGCTTCTTGTTCTCCTAAAAGAAGAGGATTCTTTTTTTTTTTTTTT
>NW_006408608.1:7051460-7053255 GCF_000296735.1 Chrysochloris asiatica
ATTTTTATTTATTTATTTATTATTGTGAAAACCTAATGGATCACAGTGGTCCAGCCATCAACAAATCATGGGGACAGCACAGGACTAAGCAACATTCCATAGTGCTTGAATGGAGTTGTCAGGAGTTGGTTTTCATGGGCTGATTTTTCAGAAGCAGTTCACCAGGCCTTTCTTCCTAGTCTTTCTTAGTTGGGAAGCTCTGCTGAAACCTATTCAGCATCAACAGCAACACACAAGACACCTGAGACTACCTCATGGAGGCAGGTGAGAATTCTATCACTAAACCACCAATGCCCCCCCTTCCCCTTTCCTATTACCATTCTTCACATGGGGACTCCACTCTATAGATTATCTCTACTCATACATTTCAAGGTTCCTTCCTTGGAGCCAAATAGATTCAGCTATAAAGCTGTCTCACACAGTGAAGTCTTCCTGTTAACCAATTGGCTCGTGCACATCCTTTAAGATAAATACGATCATGCAAGCACTTGGATAGTGTTAAAGTTAATGACCCGGTGTTGAGCAAGGAAATTAAGGAATGCATAGTACATTTTTGACATTTCTGCCACCCAGACAGTGGTGACAGCTTTGCCATCACACACATAAAATAAAGAGCCTTTCTCCTCAGAGCAACTGCGCAGATGGAAGCTCTCTCTCTTAGTCCACATTTGGAAATTTGTTTCCAGAATGACTCTTTCCTGGGGCGATGCGTGGAAATCTGATGTGGTATAAAACACCTTCCACCTCCATCAGTGGCAGATGAGCTAATGAAAGCCAACACTATTTATTCAACTCCTGGGACCCTCAGAACTCCAAATTAGCCACTGTTAGAAATTGGGCCAAAGGAAGGTGAACGAGAGAAGCTTCTGGCTGGGGATGGAGCTGCCTGGTCCAGGCCCTGCTAATGTGCTGGGAGGAAAAATAAAAAGCCAGTATGTCTCTGCTTGGCCATTCCTCAAATCTTTGATAACAAGTTTTCCCGAAGTTATGGGAGTTGGAGGCATAATTCTCCAGAAGATATGGTAGATGCTCTCAACATTATAAAGATTCAGTTGCTGAAAATGAAGCCCATGTTTTCTCTCCCTCTTTCTTTTGGCTGCACAATCACAGTCTAAGTAAAGGATTCAGGAGTCAAACAGCCTGAAGTAGGATTGATCATGAGGCCTGAGAAGTAGGATACATCAAAAGGAACATCATCTATGAAATAATCCAAGTTGTTTACCCCAAGCCCTAAGGGTGGTTACCAGGGTCCAGTTAGGTTATTAATTATAAGTGCTTGTTCTGTTGTTGATAAACTTCACTGATAACCGACTGCATCTTGGACGTGTTATTTATAAACTTTCAAGATCTGAGCATGTGTATTTATAGGTAAACAGATGCTTTCCACAAAAATCATGTCCAAGAGCTAAAATCGAACTCTCAGGAATGCATCCATCAGCAAACAGACTTATACTGAGATCATTGCTGCCTTTCCAAGACTTTGGTTTGAAAACGCCACAGTGTGGGGCAATGTGGTATCTCAGAGTAATCAAGTTTGCCTTTGACCTTGAACTGTTCCTTAATATCAGTCAACAAGCATGCATCAGATGACCCCAGATTTTGAGTATCATGCTAGTTGAAAAACAAGCTCACTGAGTCAATTCTAACTCATAGTGACCCCATGTGTGTGTTGCAAAGCAGAATGCTACTTCATAGGGTTTTGTTTGTTTACTTTTTAAACTTTTTATTGTGAATTGAGTGAAGGGTGAAGGGTTATAGACTAGATCATCATCTTTACATTCAACAAATTATACAC
>NW_006408608.1:7053765-7055631 GCF_000296735.1 Chrysochloris asiatica
GGGTTCATCCATAGAATTTTCAAATTTGTAGCATTTTGGAAACAGATCATTAGGTCTTTCTTCCAAGGTGTCTCTAGGTGGGTTTACACTGTTAATCTTCTGGTAGTCAAGTGCTTGAGTAACTCTGCCACCCAAGGACTCCTCATATTATACAGACGTGGTAATATGCTGTTTCCACCTACACAAATATAGATCAGCTTAGTTATGTTGCTGTTAAGTGCCATTGGGTTGGTTCCAACCAATAGAGACCCCATATAGGGTTTCCAAGAAGCAGCTGGTGAGCTTGAACCACCAACATTGTGGTTCAAACCAACTTTGCAGTCCAGCACATTAGCCCACAGTGCCACACCGAGATTCCAAGTTATGTAGCTGTTCAGATAGGCCTAGATAATGAATTGCCACTTTTGTAAGCAAGTGAGCTGCATTGTTTCAAATGAGGAGACCAAACTCTGAAGAGAACCAAGATTTGAACTGGATCAGATTCCAAGTCTCGAGCTCTCAGTATGCCCTCCCATCACCTTATACACTTTTCTGCCTTCTTTTATTTTACCATGACCTGGTTCCATCTGAGAGATGACACATAGCGATCCACATTCAGATAAATTCAGCTGAAGAGTCGGCAAGAAATGAAAAGAAGACAGCACTTAGGGAGAAGGGGACCGGTGCTTCCCGGATCAGACAGTTCAGGTAGGGCTCCGGGGGAAAGGGGTGGAATTGCACATAGGAAACCTCAGTCTAGCAGACAGACAGCCTTTGAACAAACATAAGATCTTATATTTCAACATTCTGAACTCGTTTTTTTAAAAGATCAAATTGCTGAGGAATTACAGGCATTTTTGAGCTTTTGCCTGCCTGCACGCGGTTCCTGCTTCTGCGCCCGTGCCGGTGAGTGCCTCTGCCCCCTGCAGACCTTGGAATGCAGGGCTAGAGCAACCCCACTTAGAAAGCTGCATTTCCAGAGAAAAGGAAGCATAAACTAACAAAGCCGAACAAATAGAGAGGGACATTGGCACGGATATCAGGAAATTCGGGGTACCCACGGTACAGAGAGACTGAGAGAGGCATCTTTTACATCATCAAATACAGACACTACCTCCCTGCAGCCATTACCCCCAGCCCTCTATTGCCCCGGCCTAGACCAGCCCTCTGCCAAGCCGCCGAGGCTCAGGAACGCCCAAGGCACAGGCCTGCCCACTGAGGCCAAGGCCCTCCCAAGGCCCAGACACTCCCACTGAGGCCAAGGCCTGCCCTGAGGCACAACCAGCCCACAGACTGGTCACCAAGGCCTGGTCGCCGCCGAGGTTCAGGGTCCCCAAGGCCCAACCCGCCGCATAGCCAGGTCGCGGAGGCCTAGGGTCCCTGAGGTCCAACCCACTGCATAGCCTGGTTGCCAAGGCCCAGTGCCCCCGAGGCCCAACCCGCCCTCAGCCCGGTCCCCGAGGCACAGGCCCCCCGAGGCCCAATCTGCCCAACCCGCCCTCTGAGACCCAAGCCACCCAATGCCCAGCTGCTGATACCCAGGTCCCCTGAGGCCCAAACCACCTGCCTGAGGCCCAAACCACCCGCCTGAGGACCAACCCTCCTGCAGCCCGGTTGCTGACACCCAGGAGGCCCAAACTGCCCTCCCTAGCCTCAACCTACCCGCCCGAGGCCCAAACAGCCCGCCGCCGAGGCCCAGGCCCAAATGAGGCCCAAAAAAGTTACTCTGAGTTAACCAATAAGGAGAGTAAAAAGGGAAGACCACATCCTGATCACATTTCCTGGAGGTAATCAGAAAACATAAAAAATTACCAAAACACATAATTAATTATTAGGGCCACAGATAAACATTAAACATGTCCAAGAAGCAAAAGCAGATGACCATAT
>NW_006408608.1:7060426-7062463 GCF_000296735.1 Chrysochloris asiatica
TATAGGGGGCGGGTTTCTGGGATATACCCTTTGGGTGGTTGAGGATGCATGGAGGGGATTGGAACCATGGCAGTGAGATGATATAAGATGGAATGAATGTAAAATTAAAGTTCTCCCATGTAAACTATCATATAATTCACAATAAAACATTAAAAAAAAAAAAAAAAGATAGCACTTAGGGAATTTAAACTGAAAATGGAGGAAATACAGTCCAAGGTGTTTATCTGTTTAGGGGACAGGAGTCTCCCTGGGGGCGGTCAAATCACTTAACATAGTTAACATTACAATGGTTCATATTTTGTGTCAAGAAGGCTAGCCTAGGGTTTCTAATTATTTGGCCAAACACTGGTCTAGTTGCTGTCATGGAGTTATTGCATGTGATTAAACCAATCGGCCTTGGGTAGAGCAGATTAGCTTAGGTAATGTAATGTAATGGACTAATTGAAGTTGTCAAGGATTTGATTTACTTGGATCTACAATCAACAACCATGAAAGTAGCATAGAAGAAATTAAATGACACAACACACTGGGAAAATCTGCTGCAAAAGATCTTTTTAAAGTGTTATAGAAAAAAGATGTCCAGTAGCCTCATATGCATGTGACAGCTGGACAATGAATAAGGAAGACCTTAGAAGAATCAAAGTTGGCAAAGAATATTGAAAGTATCATGGCCTGCCAGAAAAACAATCAAATCTCTCTTGGAAGTACAGCCAGTATGCTCCTTAGAAGACATGCACTTTGGGCTTATTACCAGGAGAGATAAGGCCCTGGTAGAGGACATCATGCTTAGAAAAGAGGAGGGTCAGTGAACAAAAGGAAGACCCTCAGGAAGATGTATTGATACAGTGATGGCAACAGTGGGCACAAACAAAACAATAATTGTGAGGATGGTGCAGAAGCAAACCGTGCTCCCATTTGTTGTACATTAGATTGCTATGAGCTGGAACAAGGACAGATGGACTACTTCCAAATATTTAGTAACTGAAAACATTATGGATAGCAGTGAAGCACTGTCAGCACCAGAATATTGAATATTGAAACATGATGAAGAGTGCTGGAAGATGATCCCTACTGGTTGGAAGGTACTTAAAATGTGACTAGGGAAGAGTCACCTCCTTAAAGTAGAGTTGACTGTGATGATGCTAATGGAGTAAAGCCCTCGGGACCTTCATTTACTGATAGGGCACAACTCAAAATGAAGAGAAATAGCTGTAAACATCCGTTAATAATCAGAACATGCAATGTAGAAAGTACACTGAAATTGTCAAAAATGAAATGGAACACATACCATCGATACTCTAGGCATTGGTGAACTGCAGTGGATGAGTATTGGCCATTTTGAAACTGACAATCACATGGTTTACTATGCCAGAAATAACAAACTGAAGAGGAATGGTGTCACATTCATCATCAAAAAGAACATCTCAAGATCTGTCTTGAAGTACAAAGCTGTCTGTGAAAGGATAGTATCCAAATGCCTACAAGGAAGACTAGTTAATATCATTGTGATTCAAATTTATGCACCAACCACTAAAGCCAGTGAGGATGAAATTGAAGAATTCTATCACCTTCTTCAGTCTGAAACTGAACAAACATGCAATCAAGATGTATTGATAATTACTGGCAATTAAAATGCAAAGGTTGTAAACAAAGAGGAAGAACTAGTGGTTGGGAAATATGGCCTTCATGATAGAAATGATGTTGGAGATTGCATGAGAGAATTTTGCAAGACCAATGACTTCTTCATTGCAAATCTTTTTAAACAACATAAAAGACAACTATACACATGGACCTCACCAAATGGAATACACAGAAATCAAATTGACAACATCTATGGAAAAAGATGTTGGAAAAGCTCCATATCATCAGCCAAAACAAGGCTAAGGGCACACTGTGGAACAGATCAGCAACTGCTCACATGCAAATTCAGGCTGAAGCTGAAGAAAATCACAATTCCACAAGAGCCAAAATATGACCTTGAATATATCCCACCTGAATTTAGAGATCATCTGAAGAACAGATTTGTTGCATTAGACA
>NW_006408608.1:7063939-7065268 GCF_000296735.1 Chrysochloris asiatica
GGTATGTCTGAACCAAGCCATGGTATTTTCAATAACCTCATATGCATGTGAAAGTTGGACAGTGGATAAGGAAGACCGTAGAATAATTGATGCATTTGAATTATGATGTTGAAGGAGAATATTAAAAATACCATGGACTGCCAGAAGAACAAACAGGTCTATATTATAAGAAGTACAGCCAGAGAGCTCCTTGAAAGCCAGGATAGTCAAACTTCTTCACTCATACTTCGGACATATTATCAGAAGGGACCAGTCACTGGAGAAGTAGATCATGTTTGGTAAAGTAGAAGATTGGAGAAAAAGAGAAAGGTCCCCAATGAGATGGACTGGAAGAGTGGTCAGCAGTGATGTTCTCAGGCGTAGCAATGATAGTGAGGTTGGCCCAGGACTAGGCACTGTTTTGTTCTGTTGTCCAAAGGGTTGCTATACACTGGTACTGACTCAATGGCACCTAACAACATGAGTTGGAACCAACTTGAGAACACCTAACAATGACAATGTAATGATCTTCCAAAATACAATCTACTGTAATGTAATCAATCAGCTAAGGTCATACCACTGTAGAGTGGACACTACACCTAATTTTCTCTGAGTTATAAAAAGATCAGAACACACAAACACACACATGCACTGAGAGGTAGATAGATTCCATGTGAGGAACATCTATGAGACAAGAAATGCCTTGGTCCTATAGACAAAGAAGGAACTGACACCGGGCCAAGGCTCAGACTGCACTTTCAGCCTCTAGAACTGTGAGAAAACAGATTTCTGTTCTTCAACGCCATTCACATCTAGTACTTGTGTTACAGCAACATTATGTTTCACTAAGCCATCACAGGGTCCACCTTTGCACAGAAGACAGGCAGAGCAGCAAAGACTGATGCTGACATTGTTCCTGAGTTAGCCTAGATTCTTGAGCTCTGATGGCCAGGGAGAAGTGGCATGGTGTCCTGGACACTGAGTTCCTTCTAATGAAACTGTGGCAGTCTTCCTGAAAATCTTCTCAGTTTCCTAGATGCAGAGGAAAGGCTGACCATTGAATTGTCCAAGAACATCTCACTGTTCTTCACTGTCTTAGCAAGACTTGAACAGGTGGCATCCAGAGACTAAATACTTAATGAGATGGAACAACAACATTCACTTTTCCATTGGTATATGAGAGGGCTCTGTAAGAGTCATATATAAAATAAACCACACTTAATTGCCAAGCCATTTCCACAGATTTTAAAAATGTTTTATTGTGAATTATGTGATAGTTTACATGGGAGAACATTAGCTTTATATTCATCCTATTGTATATAGTTTCATTGCCATGGTTACAATCCCCTC
>NW_006408608.1:7066678-7081391 GCF_000296735.1 Chrysochloris asiatica
GGAGGGTCAGAGAAAGAGAGGAAGATCCCCAACAAGATGGTTTGGCCAACTGGCAGCATCGATGGACTCAAGTGTGGCAAGAGTAGGGAGGTTGGCCCAGGATCAGGCAGTGTTTTATTCTGCTGCACATAAGGTCGCTATGAGTCGGTACCAATTCAATGGCACCTAACAACAACAAATCAAGTATTATTTTTTAACTCAGTGGCTCTCAACTGAGACACTTTTACACTCCCCAGGGGATATTTGGCAATGTCAGCAACATTTGTTTTTACTAAGAGAGGGATGCTACTGGCCTCTACTGAGTCAAATATCCTACCACACACAGGACAGCCCACATAAGAAAGGAACATTGTTGTTACGTGTTGTTGAGTCAGTTGCAATGCATAGCGACCTTGCATAGAGTTTCCGAGAAGCGATTGGTGGGTTTGAACCACCTACCTAAGGCTCTAGCTGACCTTACAGTCCAGTGCTTATCCTATAGTACCACACTAGGACTCCAATATCGAGTACAAAATATCAATCATGCTAAAAATACAAAACGCTGCTGCAACCAAATTTAACTTTCATTCTTTTTTTTTCTTGGTTAGAATGACAATAGTCATATTTTACTGTTTGCTTGTTGTAAATCTTTTCCACATACATCGCTGGACTGGCATCATTTGAACAATAACAACATTGACATTTGTCCCAAACCTTCTTGTGCCAGCCCCCATGCTATGATTTCACCCATGGAGGAAACTGAGGCACAGAGAAGTCAAGTTGACAGATGGAGTGCTCACTCTTACTCACACGCTCTCCAGTTCTGAAGCCATCAGAGGACAAAAGGAACAGAAGGCTCCTGCAGCCACAGTTAGTGTATGCTCACAAGAAGTCCCTAATGAAGATATCCTTAACATAATTCATTTGAGAAACGAAAACCCTATGCAGGGGCACTATGGGTTGGAAGCGACTCAACGACACTTAACAACAACAACATCTCATAAGAAAAGACAGCTGAGGCAAAATAAGAGTGGGAAACATTGCATCTGCCTTTTGGGATCTGAAACGCCATTAGCAAATGTTCTGATAAGGCATGAATATAGTGAAAACAAAACAAACTCCTGTTCATTATATTTAAGCCAGTGGTTACCCCTTACCTTGTGGTTCAAATCAACCTTGCAGTCCAGTGCTTTATCTTACAGTGCTACACCAGGACTCCAATGTTGTTGTTGTGAAGTACCATCGAGTCGGTTCCGAGCCATAGCAACCATGTATAGGGTTTCAGAGAAACATCTGGTGAGCCTGAACTGCCG
Organism: Chrysochloris asiatica; assembly: GCF_000296735.1. Lineage (NCBI taxonomy): Eukaryota > Metazoa > Chordata > Mammalia > Afrosoricida > Chrysochloridae > Chrysochloris > Chrysochloris asiatica. Next base: position 7,067,971 of record NW_006408608.1, read on the forward strand.
ACCTTGCAGTTCAAACGGCTTTGCAGTCTGGCTCGTTAACCCACAGCGCCACACCAGAACTCCAGGAGCTCTGGTAGTGTAGTGGTTAAGGACTCCTACAGGACAATATTAACCAATGACTAACAAACACAAAGATAGGTGGAGGACAGATTGGAGTTGTCAAAGACTTCATGTTACTTGGATCCACATTGCTCATGGAGGTAGCAATCCAGAAATCAGACGATGTAATGGATTGGGCAAATCTGTGGCAAAAGACCTCTTTAAAGTGCTAAAGAGCAAGTGTGCACCTTTGAGGACTAAGGTGCACCTGACCCTGGCCATGATATTTTCTGTTGCTTCATATGCATGTGGTAGCAAAGTAGTTACGAATTTGGCTGCTAGCCTCAAGGTCAGCAGTTCGAAACTACCAGCTGTTCTGTGGGAGAAAGAGGAGGCTCTCTGCTCTTGTAAAGATTTACAGCCTCAGAAACCCTGTACAGGGTCGCTATGAGTCGGTTCCGTCTCCACGTCACAGCACCAACACCACCACCACATGCATGTAAAAGATGGATAATGAATCATCAGTGCCAGGGTCCCAACAAGTTTCTAATGAAGAGACCTTTAAACATAAAGCATTTGAGAAACCACATCCTGTAAGAAAAAGACACCTGAGGCAAAATACAAGTGGGAGAAATTAAAGACGTGAAAAGAACTGATGTATTTGAATTATGGTGTTGGCAAAAAATATTGAAAATACAATGGACTTCCACAAGAACAAACAAATCTGTGTTGGAAGAAGTACAGCCAGAAGACTCCTAAGAGGCCAGGATGACCAGTTTTGTCTCTCTTACTTTGGACATGTCATCAGGAGGGACCAATCCCTGGAGATGGAAATCATGCTTGGTAAAGTGGAGGATCAGTAGAAAAGAGGATGACCCCAACATGATAACTTAGTACAGTGGCAGCAGCAATGGACTCTAGCGTAGCAATAACTGTGAGGCTGGCGCAGGACTGGGCAATGTTTCATTCTTCTGTGCACAGGGTCACTAAGAGTTAGAACCAACTCAATGGCACCTAACAACAACAGCAATTAATATGTGGATCACTGTCCCACAATCCTTTCCTATAAAGAGCCAGATAGTGAACACGTTAGTTTTTGTGGGCCACCTGTTGTTTCTGTCTCATTTTCTTTCTTTTTCTTTTTACAACCCTTTAAAAAATCTAAAAGCTATTCTTAGTTCAAGGGTCTTATAAAACAGACTGCTTGCTTGATTTGACTCTCAAGCTGAAGTTTACTGACCCCTCTAAAGAGACAGAATTTGAGAAAAATGAATGAAAAACAATTTTATGATGTATTCATTTTCACAGAAACATCAGTGAGAAACCCAGTGTGACCAAAATCCTGTTCATTACCTATGTGTTCTCTCCATCTGAGAAATGAGGAAACAAGTCAGAGCAGGGCACTGTTGTGGGCTGTTTCCTCCATTAGAGGGACAATGAGTCACAGTCAGAGGGTGGGTGGGTGGAGATCCATACTGCAGTTCCGTCTGGGCCGTAGGCCGGCAGCACCTACTCAGTCCTGCAGAACTTTCTCCGACTGCGAGGTGGGAGACTTGGGGTGTTTAGACATCATCTTATCTTTATGCAGATGACTCTCTGTGTCTACCAGGCTACCATGGACGCCTGCCAGGAATGGTTTATAGAGACTGCAGCTCTTTCAGACTCCCCAACTGCCAACCTTAGCAAGATAATGAGGACTTTTATGGCACTGAATTGGATTTCCTTTAAAAATGCAACCTTGACTCTCTGAAGTGAAACTCCAGAGCCTTCTGGAGCTAGGGTGCCAGTTCTTGGAGCGCTTCATTTAGAGATGAGGACTTCTTCCCTTGGGGAGAAATGATGTAAGAGGTAATTGGAAGGTAAGACCCGGGCTCTGGTGCTGCTGGCTCTGTCATCACTCCATTGGGAGACCACCTGGAGGTAGGACCCCCTTTCTACTTCAGTTTCCCTTATCTGTAAAAGTTCATCCAACGCTTAGAATAAAGACTAATAAGATGAATATCTGCAAATAGCTGGCAAAGTGGTTGTTGTGGATTGAATTGTCTCTTCCCCAAAAAGGTATGTTCAAGCACTAACTCCCATGTTAATAAATTTGTATATGTTGTTGTTGTTGATGAGTGCCATCAAGTCGGTTCTGACTCATAGCGACCCTGTGTAGGGTTTCTGACGAGCAGCTGGTGAGCTTGGTTCACCAATCTTACAGGTCAAACGGCCTTGCAGTCCAGCACACTAACCCACAGCACCATACTAGGATGGATGGTGCATCCTAAACCTAATCCCGTCTAAAAAGAGAGGAATTACAACGGGATGGAGACAGATACTCTGTGATTCTATATGGTGGCGGTGTGCCACCGAATCTGTTCTGAGGCTATAAATCTTCACGGGAGCAGAAAACCTCATCTTTCTCCCAAGGAGCAACTGGCAGATTTAAGCTATTGAATGTGAAGGAACTACCAACAAGGAAGCACACAATTCTAGAGTCAATGTCCTGAAGCATCTTCAAGTTAATTCTGATCTTCAATTGTTGATGGGGGAGTTGAGCTAGACAGGCTTTATAAAGAGCCTAGAGCAATGCCTTATTTATAATCGTGGTGTGCCATCTAGTCCATTCTGATGCATAGGTTGTATTGTTGTTGTTGTTAGATGCCCTCCAGTTGGTTCAGACTCATGGTGACCCTATGCACAAAATGCATAGTTCTGCACCGTTCCTAAAACTGGTGCCATGTTTCAGCCTTCATTGCTGCCATTTGTGTGAATCCATCTTGTTGAGGCTCTTCCTGTTTCTCATGGATGCACCACTTTACCAAAACGATGTCCTTTTCTAGGGACTGGTCCTCTCTGACAGTATGTCCAAAGTACAAGATACCAAGTCTCACCATCCTTACTTCTAAAGAGCATTCTGACTGTGTTTCTTCTAGAACAGACCTGCTTGTTTTCCAGGCAGTCCATGGAACTTTCAATATTCTTGGCCAAACCATAATTCAATTTCATCCATTCTTCTCAGGCCTTCCTTAGTCATTGTCCAAATTTTACATACATATGATGTGATTGAAAATACCATGTCCCAGGTCAAGCACATCTTAGTCCTCAATGTGACATTTTTTGTTTTTTTTTTTTTAAAGTTTTATTGTGAATTATGTGATAGTTTACATGGGAGAACATTAGCTTTACATTCATCCTATTGTATATCATTACATTGCCATGATTAGAATCTCTTCCATACATCATCAAACAACCAAAGGGTACACACTCCCTCCCTGAGTCCAGAGTCCCCAGCAGCTCCATCTCTCCATGTCATCATCTCTGCCTCCATCTCTGGCATCACTGCTTCTCTGGATAGGGTCCCATATTCCACTCCTCTCCCTTGGTGGTCCCAGGGTCCTCCGCTCCCAGACTGAAAAATCAAGTACTCCCCTCCTTTTGTTACAAAATGTCTAGCTTTACATTTTCAACCCTCATAGTCAGTCCTGATTAGCAATTATTCCAAAGTAACATTTTTTACCTTTACCCTGGTGTGGCTCTGTGGGTTCATGCGCCAGACTGCAAAGCCGTTTGAACGGCAAGGTTGGCGGTTCAAGCTCACCAACTGCTCTTCGGAAACCCTACATAGGGTCGCTATGGTTTGGGAACGACTTGATGGCACTTAACAACAACAACGATAGGATAGTGGGTTATGTGAGTTAAATGCAACAAGGTCAACAGTTCAAATGTACCAGCTTCTTAATGGGTGAAAGAAGAGGCTTTCTGTTCCCGTACAGATTTAGTCTTGGAAACCCTATATACGAGATTGCTGTGAGTTGAAACTGACTCCATGGCACACAACCATTAACTAACATTTAACAGGGTTGTTTTTTTGTTGTTTGTTTGTAGCAGATTTGCCCAATGCAATATTGGTAGAAGGATTTCTTGACTGCTACTTCCATGAGTGTTGATTTGTGGTTCCAAGAAAAGTGAAATCTTTGATAACGGCAATGTTTTCTCTGTTTATCATGATTATTAGTCCAGTTATGAGGATTTTTGTTGTTGTTGATGTTGTTTACATGTATATTTACACTACATACTGGAGGCTATAATCTTTGATCTTTATATATAAGTACATCAAGTACTCTTTGCTTCCAGAGAGCTAGGTTGTAGTAGCTACAAACCGGAGATTGTTTATGAATCTTCCTTCAATCCTGATGTCAAGTTCTTCGTCACATAATCCAGCTTCTCAGCTTATTTGCTCAATATAGACTGAATAAGCATGGTGAAAGATGGAGTAAGTATGGTAAAAGGATATAACCCCGATGCATACCTCCTGATTTTAAGTTGTTCAGTATCCCCTTGTTTTCTTTGAACAACTGCCTCTTGGTCTCGGTACAGATTCCTGATGTGCACAATTAAGTGTGCTGGAATTCCCACTCTTCCCAATGTTATTCAGTTTGTTATGATCTACACAGTAGAACACCTTGCATAGAGAAAATAAAACACACAAGTAAACATCTTTTTTATATTCTCTGCTTTCAGACAAAATTCACCTGATATCAGCAATAATATCCCTCATTCCAAGTACTCTTTGAATCTAGCTTGATTTTCTGGCAGCTCCCAGTGGATATACTGTTGCAATCATTTTGGAATAATCCTCAGAAACATTTTACTTGCATATAGTATCAATGACATTGTCGATTTCTGCATTCCATTGGGTCACGTTTCTTTGGACTGGGCACAAATAATAGATCTCCGAAGTCTTGGCATAGACAAGTGAGCGTCTCCAGCACTGTATCTGTTTGTTAAAACATCTCAATTTGTATTGCAGCAATTCCTGGAATTTTGTTTTTCACCAGTGCCTTCAGAACAGCTCAGACTTTTTCCTTCAATACCATTGGTTTTTACTCATATGCTACCTCTTAAAATGGATGAACATTGACGAATTTTTGTTTGGTACAGTGACTCTTTGTATTCCATCCAGCTTCTTTTGATGCTTCCTGGGAAATTCAGTACTTTGCTCATACAATCCTTCAATATTGTAACCCGAGGCTTGACTTTTTTCTCCACTTCTTTCAGCTTGAGAAATATTGTCTTCTTCCCTTTTGGTTTTTAATTCCAGGTCTCTGCACATTTCATTATAATATCTGACTTTGTCTTCTAGAGCTACCTTTGAAATTTTCCAGTTGCTTTAACATCTGTACAGTCAAGAGCAAGTTTCAGAGTCGATTTTAACATCCATTTTGATCTTTCCTTCCTTTTCTGTCATCTTAATGACCTTTTACTTTCTTCACGCATGTTGTCTTGATGTCATCTCACAACTGATCTGGTCTTTAGTCCTTAGAGTTTGATGTGTCAACTCTGTTCTTGAGATGGTCTCTAAATTCAGGAGAAATATACTCAAGGTTGTCATTTTGGCTCTTGTGGACTTGGTTTAACTTTCTTCGACTTTAGCTGGATCTTGCATGTGAGCAATTGATGATCTGTTGCACAGCTGATCCCTGGCCTTGTTTTGACTGATGATATTGAGCTTTTCCATTATCTTTTCCCACTGATGTAGTTAATTCGATTCTTTTGTATTCCATCTGGTGTGGTCCATATGTATAGTCACCTTGTCTGTTGAAAAGTCGTATTTGTAATGTATAACTCATTGTTTTTGCAAAATTCTATCACTAAGGTCATATTTTCCAAATATTGATCCTTCTTCATTTCTAATGCTTGCATTCCAACCCATCAGTAATTTTCAATGCATCTTGATTGCATGTTTAATTAATTTCAGTGAAGAAGATGAATTCTTGTAATTGTTAAGTGCTGTCAAGTCGGTTCTGATTTGCAGCAACTCTGTACATGGTTTCCCAAGAGTGGCTGCTGAGTTTGAACAGCTGGCCTTGTGTTTAGCAGTCCAGAACATGCATCATCACTGGTTCTAGTAACTTTTGTGTAAATGTGACTAATATTCACATTATCTGGTCTTTCTGGTAGAAATATGGATATCATCCTATCATAGACAACATTGTACCTCAAGATAGGCCTTGAAATGTTGGTAATTTATTCATTTATTTGTTTGACAACGAATGTGATACAATTCCTCTTCAATTGCTCATTCCTGGTTTAGTAAGCAATATAATTGTTCAATTCAAAATGATTGATAGTTGTCCATTTCATCATCCCACTTCATTTTTGATGACTTCTAATTTTCCTGAATCTATATTTTGTACATTCCACATTAGAATTATTGAGTGATGTCTGCAGCTGTGTCTTCTCATTTTGAGCAGTGCCCCCATCAGTAAACGAAGGTCTTGAAAGCCTTGCTCCATCCAAGTCATCAGGGTCAAATCTATTTTAGGGAGGCAACTCTTCCCCAGACTCATATTGAGTGTCTCCCAACCTAAGAGGGCTCATCTCCCGGCACTGTATCAGACAGTGTTCTATAGTCATTCATAAAATTTTTAGTAACTAAGCTTTCAGAAGTGGTATGCCTCTCCTTCCTCCTACTCTGTCTTAGTCTAGAAGCATTACGGAAACCTGTCCACCATGGTGACCCTCATTGAGTCGATTCTGACTCATAGCAACACTGTATAGGGTTTCTGGGGGAGTGACTGGTGAGCTTGAAATCACCAACTTTGCAGTTCAACTAGACCTTGTAGTCCAACATATGAACCCACAGCGCCACACCAGGCCTCCTTGCTGGCATTTAAAATACCAGTGGCATCGCTTCCAGCATCACAGCAACATGCAAGCCACCACAGTATGACAAACTGATAGATAGATGGTAAAGTGACCCTATAGGTCAGAGTTACATGGGGTTCCTTAGTCTATAATCTCCATGGGAGCAGATCTTCCTCCTGCAGAGCTTCTGGTGGGTTTGTGCTCTGACCTCTCAGCTAGTAGTCAAGTGTTTAATCATTGAACCATCAGGTTCATAGTTATCATAGTATCCTTTTTTGCATACTGGGTACATAGAATTTTGACCTTGGGGGACAGACTCTTAGGAGACACCCTGGTGGTATCCATACCCTTGTATAATCCCTTCTCCTCCAGTGTGGGTAGGACCTGTGTCTTCTAGTCAATAGAATACCGCAAAGGTGATAAGAACCACTATGGTAATGCACGATATCTGAGAGTCTCTTTGTTGAGAGATTCCTTCTCTTTCTGGTGTGGAAGACGAGAACTGCCATGCTATGAGTTGCTGCTCGAGGGAAGGAACCAGACAGCAAGATATGAGAGCAGCAAGAAACGGCGGCCTCAGTTCAGCAACACACAAGGAATTGAATGCAGCCAGCATCTACCTGAGTCCAGAGACAGATCCTTCCCCAATAAAGCCTACAGATGAAACTCCAACCCTGGAATAATACAGCCTACAGAGCACCTTGCTACACTGTACCCAGACTCCTAGCCCAAACCCATGGTAATAAATGTGATGAGTTGTAAGCTTGTTATGCAGAAGTCCTGATGGGATGCTGTGGGTTAATGCACTGGACTGCAAGTTCGTTTGAACTACAAGGTCGGCAGTTCAAAGTCACCAGCCTCTCCTGGGAAACCCTACACACTGTTGGAACCAAGTCAACAGCACTTAACAACAACAACAAGCTTGTTATGCAGCAAAGATGGCTGACACACTAACTTTCAGTCTGTTTCAGAAATGTGCTGCAGGCCTTTTCTTGATGCATTTCTTAGCTCATTGAATTTACTTTAGCATCTTTGTCAACCACATAAGTGTAAGTCTATTTTTGGGCTCTCCAGTCTTTCTAAAATGTCACAATGTCTCAAGTTCTATAACTTTATAATAAGTTTTGAAGTCAGAGAGACTAAGTCCTCCAACCTTGTTCTTATTAAAATCGTTGTTAGCAATTCTGTCCTTTGCAGCTCCAAAGAAATGTTAGAACCAGCTTATTGCTTTTCTTGGGGGAAAAAAGAAAGCCATCAAGGATTTTGATTGGCATTGAGTTGCATCTATAGATCTATTTAGAAAGAACTGGTATCTTAACAATATTGAATCTTCCTATCCAGGGCATGGTCTATCTTTATTTTTATTTATAATCACTGATTCTTTGGCATTATTGTTATGAATGAATGTTATGATGATGATAATGCTGAAAGCGATTTTGCGCTAGACAGTGTGAGCTAGGCTCTCTGTCATGGAACCCTTGTGTGGCACTATAGGATAAGCACTGGACTGCTAACCCAACCACAAAGTTGGTGGTTCAAACCCACCAGCTGCTCCTTGGAAATCCTTTACAGGGTTGCTATGGGTCAGAACCGACTGGATGGCATTTAATAACACAACACAGGCTCTGTGTCCAACACTTGTCACATCCTTTTGTTTAATTGTCAAAATGAAAGTTTCACCATCATTTTATCATCTTAGAGAAGATTCAGAGACTGTTAACACCTTTCTTAAGAGCAAAGATAAACAAAATGCACCCCATAAATATCTGTTCCATTGAATGAAAATCTTTCCTCACAGTTGACCCTCACCTTTTATGTTTGAATACGTGTAGAGCTTAAAATGCACAAGCTCTAGTGGGGGATCACATGGAGGTTGGATCCCCTTTCTACCTCAGTTTCTCTATCTTTAAAGTCAATCCAAAGCATGAAGTAAAGGCCAATGAGATGTATATTAGCAAATGCTTGGAAGAGTGGTTGTTGTGGATTGAACAGTGTTCCCCGAAACGTCATGTACATGTGCTGAACCCTGTTTGGCATCCTGGCAACACACAACCCTCCACTGACAGACGGTGGTTACACACAAGATCCATTGGACGGGAATTGAATTAGAACTGCTGGCATGGGAGAAGAGAATTCTACCACAGTAACACTGATGTCTCTTTACCAATTAACATTATGTAGTTCACAGAAATGTACAAGTAAGATGGTTTTGTTGATAATTTTGGATGCAGAGAGATGGCTAAGAATCTGATCTTCAAATCCTCAGTTAGCTGTGAACTACTGTTTGGAAAATCCACCACACGGAGAACCCTCTAGGCAAATGGCAACGTTACTTATAAACAGGACTTCGGCTCAAAGTGTCTATGGGCTTGACTTGGTGTAAGATCTGTGCATGCTTTAATTCAAAGATTACTTCCTTATTAAAAAGTAGTAAATCATCATTGTAACAACTTTAGAAATATGGCTATTCAAAGAAAAATAAGAATCATTTATAAACCTGACTACCCATTTTCAGTAGCCTCTCCCTCCTACACATTCTGTATATATTCACATACACTGAATTTTTTATACAAATGACTGACATTGATGCATATAGTCTTTAGATAACTATTGAAGCAGTCAGAGTTCTGTGATCATAGGTAACAGGAACCAATTCTGATTAATTTAGCAAAGAATGAATCTATTGGAAGGATATAAAGATGGCTCAAAGACTCAAATACCAGTTTGGACAATTCAATTTGGGGAAAGCTGACATAACAGCAAAGACTCTTAAGGGTGTTTCCACAAGGTTTCCAATCATTGGCTGCCAATACAGCATTCCACACAAGATTTGAATTTCTGGGAAAGAGGTTTTATTGCCCTAGCTTGGGTTATATGTCTAGACCGTTGGTATAATTGTTCAGCATGTGCACAGCACAGCTCTCAGGAATGCCTTCACCTTGTACATGTATTCCAGGATTGTGGGAACATAGCAGAATACACCACATGATGAGCCTCCTTACACATGCCTACCCTGCATCATAATGTCAATACATTACTGGAACAGAGACAGGGAAGGTCCCAAAGCAACAGCTCTCACCAACAGACAAAAACAAATGACATGGAGGATCTTGAGCTTATCAGCTCATGGACGTCCTTGATATAAATTTACATTTCTTTTATGGCTGTATGGTATGGTGTGACATGAATATGGCAGACTTCACTAAGTGTAAGTAAACATGTTTTCATCAGTTTTGCTCTCTGCTGTGTCCCCAGCACTTAGGAGAGTCCCTGGTACAGGGCAGATGCCTAATAAAGATCTATGCTCTAATTGTTTGTGATTACAGAGTCCATTCCACTACTGTACTTGTCTGTCAGTCTGTCCTATTGTGGGTCTTGCTCCTTAGAAACAAGGATGATAAGACTTTGACTCACTTACTTTGGATGCATTAGGAAAGAGAACTCTTTGAAAAAAGACAGCATGTTTGGTAAAGTGGCTTTTGTGTGCCACTGAGTCAGTTCTGAGGCTGTAAATCTTTATGGGAGCAGAAAACCTTCCCTTTCTTCTACAGAGTAACTGGTAGATTTGAAGTACTGACCTTGTGGTTAACAGGCCAGCTCATAATTCACTACACTAGCAAAATCCAGGGGGAAACTTGCAATGACCTGAATTGGCACAACAGCCACAGCAATGGACTCAAACTTACCAACAATCATGAAGATGGTACAGAACCAGGCATTGTTTCATTCATTACGCATAAGTTACCCATGAGGCATGAGTTGAAGGGGACTCGACAGTAACTAACAACAAACTAGACCCCTCGTGGGGAAAGCTTAGAGCACACTCAGGATTATATCTAATAAGGTAACCACCTTGTCTTAGCTTGCTTGGACTGTCCTGGTTTTAAAACAGAAAGTGCTTGTTACAGAAACCACTTCGGTTCCATGCACGCCACCCTTCCACCTAAGTACCCTCATCTTGATTGGAGTTCTGGAGGTCTTATCTTGTTGATGCTGAGGGGAAGTCCTGAAAATCCACCCCAAGGAAAAGAAAAGCTCTGAGTATCTAGGCCAAACCATCCAGTCCACACCTCTTTCTCTGTGCACCCCCATCATCTGCCATACAGTCCTGGGGCTAGTCCAATGAGAGGATGAGAAAGAACAGGAGGACAAAGGAGGATCAAGAACCAAGAGGTGTCAGCACCAGTCTGGGACTTTAGTCACTGCACTGAAAGTTTCACTGCAATTTGGTGATCCAATTGTGTCCTTGGAGAACATTTTAGGGACAAAGTATTTCTTTCTCTATGGACATAGACTCAAATCAGTGATGGGAAGAAAGCCTTGGGCACCTGTGTGGGCGATGATGAACCCCACATGGCAGGATGGACCAATGATGTCCACTTAGCTTGGGTCACCAAGGGGCAGGATCTATTTGGATCCCAGAAATGCAAGGTTCAGGAGCAAACCATCTAGCAGTCAATGAACAATGAATGCCACTTCTTTCGTTTACTTTCTTCCTGAAAACCCACCTTTGATTTTGAACAGTGTGCAATGCATTTATGGCATCTTCAAAAATCTACTCCTGAAAATCAGCCAATAAAAACCCTATGGATTGCAATGGTCTGATCCTCAATTAATCATGGGAATGGCACAGGATAAACAGTATTTAATTCCATTGTCCATGGGATCCCAATGAGACGTCAAGGAGGGGTAGACTCAATAGTAACTGTTATGGATTGAATTGTGTCCCCCCCAAAAAAATATGTGTTGTAAATCCTAACCCCTATACTTGTGGTTGGGAGTCCTAGTGTGTCTCTGTGGGTTAATGCACTGGACTAAAATGTCGGTTTGAACTGCAAGGTCAGCAGTTCAAGCTCACCAGCTGCTCCTTGGAAACCCTATACAGGGTTGCTATGGGTTGGAACCTACTCAATGGCCCTTAACACCAACAACAGTACTTGTGGATGGAGTCCTAGTGTGGCACTGCAGGTTAATGCACTGGGCTGCCAAATTCGTTTGAATCTCAAGGTCATTGGAACAGTCAGGTCAGTGGTTCAAACTCACCAGCTGCCCTGAGAAACTCTACACAGGGTTTTATCAGTCAGAACAGACTCCAGGGCACTTAACAACCATACCTGTGATTATAATCCCATTTGCTAATAGGGTATCTGTGTTATGTTAATGAGCCAGTATTAAGGCAAGGTGTGTTTTAAGTGTTTGAGATCTTAAAGGAGCAGATTAAGCCATCAGCAGGCCAGCAGAAAGGAGGCCTGGCAGCACAACAGTGAAGAATGTAGCTGTTAACCCAGCTTTGAACCCAGCAGATGTGACACAGGAGAAAGAAGTCACTACTGTAAAGATTTACAGCCTTGCAAACTCTATGGGACTATTTAGCTGTGTCCTACAGGGTCACTATGAGTTGGAACCAAGTCTACATAAACAGGTTTAGCTTTGGGGTTTGAAGCAAGCAGAGATGGGGAAAGACAGATGCTCAGCCATGTGAAGATCGCTAAGGGAGAGAAAACATAGAGACAAAGATCTTTTTCCAGAGTCAAAAGAGAGAGAACCCCTTCCCCTAAAGCTGGTGTTTGAATTCAAACTTTCAGCCTTCTAACTGTGAATTCCACCACTTCTTTGTCAGTTTGTTGTACTGTGGTGGCTTGTGTGTTACTGTAATGCTGGAAGCTATGTCATCAATATTTTAAATACCAGTAGGGTCACCCACAGTCTGCCCTGGCCTTGTTTACACTGATCATATGGAGCTTTTCCATCATCTCTTTCCGCAGATGTAGTCAATTTGATTTCTATGTATTCCATCTGGCGAGTTCCATGTGTATAGTCATCTCTTATGCTGTCTAAAGAAGGTATTTGAAATGAAGAAATCATTGATTTTGCAGAATTCCATCATGCGATCTCCAGCATCATTTCTATCACCAAGGCCATATTTTCCAACTACTGATCCTTCCTCTTTGCTCCCAACATTTGCATTCCAATCACCAGTAATGAGCAATACATCTTGATTGCATGTTTGATCAATTTCAGATTGAAGAAGTTGGAGAATTCTTCTGTTTCATCTTCACTGGCTTTAGTGTTTGGTGCGTAAATTTGAATATTAGTGGTATTAACTGGGCTTCCCTGTAGGCACATGAATATTATCCTATCACATACAGCATTGTACCTCATGACTGATCTGAATATGTTCTTTTTGACAATGAATATGACACCATTCCTCTTCAATTTCAGATTCAAAATGGCCAATACCAGTCCATTTCAGCTCACTAATGCCTAAGAGATCAATGTTTATGCATTCTATTTCATTTTTGACAACTTCAAATTTTCCCAGATTCATACTTCATACATTCAATATTCCGATTTTCAATGGATGTTTACAGCTGTTTCTCTTCATTTTGAGATGTGCCCCATCAGCAAATGAAGGTCTCATGGGCTTTTCTCCCACGAGCTTTACTCCATTCACGTTATCATGGTCAACTCTACTTTGAGGAGTCAGCTCTTCTCCAGTCACGTTTTGAGTGCCTTCCAACTTGAGGGGCTCATTTTCTGGCACTATATCTGACAGTGTTTTTCTGCTACTCGTAAGATTTTTGGTGACAAAATATTTGGAAGTAGTTCATCACTCTTCCTAGTCTGCCTTTTTCTGGAAGCTCATCTGAAACTTGTCCACCATGGGTGACCCTGCTGGTATTTAAAATACCGGTAGCATAGCTTTCAGAATCACAGCAACTCACAAGCCACCACAGTATGACAAACTG
>NW_006408608.1:7089252-7101502 GCF_000296735.1 Chrysochloris asiatica
CCTGAAGAAAGCAAAAGGTTATTAAAAACAAAATAAAACAGGAAAGAAAGACCAAAATGGATGTCAGGAGACACTCTGAACTTGCTCTTGAACATAGAGAAGCTAAAGCAGCTGGGAAAAAAAGAGGAAGCAAAAGGCTTGAAAAGAATATTTCAAATGGCAGCTCGAGAAGACAATGTATTATAGTGAAGTGTGCAAAGACCTAGAGTTAGAAAACTAAAAGGAAAGAACACACTCAGCATTTCTCAAGCTGAAATATCTGAAGGAAAAAAGCAAGCCTCATATTGAAATATTGAGGGATTCTATGGGCAAAATATTTAATGATTTAAATAGGAAGTAGCAAAATAATATGGAAGGAAAACAGAGTCACTGTACCCAAAGCAATCAGTCACTGTTCAACCACTTCAAGAGGTAGTATACGACCAAGAACTGATGGTAATGAAGGAAGAAGTCCATTGGTGGCATTGGTGAAAACCAAGGCTCCAGGAATTGATGGAATATAAACTGAAATGTTTCAACAAGCTGATGCAGTACTGGAGGTGCTCACTCATTTACGTCAAGAAATTTGAAAGACAGCTAACTGGCCAAACAAATTGGAAGAGATCCACATTTGTGCCCATTACAAAGAAAGGTGACCCAACAGAATTTGGAAATCATCAGACATTTATATAACAGGCAAATAAAATTTTGCTGAAGATAATTTAAAAATGGTTGCAGTGGTATATTGACAGGAACCTGCCAGAAATTCAAGCCAGATTCACAAGAGGACCTGGGACAAGTGATATCATTGCTGACATCAGATGGCTCTTGACGAATAGCAGAGAATACCAGATGTTCACCTGTGCTTTATGACTATGCAGAGGCTTTTGACTGTGGATCATGACTAAGTATGGACAACAACACTGCAGAGAATGAGTATTCCGGAACACTTAAATGTGCTCATGAAGAAATTCTACATAGAGTAAGAGGCAGTTGTTTGAACAGAACAAGGGGATACTGAATGATTTAAAATCAGGAAAGGTGTGCACCAGGATTGTATTCTTTCACCATACTTATTGAATATGCATGTTGAGCAAATAATCTGAGAAGCTGGATTATATGAAGAACATGGCATCAGAAGTAGAGGAGACTCATTAACAATTTGCTATATGCAGATGACACAACCTTGTTGGATGTGAAGAGGACTTGAAATACTTATTGATAAAGATCAAAGATACATTCTTCAGTATGGATTGCACCTCAATGTTGAGAAAACAAAAATCCTTACCACTGGACTAATAAATAACATCATAATAAACAGAGAAAAGATAGAAATTGTCAAAGACATCATTTTGTTTGGATGTACAATCAATGCTCATGGAAGCAACAGTCAAGAGTTCAGGAGACATATTGCATTAAGCAAATCTACTGTGCAAGACTTCTTTAAAGTGTTCAAGAGCAAAGATGTCACTTTGAGGACTAAGGTGTACCTGACTCATATTCATGTGAAAGTTGGACAATGAAAAACAAAGATCTGAGAAGAACCAATGCATTTGAATTATGGTGCTGGTGGAGAATATTGAATGTACCATGTCCCCCACTCTGCTGCAAATTTTCCTTTTTTCTCTTAACCTAGTAGGAGTTTGGTTGTTGTTGGCTCATTGATATGGAACAATACTGACCCTACTAACATTTTTCTTCACCTGAATGGACCTCTTGCAATAAAGTCTCATTCAGCACTGACGGTTCCTTTTCTTTAGTACGTTCTTCTCTCAACAAGTCAGGTGATTTGTTCCCTCACCGCATTATCAAGTGTCCAATTTTTGATGAAACCTTTCTGGACCTTCATATTTAAACGATATGCTTCTTCCCTCCTTTTGCTCTCCTCCTTTTTACTTTTTTCCCCCATAAGACTTACTGCAGTCACACGCAATACACATTTTAACTCTTCATTCAGCTCTAGAGTGGAATTTGCATGAAGATAGGGGTTTTAGTTTGTTTTCTGCCTTTTCCACTGTGTCTAGACTAGCGCTGTTCAGAGACACATATTGTGAATCACATTGTTGTCGTTGTTTTTAAGTACTGATGAGTTGGTTTCAGCTCTTAGCAATTCTGTGTACGGTTTCTAAAGAGCAACTTGTAGGTTTGAACCACCAACTTTGCAGTTAATGGTCCAGTATTGATCCTACAGTGCCACATCAGGACTCTGTGAACCACATGTTGCTGCTGTTGAGTACCATTGAGACAGTTCTGGCTCATACTGGCCCTGTATAGGGTTTCCAAGGAGTGGCTGGTAGGTTTGAACTACTGACTTCATGATTAGCAGTCCAATGCTTATTGTACAATACCACACCAGGATTGTGAGCTATAGATAGGTTAGTTGGTTATGTGCAGTGGAGTTGGTTTTGATTCACAGAGACCCTATATAGGTTTCCGAGGATGTAAATCTTTACAGGAGCAGAAAGCTTCATCTTTTTCCCACAGAACAGCTGGTAGTTTTGAACTGCTGGTCTTGAGTTAGCAACCTGACTGGTAACCACTACATTACCAAAGCTACTTTGTGCATCATAGAAGAGTATATAATTTACAACACTCACGAAGCCACAATAAAAAAGGAAAATGAAGCAGGTGAAATTAACTTTAATGATATATTTCATTTTGCCCAATATATTCAAAATATTATTATTTTAGTTGGTGGTCACTGCAAAATGCTTAATGAGGTATTCTGTATAGTTTGTTCATACCAAGTCTTCAAAATCTGATGTCTACACTTCACATTTAGAGCACATCTCCATTTTGTTATTTTTGTGGAATGCTGTTGGGTCTGTCCTGACACATAGCGACCCTGTACAGGGTTTCCTGGGAGAGGCTGGTCAGTTTGAACTGTCAACTTTGTGGTTAGGGGTCCAGTGCTTATCCTACAGAGCCACACCAGGACTCCTCTATTGTTGTTGTTGTTAAGTGTCATAAAGTCAGTTTTGACCCATAGCGGCCCTGTATAGCGTTTCCAAGGAGCAGCTGGTGAGCTTGAATCACCTACATTGTGGTTCAGACTGACTTTGCAGTCCAGCGCATTAACCCACAGTGCCACGCCAGGACTCTACTCCTCTATTAGAACTAACTATATACTTCATGTGTTCAGTAGCCATGTGTGACTATGGCTGCTGTATTTGACAGCGTGGTCCTAGATGTGCCTTGATTATGGTGTCCTGTCAATAAATCTTTGCTGAAAGAAAGAATAATGAATGAACATTATTAGTGAACATAATTAGTGAACACCACTTCTCTGAAGGTTAGAATGTTTGTAACATGCAGGATGAAATCTTTGAACATGACCCCATTGGCATTAATGGAAGAGTAGAAGTTTTGGAGAAAATAACCAGAAAGACTAAGCTCATGCTCTATCTAGAACCATCCTATAGTAAGAGAAGAAACAGCTGGATGGGAACAAATGCAGGTATTGGGTCGGGTGTAATATAGGGACACTGACTAAGACAGGGGACTTTTAAAAAACAAAATGGCACCCCAACGTCTTTATATGAAATTGTTGTAATGCACTTTTAATTGGATCAGTTCTCTGAAGGAGATGGAAGGGAAGTGGCTGCCTGCCAGTGTTAAGTACCTCAAAATGGGTCTCAAAATCAATTAAAGTTAAAGCTAATTAGCAGAAGAATTAATTGAAAGGGAAATTTAAAGGGAAAAAAAATCCACTCATTTTAAAGCTATCTTACAAACGAAATTAAGTTTGTGATTCAAATCTAAATCAATAGAAATTGAATGTGGTTCTCAAAAGTAGAGCTGCCTGGACCAAAAGGAGGATCTTTGGGAGCAGTGTGTTAACGAGGATGAGGTTTGGAAAGCTCTGCACGTATAAACAAGTGTGGTGCGCATGGAGACAGAAACCCCGAAGTCAGCATGACTCCAAGGAGACTCGCGGGCCTCCGTCGTCCACATCTGCATTGGCTGACCTTCCTATCAATAGCTCTTAGCCAAAGAAAAATTATCTTCCACTCCTGCAATCAAGCATTTCAGTGCAAAGTGGTCCTCCATTTCTTTTTGCCAATTTTCCTAAATGGCTTGAGTGTGGCAGAAAAACGCGTGCCAAGGACTCAAAGAATCTTTCTGATCTTTTTCCTCACCATCCAATTCCCCACGTCAATGCCCTCGTGAACATATGGTTTTGACTTCCCTCAGAAGCTAACAGTAGGATGAACGAGGATGGTACCAGCTAAATGCCAAGGGTCCAATGGTCCAAAACATCACATCTGATAGGATCCACTGTAGATCTCGCTAGATTTTCCCTTTAAAGCCCTGGTTGCTTAGGTTTTCATGCATATTCTTTCTGTTTTCCTCCACTTCTAGTTTCTTAAGATAATCCATCTCCTCTCCCAAGCTCGTTTCACCCAGACCCTTGTCAGCTTGCTTTGTCAACTTTTCCTATTGCAGGTGGCATTCACTGGGTCCTTGTATCAGGCTAAGTGTAAATTATCCATCGCATTCTTTCATCAGAGCCTACTCGCTGTAAGGCACTATTGTAGGTACTGAGGATACCGCAGGGAAGAGAACAGGCAAAGCTCCCTACCTCCTACAGCTTGTGATCTTATTTAGCTTATTATGATCAGAATGTCATCTTGTTTAGAACTGGTGTCAGTGCAGACGTGATTAGTTAAGAAGAGGCTCTATGTGCCAACTTGAGGGTACTTAACAACAACAACTTATGAGACTAGAACCAGTAATGCCAGTTGCTATTGAGTTGATGCCAACTCATGCCAACCCCATGTGTGTTACAGTAGAACTCAGTTCCAAAGGATTTTCAATGAGCTAATTTTCAATGGCCTTTTTTTCTGAGGCACCTTGGGACAGATTTGAATTTTTTTGGTTAGCAGCTGAGCGTATTCATGGTTTGCACCACCCAGGGACCACCTTACGAGATTAGAACCAAAACCAAATGGCAGCAATTGACATTGAATTGATTTTGACCTTAAATGCAATGACCAGTGTACTTCTACAGAACACCAAGGAAAGAGAACCACATGAAGACAGAGACTTCTGGCTGGCAACCACCGGAAGCTAAGAGAGACAAGATTCAAGGAAACGATTCTACCTCAGAGAGTCTGAGGGAGCATGGAGGGGCCAGCTTGAATTTGGACTTCTGGCCTCCAGAACTTTGAGAGAATAGATTTCTGTTATTTCAAGCCACTGATTTTGTGGTTTTTTTTCTATGGAAACTAATACAAACACTAATATTACTGGGGAGGTGATATCGGAGTAAAATTCTGAAGAAAGTGAAGTGTAGTCATGTGGATGACTGAAAAACAAACAAACAAACAGCAAACAAATAACTGTTACCACTGAGTCAATTTCAACTCATAGCAATACTGTAGGACTGAGGAGAAGTGCCAAGGTAGTCAGCTGAAGAGCCGCTGGTGGATTCTAACCACCAACCTTCAGTGAGCAGCCGGGCACTCAATCACTGCCCAGCCAGGGCTCCGTGTGGATGACTGAAGGATGAACACTGCAAATAGAGGGGATAATGTGTGTCAAGGTACTGAGGCAGGAGCGTGTGTATGTTGTTAAGTGTCACTGAGTCATTTCTGACTCATAGCAACCCTGGGTAGGGCTTCTGGGGAGCAGCTAGTCTGTTTGAACTGCCAACCTTATGGTTCACAGTCCAGTGTTGATCCTACAGCACCATACCAGGAGTCCACTGTGTATATGGGGAACAGCAAAGAGGCCAGTTCCGGAGGAGAGGAGAGAAAGAGAGGAGCGTGTGGGGCACGGCAATGATGGCACGGGAAGTCATGTGTGAGGAAGGACTGTCTTTTGCATTAAGTGATTTGGGACTGCTAACTGCAAGGTTGGAAGTTCAAAGCAACCAGCGGCTCTGCAGGAGAAAGATGAGGCTTTCTGCTCCTGTAAAGATTTACAGCTTTGGAATCCCTAGACCGGGTCACTGAGAGTCGGAATTGACTCATTGCGTTGGGCTTGAACTTGAACTGGGAGTCACTGCCTGTGTATGAAGGACCTGGGAAGAAAGTTGAGTCATGTGGGAGGAGTCAGATTGGATCATTAACACAACCCCTGGGGATTATCATCCATGTGCCCCTCCATTTTACAGATGAGGTTAGTAGGGCTGATTAAAGAGAAAAGGTAAAATCACAATTCTCATGCCTATATAAAATGAACACACAAGAGGTATTTTATTCAGACGGAGGGAACCAGGCACATGCTATAACCAGCTCAATGAAGTCAGAGAACAGACATATTTGTGAATTAACCACTGCTGTTGAGGTGATTCCGACTTATAACGAGCCCATGGGACAGAGTAGAACGCATCCTCAGGGTTCCTGAACCTGTAAACCTTCACAGGACCAGGCAGCCTCCTCTTTCTCCCAAAGACAGTCGGTGGATTTGAATCAGTTATCAGAGTAATGCTTAACCCTTGGCGCCACTAGGACTCCTTCATTTATGAATTACTTCCTGCCACGGAGACCATTCTGACTCATAGCCACTCTGTATAAGGTTTCCAAGGCTGTGAATCTTTACGAGAACTGAAAGCCTCCTATTTTTCTCTTGCAGAGTGGCTGGTGGAGTTGAACTGTTGACCTTGCAGTTTTCAGTCCAGTATTGATCCTACAGAACCAGGGCTCCTTCATTTAAGGATTGTTGTGATATGCCACTGAGTCGGTTCCAACTCTTTGTGACCCTGTATAGGATTTCCTAGGAGTTCTTGGTGGGTTCAAACTGCCAACCTTGCAACTAGTTAGCAGTCCAGTGCTTATCCTGTAGTGCCACACCAGGACTCCTATTTATGGATTAGGGATATTGAAATGAATATGCAAATGGAGGCAAAACTGGTTTCTTGCACAGTGGGCCAGGGAAGTCTCTAAAAGACAGACTAGAATTAGCATGTCTATGGACCAAGAAGTATTTTCATTGTTACCAGTTGTCTGCAGAGTCCAGGTGAAGCACTGCGGGTTAATGCACTGGATAGTAAGGACTGTTTGAACCTCAAGGTCAGCAGTTCGAGCTCACCAGCTGCTCCTGGGAAACCCTATACAGGGTTGCTATGAGTTGGAACCAACTCGACGGCACTTCACAACAAACCACATCAGTTGTCTGCAGCTTTGAATTATAAATGAAGAAACAGACCAGTTACAGTGAGGTCAGCTTTGACTGGCTGACTCCATGTGTGTCCATGTAAAACTCTGCCCGGTAGGGCTCTCGGTGGTTGAGTTTTCAGAAGTAGATCGCCAGGTCTCCTTCTGAGGTGTCTCTGACTGAACCTTCCCATTAGCAGTCCAGAGTCCTAATCATTTCCACCACTCAGGGGCTGGGCTTGTAAACTTGTTACTGTTGCTAACTACCATTGAGTTGGTTAGTGACACTGTAGAGGGTGTCTGAGGCTGTAAATCTTTGTAGGAGCTGAAAACCTCACCTTTCTCCTGCAAAGTGGCTGGTGGGCTTGAACTGCTGGCCTTGTGGTTCTCAGACCAATGCTTATCCTCCACTGAGCAACCCTAGTTGTAAAATAGCTCTCAAAAAACCCAGAGTCAGATAAACTAGAAGAATGCCCTCTAGACAGTGCATAGATTTGCACTAATGCACATATTATTTATCATAAGAGAAAAATAATGTGATGACATACTTGAAGTCATTCAATGACTGCCAAAGCTGGAGTTTTAACCCAAGTTACTCTGACTCCCAAAGCCTTTTAGGAAAAGTAGGAACCTGTTGATGTTGAGTTGATTCTGGTTTATAGTGCCCCTGTAGAGGGTCGCTATGAGTCGGAGCCGACTCCACAGCACATAACAACAACAACAACAAATGTGACAGAATAGAATGGCCTCCTAAGATTTCCAACGTTGTCTTGGTGTGGCAGTGTTGGGTAAGCACTGGACTACTAACTACAAGGTCAGCAGTTCAAACCCACTAGCTGCTCCTCAGAAACCCTATACATGGTCAATATGAATGGGAATCAACTTGACAGCACTTAACAACAGTCTTTATGTTGGATGAACACTGGACTGCAAGGTAAATTTGAACCACAAGACCAGCAGCTCAAAACCATCAGCTGCTCCTTGAAGACCCTATACAGGGTCACTATGAGTCCAAACTGACTCGATGGCACTTAACAACAACAATCTTTATGTGAGCAGATTGCCACGTTTCTCAGAATGGCTGGTGGGTTCAAACCACAGATCTTTCTAAAATGGTCTCAGAAACTTGTTGTTGTTACTAAGTGCCATCAAGTCGGTTCTGACCATTAGCAACCCTGTATAGGGTTCCCAAGGAGCAGGTGGTGAGCTTGAACTGCCGGCCTTGCAGTTCAAACTGACCTCACAGTCCAGTGCATTAACCCACAGTGCCGCACCAGGAAAGTTAGACAACAGTAAAACTTGATTATGTAAAGTAATCCTCTCAAAAGAAATACATTACTTAATATCCAAATCAACAAATATTTCCTGAATATCTGCTTTGATGTAAAGCATGGAAACAAGACACAGGGGAACCAGAAGATAAATAAGAAATAGCTTCCAATGAGCTGGCAGTTTAATGAAGCAAAAAATCTCCCTCACACACTGCAGATGCTCCAAATACACTGAAGACATTACCCCAGAGTGCTGACGGAGGGCCCTTCACCCTGTTCCCCAACTTCATGCTGTTTTACCAGTTACATATTCATAAAAAGGGTATGAAAACATCCAGATATGGAAATGTGGCCACCATAATGCAAAATTCCATGGGATGTAATCGCTAGGGAAATTCACGGTGAAGCATGGTAGGAGAACTGTTTGGCATAGTAGAAGATGGAAAATAGTTATCTTGTGCCAAATTGAGAGTTACTTTGATAATTGATGAACTGCTAACCTAACAGTCTTAGGATAACCTAGGGGAAGGGGCAGAGGGTGTATTTTCAGAGATGTTGTTGCTTCACTGCTCCGGTATCCTTCCACTGCTGTGTCTAACATGTTATTTTAGCTGCCTGTGGAATCACCTCTGAACTCATGACGATGAGTAGAATGAAGGAAATGAAACTGCTCCATCTCCACAGTCAGTTGAGGATCTGACTGCTGTGATTCATAGAGTTTTCATTGAATGATTTTGGAAAGAGATCTCCAGGCCTTTCTTCCTCATCCTCTTAGTCTGGAAGCTCCACTCAGACCTGCACAGGACCACAGCAACACATAAGCCACCACTGGTAGATGGGTGGTGGATGCACATGAGGACACTGGCCTAGAATTGAACTTGGAACTCTCTCACATGGAGGTAGGGAATTTTACTTTGAATTACTAAATGATACATGGAGAAATGATTGATGTGGTCAAGGATTTCATTATACTTGGATCCATAGTCAACACTCATGGAAGCAGCAGTCAAGAAATCAAAGGGTGTATTGGGTAAATTTTCTGCAAAAGACCTCTTAAAAAATGTTAAAGAGCAAAGATGTCATTTTGAGGACTAAGGTGAACCTGCTCCAGGACATGCTATTATCAATAACCTCATATGCATGTGAAAGCTGCACAACATATAAGGAAGACCAGAGAAGAATCAATGCATCTGAATTATGGTGTTGGTGAAGAACGTTGAATATACCACCGACTGCCAGAAGAACAAACAAAACTGTGTTGGAAGAAAAACAACTTGAGTGCTCCTTAGAAGTAAGGATGGCAAGACATTGACTCACGTACTTTGGGCATGTTATCAGGAGAGATCAGTCCTTGGAAAGGGACATCATGTTTGGCAAAGTAGTGGGGCATCAAAAAAGAGGAAGAACCTCAACTACATGGATTGTCACAGTGTTTGCCATAATAGGTTCAAGCATGACAACAACCCTGAGGACAGTGCCAGACAGGGCAGTGTTTCTCTCTTCTCCATTCAAAGACTAAGATCAGGAGTTCTCCTTATGTTTGTTCATTTTCCACTCGTGTTTTCTTTCTTATTAAAAAATAATCCAATTTGTCTCTTTCTACTTTCCTAATGGGGCCTTGTTTGCAGAGTAGGTTAAATGCTGGGCTTGACAGCACACCACCACCATCACTCCTGCACTGATTTGGCTATGAATTGCCACCAGAGGAAAATGAAAGCTTACTTTATTTACTTATGCTTTCTCAGAATCTCTGGATAATGTAGTTGTGACATCTGTCCCACAATGATCCCAAGCATGGATTCAGTAGGTGAATGTTTTCTTCCATCGTGGCTCTCCTATATAGGACCTTGCTCAAGGCATGCATCCATTGGGATGCTCTCAGCTACCAACAACAGAAAACATAGCTAAATGTATGCTGAATAGGAAAGGGCATATTACTTCTCACATAGTGTCAAAGAGCAAAGATGTCAGCTTTGCTGACAAGAGGACTAAGGTGCAACTGACCCAAGCCATGGTATTTTCAATAACCTCATATGCATGTGAAAGCTGGATAGTGAATAAGAAAGACCATAGAAGAATTTATGCTTTTGAGTTATGGTGTTGGAGGAGAATATTGAAAGTGCCATGGGCTGCCAAAAGAACTAATAGATCCATTTTGGAAGAAGTGCAGCCAGAGTGCTCCTTGGCATCCAGGATGGCCAAACTTCATCTCTCATACTTTGGAGATATTGTCAGGAGGGACCAGTCACTAGAGAGGGCTATCATGTTTGGTAAGGTGGAGGGTCAGAGAAAAAGAGGAAGACCCCCAAGGGAGATGGATTGGCAAAGTGGCAGCATCAATGGGCTCAAGTGTGGCATCAATTGTGAGGTTGGCCCAGGACTGGGCAGTGTCCCATTCTGTTGTACATAGGGTCACTATGAGTTGGTACCAACTGGATGGCACCTAACAACAACAACATCACAAAGGAGTACTGCTGGCATGTGGGTTACACATTAGGCTGCTAACCCCAAGGTCAGTGGTCCAGATCCAGCACCTGCTCCTCAGGAGATGCATGAGGCTGTCTGCTCCCTTAAAGATTTACAGCCTTGGGGACCCTAGGAGCAGTGTGACTCTTTCTTGTAGGGTCACCAATGGACTCAGTGGCAGTGAGTTGTCTAGAAGTCTGAGAATGGGACCATGCCAGGGCTGTTGAATTCATCCACAGCAACCACAGAAGACCCAGGAGCGTTCCATATTGCTATACTGGATACAATAAATCCCCCTTGCATCACAAGGTAGCTATAGAAGTGTCAGGCTTTGGTTTTTGACACAAGAAGGAGGAGCATTTCTTCCCATTATTTGCTTTTATTTTAGAGGAAACCTTCCCAGATACTTATAGCAGTTTCCTTTCATTTATCATTGACTCAAAGAAGGTCAGTGTCATTCCTAAAACAACCACTTGATTCATTTAGGATGCCTGAGCGTTTCTTTTTAGAGGAGGAGAAGCAGTTCAAGTTCCTCTGAAGGACACAGTTGTTCTAGGGGTTACAGACAAAATCAACCCCTGTGAACAAAGAGGAGGAGATCAGTAAGTAGTCAGTAGATAAACACTAGTGACAGATAAAAGTATATTAGAAGAATAAACTTCTAATAGAATAAACAGTGAAATGCATTCATCTCTCAAAAATGAATAAGTAACTACCCACCAAAAAGGCTGTTGTTGTTAGATGCCATCAAGTCAGTGCCAACACATAGTTACCCTGTGCACCTGTTTGGTCCTGGGTTAACCTCACAGTCATCATGTCTGGGTCCATTGCTGCTGCCACTGTGCCAATCCATCACATTGGGGGCTCTTCCTCTTTTCCTCTGACCCTCCATTTTACCAAACATGATATCAATCTCCAGGGACTGGTTCCTCCCAACAATATGTCCAAAGTATGAGAGAAGAAGTCTGACCATAAAGGTAGAATAGAGAAAACAGAGCATACTTGTAGGGGCTTCAAATTCCAACTGAGTGCATCTAGACTCAGCTTTAAATCTTGACATTGTATGAAAATTATTGAGGGAAAATGTTGTTGTTGTTAAGGGCTGTCGAGTCGATTCCAACCCATAGTGACCCTGTATAGGGTTTCCAAGGAGCAGTTGGTGAGCTTGAACCGCCAACCTTGCAGTTCAAACGGCTTTGAAGTCTGGTGCATTAACCCACAGAGCCACATCAGGACTCCATGAGGGAAAATAGAGCTTATCAAAAGAGATTCTAAACATTTTTTCCCAAAGAATAATCTTTCAAACTATTGCTATGGCCCCCATCCAGAACCTTCTGAGGTGGCACATTCCCAGGACAAGCAGACCAACCTGAAACACCTAGAGCAATACAAGATACATCTTCAAAGAAAGATCAGCAGGAAAAATCCAAAACA
>NW_006408608.1:7101947-7120145 GCF_000296735.1 Chrysochloris asiatica
ACTTGCAGATATTTGACCTAGCCTCGATGGCTTGATAATCAGAACTTGACTAGAGGAAAAAACAATTTTTGATAAGGGAAACGAGTGTAATTTTCTACAAGTTGATGAAGTTGACCTATATTTACGGATGTAGTAGCACAGAATACCAACAGAAAGGGAAGGAGTCTTCACATCAAATATCAATGCTATCCCCTCTGTATAGCGTAGATAGGGACAGGCAACTTAGGCATCGGCTACCTAAAATGAGGGGGTGATAAAGGCATGAAGTGACTGGTTTACAAGTTTTCAACAGGGAGTTTAGTTTAAGTGTGTGGGAGAAGATAGAGTCCCCGTAGAATAGTTTTCATCTTGTCTAGACAGGTCTGGTAAAAGAGATGGTGACAAGATTCTTATGATTCAATAGTGAGTAATTGTTATCATGACTAATTGCGACGGTCACAACTGTAAAGGTAGAAGTTTTGTAATAAAATGGGGGAGTGGTTAATCTTACAGTACAGAAACAAAGGACCCTATAGTGTAGTGGTTACGAATCCGGCTGCTATCCTCAGGGTTAGCAGTTCGAAACTGCCAGCTGCTCCTCAGGAGAAAGATGAGGCTTTCTGCTCCCGTAAATATTTACAGCCTTGGAAACCCTGTTCAGGGTCACTATGGGTCGGAACTGACTCAACGGCACTTAACAACAAAAACAACAACAACAGGACCATCAAGGGAGACAAGCACAAGCAGAATATGGGACCTTATCCAGAGAAGTAGTGATGTCAGAGATGGAGGCAGAGATGATGACATGGAGAAAGGGAGCAGCTGAGGACTCTGGACTCATGGAAAGAGAGGGACTGGGTGCTGGTGGCCAGGAGGCAGGCTTGCAGAATGTGCCCTTTGGTTGTTTAAATGATTATATATTCCTGAGTGTTTCTGTGTACATTCCCCCCAGCGCCCCCCGCCAAAAAAAAGTGAATGGAAGCAAATACTGTTGAATGATGATGTACAGAGGAGATTGTAATCACTGCAATGAAATGATGGTGTAAAGCCAATGTTCTCCCATGTAAACTATCACTCAGTTCACAATCAAAATGAAAAAAAAAAAACAAACCCACAACTATTGCCATGGCATAAAAAATGAGGTTGCGTATTTAAAATCACTAAAGTTCTTTCTTAATGTGGCTGGTTCCAATACCATTTTCTCATTGCCTTCCTTGCATAGTTGACCTCGAGTTCCTCTGAATAGGATCAAGAGAAAAGGCTTTGGCATTTGCCTGAACTATATTTATTTTTTTCAAAAATTATATATCAAACACTTGTGCTAGTCTCTAATAGGAATAGCTAGCATTTATTGAAGACTGAAGAACATTTGATGCATCTGAATTATGGTGTTGGTGAAGAACATCGAATATACCATGGACTGCCAGAAGAACCAACAAATCTTTCTTAGAAGAAGTACAGCCAGAGTGCTCCAAAGATGGAAGGATGGTGAGACTTTGTCTCATGTACTTTGATCTTGTAAGAGGAAGGGCCAGTCCCTAGGGAAGAATATTAAGCTTGGTAAAGCTGAAAAAACAAAAACCCACCGCCGCTGAGTTGGTTATGACTCATGGAGACCATAAATCTTTACAGGAGCAGATAGTTTCATCTTTGTCCTCAGAGTAGTTGGTGGATTTGAACTGCTTACCTGGGGCCAGCAGCCCAATGCTTAAACCACAGCCACACCAGAGCTCCTTTGATAAAGTAGAGGGTCAATGAAAAAGAGAAAGACCCTCAGCGAGATGAAGTGACACAGTGACTGCAACAATGGACTGAAAAATAACAGTTGTGAAGCCGGTACAAGAATGGGCAGTGCCTTGTTCTGTTGTACACAGGGTGGCTATGAATTATAACTGACTGGCGGGCACTGAACAACAACAGCAATATTTGTTGGGCACTTACTCCCTGCTAAGTGCTTGGTAGGTGTCCTCTCATTTAAATTGTCTAAAAACTCTGTGACGTTCTAATTCCAGTCGATGTTTGTTGTTTTCTTCCCTTAGCATCCATCCCTCCTCATTGTGATAACCCCATCCACTAACTGACTTAGATAATGTCTGTGTACCATCTATACAGAGTATATAAAAAAGCCCTGACCCAAAAGCAAAATGAATAGGCAGGTGAGTCAAAAAACATTGCTACTAGGATTCCAGTTCATACATGTAAGGGTTCATTTCAAATAAAATGTATCTAAACTTTGTCTCTGCGACCAGGGGATGGCTGCAGACACATTCTTTCAGTACTACACTTGTCTTAGCCTTGTTAGGGTGTCTTCCAAACAAAGGTCCAATCAAACAGTAGCTTCTGAGGAGATCTGTTGGGCAATTCAATTCAAGGCAGAGAGGTCAGCTTAGAAGGTTATAGGGAGTGTTTGGGGGAAGTTCAAAGGGTTAATCTTGACAGCTTTTCTCCAAAGACACAGGATTATCACAGGGGCCTATTATGATGACGGTAAAGAATATTGGAAATGGCATTGGTGAAAAAACTGTTTGTTTTCATTCACGACAATGCACCTGCTCATTCTTTGAGGGTAGCAAGGTCTGTCCCACAAGAATTTCATTGGGATGCCTTATTCCTGATCTTGCCCTTTCAGACTTCGTTTTGTTCCCCAAACTCAAAGAACTTTTCAGAGGAACAGAATATGAGTCCCTGGAGAATGCCAAAACTGTCATTTTGACTCATAGCGGGCCTGTAGGGTCTCTAAGGAGTAACTGTGGGTTTAACCTGCCAACCTTACGAGGCAACGTGACCTGCGGTCCAATGCTTATTCTAAAGTGCCACACCAGGAAGGATTAGAGAGATGGAAACACCACTTTCACAAGTGTGTAGACCAGATGGGCTCAATGGAGCAGTTGTCGGTCCTAAGGGCTCACTATGAGTTGGAACCCGCTCTCTGGCAATGGGCTTTAGGGGTTTTGAGTCATGCTGTGGTGTAATCAGTCTCCTCCTGTGGACTTGTTGCTAAGGAATAGCATAAGATAGAGTGAAAATGTTTCTTTCTTTGTCTGGCTTTGGTTTTCTCTCATCCCATCTCTGTCTCTCTTGTCACTCTTCTGGGAGAAGCCAGAGGCCGAGTCCTGAGTAAAAGACAGGCAATCAGGGTGAAGAACTGAAGACTGTAGCCAACAGTCAAGTGACTGGACATGGAAGCAGGTCCCCCAGGTCCAGTCTGAGTCTTCAGTCCATTGCAACCTCATCACATGGTTCCTCCACAGGGTGAAACCCAATGTCCTGATGTTAGCCCCAGAGGTCCTCAGCACTTGCCACTTGCCCCTCACTCACCCAGCTCCTGCTGGCCTCCAGTGGCTAGGCACAGTCTTACCAGCTCTTCCCTTTGCCTGTGACACTTTCCCTGAATATTTGTATTCTCTTTCTCTCACTTCCTTCCAGTGATTGCTCAAATATCACTCTCTGAATGAGACCCACTCTGTCTACCTTCATTAACATTTGTCCCCCAACCCCACTCTCTCTACTCCAGTCTCTTTTCTCTACTCAACTCTCTTCCTGCTATTCATCGCCTTCTGTCATATCAGATACCATTGATATTGTCTCAGTGCCCCCACTACTGTGTCAGCTCCTGAAGAAGTCAAGTTCTGTCAAGTTGTTTCCATCTCATGGCAACCCTGTATAGGGTTTCCAAGGAACAGCTGGTGAGCTTGAACTGCCGACCTTGCAGTTCAAACTGACCTTGCAGTCCAGCGCATGAATCCACACCAGGACTCCTGAAGGGTAGGAGCTGTGTTTTGTTTGCTGATGAATTCCATGCTCTTGGTGTGGCATTGTGGATCAGCACTTGACTGCAAATCACAGGGTCAGCAGTTCAAACCCACCAGCTACTTCTCAGAAACCCTATACAAGGTCGCTATGAGTCAGAACCAACTCAACAGCACTTAGTAACAACAGTTACTGTTAGCTGCTATGGAGTAGACTCTAACTCAGAGTGACCCCATGGGTGTTGAGTAGAGCTTTTCCTCAGGGCTTACAAAGCTGCTTTATATGATAAGCACTGGACTGTGATCCACAAGATCCTCAGTTTGAGCCCATGAGCCTCTCTGCTCCCTCAAAGATTTTTTTAAAACCTTAGAAACACTATACAGGGTTGCAATGAGTCAGAACTGATTCAATAGCACTTAGCAACAAGGTGGTCTTTTGGAAACAAACCACCAGGACTATCTTTAGGTGGGTTTGAACTAGCAACCTTTCAGCTAGTAGCCAAGCACTTCATTGTTTATGCTCCTTAGCAACCCCAATCACCTAGTACAAACTGGCAAATAGTAGGTGCTCAGTAAATATTTGGTAAGTGTGTGAACAGTGGAGTGACCCAGAGAAGGACATCAGTCTCTCCTGGCTGATAGCACTGCCCAGAATGATACCCAAGAGCCCTTTCTGCTTCCTCCCAGAGCGGGTCTCCTGCCTCCTTCTGGTATTTAGGCTTTCATTCAATTTCATCTCTGCCTGGTGCTTAGAGTGATTTCTTGCTATTTGCAACCAAAGAATGAACTGAGGTAGTAGTATTTATGCTGCCCTCCAGATGTTAAAAATGAAGTTCAAAGCTGTGACGTGACAAAGTCTAATGCTAGGGCCCACATTGATACTGAGGACTTCATAGTAGGGTGCTGTCAACATGACATCACACGTCAGGTCTACAAAGGATCCTGATCATCTGGGAGTTAAGGCATCCCCACAAAAACAAACAGAAAAAGGCGAGAACAGAGTAAGGCATGAACAGACTGGGGCAGAGACACTTGAGCAAGGTGTCTTGGTTGAACCAAATGTCAAACATTAGAGCCTATGAGGTAACCGTGAGGTCCCTGCTACCTCTCTCCAAAATGCTGCCCTTAGCATTGCCTGCTGTGACTCAGCAATTCACACCTGCCTCATGTATTGTGTAACTCAGCCATTCACACCTCCCATGACCCAGCATCTGATATCCTCCATAATTCAACAATTCACACCTGACTCAATAATTCAGATATTCGCATCTCCCATGACCTGGCAATTCATATCCTCCATAACTCAGCAATTCACACCTGACTCAATTCACATGCTTGATAACTCATCCATTCACATCTCCCATGATTCAGCAATTCATATCCTCCATAAATCAGCAATTCACACCTCCCAGACCCAGCAATTCATATACTCTCATAAATCAGCAATTAACACCTCTCATGGCCCAGCAATTCATATACTCCGTAACTTAGCCATTCATACCACCAATGATCCAGCAATTCATATTATCCATGCATCAGAAATTCACACCTCCCATGACCCAGCAATTCATATACATGATAACTCAGCAATTCACACCTCCCATGACCCAGTAATTCATATTATCCATGCATCAGCAATTCACACCTCCCATGATCCAGCAATTCATATACATGATAACTCAGCAATTCACACCTCTCATGACCCAATAATTCATATACACTATAACTCAGCAATTCACACTCCCCATAACTCACCAATTCATCTATCCCCATCCACTGCTGTAGACTCAATTCTCACTTATAAC
Source organism: Chrysochloris asiatica (assembly GCF_000296735.1). NCBI lineage: Eukaryota > Metazoa > Chordata > Mammalia > Afrosoricida > Chrysochloridae > Chrysochloris > Chrysochloris asiatica. Next base: position 7,107,481 of record NW_006408608.1, read on the forward strand.
AACTTTATAGAACATACTAGAACTGTTCCACTGGGTTTCGGAACCTATAAATCTTTATAAGAACAGACAGCCTCATCTTTCCTCCTAGGAGCAACTGGTAATTCAAACTGCAGATCAATGCTTAGTCCTCTACACCACCAGGGCTCCTTTCATATATCCCATAACATAGCAATTCATACCTAGCATGGCTCAGCAAATTCACTCTCTACTGGAAAAGTTCACAAAATAACTTTGCACATATATAACTAGAGATACTAAGAATACAAGAGGACTTGGAAAATTTCATAGAAAAATGTAATTAAAAGATACTAGAATTTTTCCACAAATGTTTTGAAGCCCTCTCATGCATTGTGCCCAATAGCAAATGCCTAGAAATCAACCAAGCATCCTGAATGGAAGAGCTGATTAATGAACTGTGGAACACTTAATATTTTATAGCAATTGAAGCTAATGAGCACAAGCATGGTCCAGGCCATGTCTGTTTTTTGTATGGCCTGCAAGCTAGGATGTTTGTTTGTTTGTTTTTTAATCTTGTAAAAATTAATGAAGAATGTATGACAGAAACTATCAGTGGCCTGCAGAGCCTGAAATATTTACCTCCTGGCCCTTAACTAGTGCCAAGAAGCTCGATGCCAAGAGAAACATTGCCTAGTCCTGTGCCACCCTCACAGTTGTTCCTAAATGTAAGGTCTCTGTGTCAATCCATCTTGTTGAGGGTCTTCTCCTTCTTGATTGATCTTTAACCAACCATAATGTGTTTCTCCAGGGACTGGTCTCTTCTGTGATGGCATGTCCAAAGTATACGAGACAAAGTCTTGTCATTCTGGCTTCTATGGAGCATTCTAGCTGGACTTCTTCCAAGACTGATTTGTTTGTTCTTCTGGCAGTCCATGGTATATTTAATATATTTCACCAACACCATAATACAGAGGCATCAGTTCTTCAGTCTTCCTTATTCGTTGTCCAGCTTCGGTACGCATATGAGGCAACTGAAAATACTATGGCTTGGGTCAGACACAGCTTAGTCTTTAAGTGATATTTTTGTGTTTTAATACATTAAAGAGATCTTTGATGCCAGATATGCCCAATGCAATCTATAGCTTGATTTCCTGACTGTTGTTTCCATGGGCATTGGTTGCAGACCCAAGTAACATGAAGTCCCTGTCAACTTCAATCTTTCCTCAGTTTATCATGATATTGCTTATTGGTCCAGTTGTGAGGATTTTTGTTTTCTTTATTTTGAGATATAACTCATACTGAAGACTGTAGTCTTTGATTATCACCTGTAAGTGCATCTAGTCTTCTTTGCTTTTAGCAAGCAATCCTGTGTCATCTTCAGATTGCAGGTTGTTAATGTGTCTTCCTCCAATCTTGATGCCATGTTCTTCTTCATACAGTCCAGCTTCTCAGATTATTTACTCAGCACACAGATGACTAAATATTGTGGAAGAATATTGTCCCGATGCACACCTTTCCTGATTTTAAACCACACAGTTGCCCCTTGTCTGTTTGAATGGCTTCTCTTGAGCATAATTAAGTATTCTGGAATTCCCATTTTCACAATGTTACCCATAATTTGTTATGATTCATACAAGTGAATGCCTTTGCATAGGCAAGTAAACATTTTTCAGGTATTCTCTGCTTTCAATCAAGACCCATCTGATATCAGCAATGATTTTCCTCATTTCATGACCTCTTCTGAGTCTGACTTGAATTTCTGGCTGTTCCTTGCCTGTGTGCTGCTTCAACTATTTTTAAAATTATCTTCAGCATCATTTTATTTACATTTGGGTATTAATAATATTGCTCAATATTTCTGCACTGTGTTGGATCACCTTTCTTTACAATGGTGTAATTGTTTTGTTTTACTTTTTATTGTGAACTGAGTGAAGGTTTACAGAGCAGATAATCAGTTTTACATCCAATAAATCATATACTTCATTTCATTGCAATGATTGCAACCCCCTCATAAATTAACAGTATTCACATTTATTTACTTTCAACTCTTGCATTCCTCCCTGTGTCTTCCGCTACCTTCATCTTTCCTCTGCCGACCTCCTTCTGGTTGTACTCTCTAGCCAGTGAATAATTTTGTCTTCCCTCTCACCTCTGGTAATGGTTATAGAATGTTTCTTTTATCAAGGAAAACTTTCTTAACTTTCTTACAACAGTGCTATCATACAATATTTGTCTTTTGTGTTTAATGAATTTCACTCAGCATAATGTTCTCCAGGTTCACACATGTTGTGAAATGTTGTGCAGATGCATCGTTATTCTTCAGTTTTGCATAGTATTCCGTTGTGTGTATGTACAAAAGTTTGTTTAACTATTCTCCCGTTGATGGGCATTTGAGCTGTCTCCATCTTTTTGCTATTGTGAATAGTGTTGCAGTGAGCATGGGTGTGCCTATATCTATTCATGTTACAGCTCTTATTTCTTGAGGATATATATACCAAGTAAAAGGATTCCTGAGTCCTACAATAATTCTGTTTCCAACTTTTTCAGAACTCACCATACTGTTTTCCAGAGTGCTTGTACCATTTTGCAGTCCCAATAGCAGTGTAGGAGGGCCCAAGTATCTCCATGCTGAATCAGCATTTGTTGTTTTCTGTTTTTATGAACTTTGCTATTAATACATGGATAAGATGATATCTCACTGTTTTGATTTACATCTCTATAAGTACTGGACTGCTAATCATAAGATCAGTAGTTCAAACCCATCAGCCACTCCTTGGAAACCCTCAGAACTGACTAGACAACACTGAAGAATCATAAGAACAGCAATGTCTAATGATTACAAGTATTTCTTAATATGTTTGTTAACCACCTGCCCGAATCTCTTCTCTGGTGAAGTGTCTGTTCATGGCCTTCTACCCATTTTTTAAATGGATCATTTGTTTTCATTTTGTTGAGGTGTTGAAATATTTCATAAATTTTAGATAGCAGTTCCTTGTATGGTATATTGTTGCTAACTTTTTTTTCCCAGTCTGTAGGTTCTCTTTTGATGAAATCTTTTTTTTTTTTTTAATGTTCTATTGTGAATTATGTGATGGTTTACATGAGAGAACATTAGCTTTACATTTATCCTATCGTATACAGTTTCATTGCCATGTTTACAATCCCCTCCATGCATCATCAACCAACCAAAGGGTACACTCTGCAAACCTGCCCCCCACCCCCCACCCCCTGGGTCATCAGCACACAGCCCCTCTCCCTCTCTGGGTCTAAAGTCCCCAGCTGCTCCATCTCTCTCCACCTCATCCTCTCTGCCTCCATCTCAGGCATCACTGCTTCTCTGGGTAGGGTCCCCCTCTCTGCTCTTCTCCCTTGGTGGTCCCAGGGATCTCCGCTCCTAGATTGCAAAGTTAATCACTCCCCTCCTTTTGCTACAAAACATATACCTTTACATTTCCAACCCTCAAAATCAGTCCTGATAACAATTATTCACCATTGTATCACAAGAGACCTACCCCATCTCCTTTCATCAGCCCCGCCTAGACAGATTGGATACTACTCAGTGGAGATTCTACCTTCCTCCATGCCCTCTGGATCTAGGTTCCCTCTTGAAAGTTTGTAAACCAATCACTTCTTGCCTTTGTAGCCCCCACCCCCCCCCCCCATTCTGGGTAGTCAATGTCCAAGTTGCCCATCCTTGTCTACTCTGTGTATGGAGAAGGTGGGAATGATCCTCGCTGTAAAGATTTGTGCCCTCTTTTGAGCTATTGCATCCATAGGTGTAGGTCAAGTTCATTTTGATGAAATCTTTTGTAACACACAGATGTCTAATTTTTAGGAGGTGCCAGTCATTTATGTTGTCTTTTGCTTGTATGTTTTCAGTTATGTTCAATAGTATGATGGTGGTGGTGGTGTGCCATGGAGTTGGTTCTGACTCATAGCGACCCTGCATAGGGTTTTCCAGACTGTATATCTTTATAGGAACAGAAAGCTCCATCTTTCTTCCCAGAATGAACTGCTGACCTTGAAGCTGCTAGTCTGATTCGTAACCACTACACTACCAGAGCTCCTTGTTTGATAGTATAGTTATGCCATATATCACAGTCCCTAAGTCTGTCCCTATTTTTTTCATTGATGATCTTTATAGTTCTAAGTTTTACATTTAGGTCTTTAATCCATGTTGAGTTCTTTTTTGTATAGAGTATGGGATATGGGACTTGTTTTCACTCTTCTGCAAATGGATTTTCAGTTTTGCCAGCACCATTTGTTGAAGAGACTGTCTAGAATACAAATCTGTGCATCAGAGTATACTTATCATAAGGATTCTAGGATTCAGATTGGATAGCATCAGCCTGAAAGCACTGGAAACATGCTCTGAAGTGAGCATAGTGAAAGTAGATTACAAACACAATGTCCAGACAGACCTGTCAAACCCACCAACTGCTCTGTGGGAGGAAGATGAGATTGTTGGTTCTAGTAAGATTTATAGTCTTGGAAACCCTAAGGAGCAATTCTATGCTATTCTATTTAAGGTCGCCCTAAGTGAGGCCAAACTTTGTCTCTCATACTTGGAACATATTGTCAGGAAGGACCAGTTGCTGGAGAAAGGTATCATGTTTGGTAAGGTGGAGGGTCAGAGAAAAAGAGGAAGACCCCAACAAGATGGATTGGCCAAGTGACAGCATCAATGGGTTCAAGCATGGCAACAGTTGTGAGGTTGGCCCGGGATAGGGCAGTGTTTCGTTCTGCTGTGCATAAGGTCACTATGAGTTGGTACGGACTCGATGGCACCTAACAACAAGAACAACAACAACATAAGTAAGTAAGTAAGAAGGAGTTCTGGTATGGTGCTCTGGGTTAATGCACTGGACTGCAAAATCACTTTGAACCGCAAGGTTGGCAGTTCAAGCTCACCAGCTGCTCCTCAGAAACCCTATACAGGGTTTCTATGGATCAGAATATACTCATCAGCATGTAACAACATAAGTAAGTAAGTAAGAATGTCAGGGTTGGCTCCGTGGCAATGGGTTTGGTTTTTGTTTTGGTTCTGGGCAGAGTAGTGTCCTGAAGGTCAGTAGAACTCTCCATAAGAGCCCAATGCTTAAGCCAAAACAATCTCTGTTGAGCTGCTTACTAAACTATTGTTTGACTTGGAAGTGACTTTCTGAAAACAGTTCTTTAAAGACTCAAGGTTAAAAAGGACACCTCCAGACAAGTGGCCTGGATGGGTCACCCCAACTCCATGGACCTACAAATGTAGGTTCCAGAAGAATTAAAGTGGTTTCTCACAGGACATGTTTTAGACCCCTGAATTAGAGCAACTTTACAAAATAGGGATGGTTGCAGGAGAAAAGTGAGGGGTGCTGGAATTCTGGGGAATGGTTCGACACCCCAGGCAGGGGAGCGAGTGGGCAGCATATGGTTAAGCTGACAGCCATGTTGAAAACCCTAGCTTTGCTGCAGGCAGAGGGAGAGATAATGCTTATTAGTATTTTTAAAGAAGAAATCGCTAATTAAATAAAAGCAAGCCATGCATATACCAACGGTGACAATGCGTCACGAACTGAGGCTTATAATAAATTCAACTCTGGCGCTTGAGCTTGGAGATTACAAAGTAAAACACATTAATTATCAAATCAAACAAAAAACAGCAGCATATAAAGTAAACTTAGTAAAAATTCCTCTCCCCACTTCTCCACTTTCAATGTTATACCTCAGAGCAGACCACTGTCAACTGGGGGAAATCCTGTTAATTAAGGATAGAGGTCACGGCTGTAGCTAAAAAGACCCTAATATATACAAATGCATATATAAGGCAGCGGCTGATTTCTCTCTCTCATGGCACAGCCTAAGGGTAAGTTATCTCTGGCTTTAACAGCTGCATCTTGGCTGGAGATCCAAGACTGCTTTAGTTTGCTGTTCCACAGTCTCTCTTGTCTGGATGACAGGAGAGAACCCAGCACTTGGACAATAAAGGGATAACAAGGAACACAGAGAATACCCATCTGATTTTACAGCAAGCTCAGATGGTGCAGGAATCATTTGTGCTCATACTATTGGCCAAGTCTTAGCTGCAAGGGGGTCTGGGTAATGTAGTCTTTAATCTAGAAAGTGATTGTTACTGTTGTTTAGTATGTTAGAGTTGGTGCCGGCCCATAGTGACCCTGAATAGAAGCGACTGACTGGTGATTTTGAACTACTGACCTTGAGGTTCAAACTGACCTTGTGGTCCAGTGCTTATTCTACAGCACCACACCAAGATTCCATTCTTTTTCTATACATATACCAATATATAAATGTATGTGATACAATTTTATTTACAAAACTATAACGTCTCTGCATAAAATAATAATATTCTTCAAGTTGCATTTTTCAAATAGCAATGTATAATAGAAATCTTTTCAGATCAGCATATAAGTTGTTGTTTTTAATTGCTATTGAGTTGACTTAGATGCATAAAAATTTCATGTATAAAAGAACACGTACAAGGGGACTTGAAAAAAATTCATGGACAAATTAAATTCAAAGATAATAGAATTTTTCCACACACTTTTTGAAGGCCGCTTATATAAAGAATGAAATATTTCCTGTTCCTGTGCTAGCCAGCAGAAACAGTTGTGTTAACTTTATCATGGTTACATAGTGTTCCATTGTATAGATGTACGATTGTCATTTCTATAATTAACCCCCCATTCATCAACATCTAGGCTAATTCCAACTGCCTGAGATCTTCTAAACACTGGATATCTACAGATGTAAATATGGACATGTATGCAGGAAGTTCTGTAGGATAAGCACAGAACCATAAGGTCAGTATGAACCACAAGGTCAGTGATTCAAACTCACTAGCCACTCTGTGGAAACTCAATACTGAATCGCTCTGAGGCAGAACTGACTCAATGGCACTTTACAACAGCAATATATTTATACTTATGTATGTGCTGAAATGCAAGGAGACATTATCCCTGATAAGAAGGCTGCCTTTTGAAGTGATAGCCTTAGATTAGCTCTACTGCACATCGGTGATAAGTCCAAGAAACAAATAGGCTTCTGTTTGCCTCTAATGCTGGTGAAGCTACGGTCCTGCTGGGAGAAACTCAGTGGCATTTCAGCAAAAATAGTCTTTGCCCTCGCTAACACTGAAGGAATGGGGTGTCACTGGAGCCAACAGGGGGCAGTGTGTGCCTCATCCTTTGGAGTCAGCGAACCTCAGGCTTAAAGATTCTGAGACAAGCAAAGGGAAGGGAAAACAGCATAAAGACAGATGAGCTCTAGGTTCTTTGTCCACCGATTGTCCGTAGGAAACCTAATCTCTCACAGTACGGTGAAATTGATTTTACACCTGGTTACTAAATAAGCAAATCCCAAACAAAATAAGAACCAGGCAGTGATGCTCCCTGTGTGTCCTCATGCCTATCGAAATGATGATGCCATTGCAGAGTAGGTGCTACGCGACAAATTCAGAGAGAGCCCACACAGCTGCCATGTGCTCAGGGCACCCCAAGCAGCACCTTCCAGATGTTGGGAGTTGGCAACACCCTATCCTCATTATTGAGTGTGATTAGTGAGCTTTAGGGAGTGTTAGGAGCTCTCTAATTGCAAGTTTTATAAAATTAGACACTTCCATCCTAGAAGGCAATCCTGAAACAACACCTGTAAAACCTGTAAGAGCGGAGGGACATGGGGGCGAGGGGTGAGAGGGGGCGCTTTTACTGAGCAAGGACTGTGGGGGTTGAGCACTGATCAGGCTGTGACTGGGAACAGGCTCATGGTATTGCTTACCCTGACTTGTGGGGAATCTGGTGGCGCAAAGACATGTAATAACATCTTGAGTTACTGGCAAGCAGAGTTGGACTCCAACGTTAAGTCTGCTGGCTTCATGCTTCCTTCCTGCTTTTGCTCTCTGCTATCATTGAAGGAAAGGCGCTCTGGTAGCGTAGGGGTTACGAATCGGGCTGCAAACCTCACAGTCAGCAGTTAGAAACTACCATCTGTTCTGTGGGAGAAAGATGAGGCTTTCTGCTCCTGTAAGGATTTACAGCCTCGAAAACCCTGTACAGGGTTGCTATGAGTCGGAACTGACTCCACGGCACATAACAATGACAACAATCATTGTGGTTAAGGGCCGTCGAGTCAGTTCCGACCCATAGCAACCCTGTATAGGGTTACTGAGGAGCGTCTGGTGAGCTTGAACTGCTTAACTTGCAGTTCAAACTGACCTAGCAGTCCAACGCATTAACCCACAGTGCCACACACATGACTTGTGTAGCAAAGCAGGCTTTGGGATCAGTCATGGTGGTCCTTACTCTCTTCCAAGTTCTGCTGTATCCCTTCCAGAGCACACTTCATTCCTGCCACACAACTGCTGCTGCTGGCGCCATGGAGTCATTCTGACTCATAGTGACCCTGTTTCTGAGGAGCTGATGATGACTTTGAACCACCAACTTTGTAATTCAAACTGACCTTGCAGTTGAGTCCTTATCCTACAGCACCATACCAGAACTCCATTTATGTGTCTGATCTGTCTCTAGATCTCTGGAGTCCTGGTGTGGCACTGTGGGTTAATGTGCTAGATTGCAAAGTCAGTTTAAACTGCAAGATGGGTGGTTCAAGCTAACCAGCCTATCCTTGGAAATCCTTGGAACTGACTCAACGGCTCTTAACAATAAATCTCTATCTCTATATACATGGAGTCCTGATGTAGCTATGTAGGATAAGCACTGGACTGCAAGGTGGGTTTGAACTGCAGGTGGGCAGTTTAAACTCATCTGCTGCTTCTCAGAAACCCTATACAGGGTTGCTATGAATTGGAACTGACTTGATGGCACTTAACAACAGCAATATGTATGTATATGTATATATACACACACCCACACAAACTCTTTTGAAGTTTTATAGAAAAAAATCAGTTTTGCTTTCAACAATTCATACACATTCTATATCATATCATTGATTACAATCTCCACAATGAAATATCACTTATCCCACTTCCCCTGAGTTACTGTTTCCATACCTCTTCTGTCCTAATGAACTTTTTCCTTGGGCAGATGCTACGCTTTGGATCTCAAATGGTTGATTATTTCAAGGAGTGCAGACTCCCTAGTGTTATCATAAACCTTATGTTGTTGTTGTTGTTATGTGCCGTGGAGTCGGTTCCGACTCACAGCGATCCTGTACAGGGTTTCTGAGGTTGTAAATCTTTATGGGAGTAGAAAGCCTCCTCTTTCTCCCACGGAACAGCTGGTAGTTTCAAACTGCTAACCCTGAGGATAGCAGCCCGATTCGTAACCACTACGATGTTGTTTGTCTGATAATTGAACCATGGGGCAAATTCCGTTCCTACCCTGACACATGGCGAGAGGTCATATCGTGAGATTTCCAGACTCCAGCTGAGCAGTAAATCTAGTCTTTTTATGATTTTGAGTTTTGTTCCACATTTTTCTCCCACTCTATCCAGGAGTGTCTTATGTGATCCCTTTCAGAGCAGTGGATAGTGGTAGCTGGTCTCAGAGTTGTAGAGGATTAAGTTCCTGTGGCCCATTAGTCCATTGGACTAGATGCTTCCATGCATCTTTGACTTTCTTCACTCTACTTTGCTCCAGATGGGGAGAGACCAATAGATAATCACTCACAATTCTGTAAGACCCCCATCACTACTCACCAAAGTAGTGCTGGATTTTGTTATGTCAATTGGGTTTGATGTGCCCCAAGACTGTGGTCCTGAGCCCTCAGACCCAGCCACTCATTCCCTGAAAATGTTGGGTTATGGCTAAGACGTTTTCACAACTTTGCCCCCTGTGTGCCCCACTATATTCATGGATGTATTTGTTGTTGTTATTAGGTGCCATCGAGTCAGTACCGACTCATAGCAACCCTATGTTCTGCACAACAGAACAAACTAAGCCAACCTCACAATTGTTGCCACGCTTGAGCCCATTGATGCTGCCACTTTGCCAATCCATCTCACTGGGGGTCTTCCTCTTTTTCTTTCACCCTCCACCTTACCAAACATGATTTCCTTTTCCAGCAACTGGTCCCTCCTGACAATATGTCCAAAGTATGAGAGACGAAGTCTGGCCATCCTGGCCTCCAATGAGCGCTCTGGCTGCACTTCTTCCAACACAGATCTGTTGGCTCCTTTTGCAGCCCATGGTACTTTCAATATTCTCCTCCAACACCATAACTCAAATGTGTCAATTCTTCTATGATCTTCCTTGTTCACTGTCCAGCTTTTGCATGCATATGAGGCTATTAAAAATACCATGGTTTGGGTCAGGCACACCTTAGTCCTCAAGCTGATATTTTTGCTTTTCAATATTTGCTGTTTTTAAGTGCCATCCAGTGGGATCCGACCCATGGCAACCCTATAACAGGGTTTCGGAGAAGCAACTGGTGAGCTTGAACTGCTGACCTTGCAGTTCAAAATGGCTTTGCAGTTTGGCACATTAACCCACAGTGCCACACCAGGACTTTCAATATTTGTAGCATAGGTCAATACATATACAGAAACATTCTCTGACAAACCTGTATGTTTTGTAGATATAGGCATACTCTCCTTCCCACACTTGTTCAGTTTGTGGGTCTATCTATGAATCCACTTAAATAACTGTCACGGGAGGATTGTACATGTAGTAATGTCTATCTCGGTTGCCTATAAGTCTTGTGCTCCTGCTAATGTCTTCCTTTGATCATTTTCTCTCAGCACCTTGATTTAACAGGGTTCTTTTTTGTTTTTTAATAATCCTCACCACTGGACCAATAAACAAAATTCTTATCAATGCAAAAAAGATTGAAGTTGTCAAAGACTTCATGTTTTTTGGATCAACCATCAACACTCATCGAAGCAGCAGTCAAGAAATCAAACGACGTATTGCATTAGGCAAATCTGCTGCACAAGACCTTTTTAAAGTGTTGAAGAGCGAAGATGTCAGCTTGAGGACAAGGTGCGCCTGACCCAAGCCATGGTATTTTCAGTAACCTCATATGTATGTGAAAGCTGGACGGTGAATAAGGAAGATCACTGAAGAATTGATGCATTTGAGTTATGGTGTTGGAGGAGAATTTTGAATATACCATGGGCTTCTAAAAGAACAAATGGATCTGTGTTAGAAGAAGTGCAGCCAGAGGGCTCCTTGGAGGCCAAGATGGCCAAACTTCATCTCTCATAATTCAGAAATACTGTCAGGAAGGACCAGTCACTGGAAAGGGATATCATGTTTGGTAAGGTGGAGGGTCAAAGAAAAAAAGGAAGACCCCCAGGGAGATGGATTGGCAAAGTGGCAGCATCAATGGGCTTAAGTGTGGCAACAATTGTGAGGTTAGCACAGGACCGGACAGTGTTTCATTCTTTTGTGATAGGGTCGCTATGAGTCAGTGCCAACTTGATGGCACCTAAGAAGAAGAACAACACAATATAAATACTTTATATTTGGGTCCCAAACGTACCCTGGGACCCAAATTCAGCTTACGAGAGAAAGAATCTAGTTGTGTTTTTTTTAAATTCTTTTTTCACTTTCTTTGTGACTTTCCATGTGATACTTCATTAAGTAGTTGTTAAGCGCCATCGAGTTGGTTCTGACATACAGCTACCCTGTACAGGGTTTCTGTTGCTGTAAATCTTTGCATGAGCAGAAAGCCTCTTGTTTCTCCACAATCATCATGCAGTAAGCTTTGTGTTGTTTTTAAGTTTTTATTGTGAGGTTAATATGGGAGAACATCAGCTTTACACTCAGCCCATCGTATTTCCTTTCATTACAATGATTACAATCCCCTCCATGCATCATCAAATAACCCCAAAGAGTACACCACACAGGCCCTTCCCCTCCCCCCCAGCCACCAGCACACAGCCCTTCTCCCTCCCTGAGTCCAGTGTCCCCAGCTGCTCCATCTGTCCATGTCATCATCTCTGTCTCCATCCCTTGTGTCACTGCCTCTCTGGGTAGGGTTCCACTCTCTGTTCTTCTCACTTGATGGTTCCGCGGACCTCTGATCCTGAGCTGCAAAATCATTCACTCTCCTCCTTTTGTCAAAAAACATCTACCTCTATAATTCCTAGCCTTACAGTCAGTCCTGATGGCAATCATTCACTACTGTACCACAAGCGTCTTATCCCATTTCCTTTCACCAGCCCTGTCCCAATGATTGGAAATCATTCAGTGGTGATTGATTCTACCTTCCCCCGCCCTGTCTGGAACTAGGCTCCCTCTTGAAAGCTTGTAAGCCAGTCACTTCTTGCCTTTATAGCCCCCACCCCCCATTTTGGGTAGCCAATGTATATGTTGCCCATCCCTGTCAACTCTGTGTACCGAGGGGGTGGGAGTGATCCTCGCTGTAAAAATTTGTTCCCCTTTTTGAGCTACTACATCCATGTTGTTTTTGTTAAGTATCATGGAATCAGTGCTGACTGATAGTGACCCTGCACAGGATTTCCGAGGCTGTAAATCTTTACAGGAGCAGAACGCCTCATCTTTGTCCCGCGGAACCACTGGTAGTTTTGAACTGCCGACCTTGAGGTTAGCAGCCCGATTCGTAACCACTACACTACCAGAGCTCCTTAAGCATAGGTAAAGTTCATCAAATTGTTGCATGTTACTCTTTTTTCTCCCCCCTCCTCTTGCTTCTTCTAGTTGAATTCTGATCATGCAGCCAGGTCAAGTGAGTACTATCTGCAAGTATGGGTGTTCTTGTGCATCTCCCCTCACTTCATATCA
>NW_006408608.1:7121919-7123048 GCF_000296735.1 Chrysochloris asiatica
TTGTGTACTTTTCAAAATGTTTCATAGTCTGTGTATTCCCTGTATTAGAGCCCTCACATTTGTTCCTATTTTTTCATTGATGACTTTCATAATTTTGGGATTCACATTTAGGTCTTTAATCCATGCTGAGTTGATTTTTGTATAGGGCATGAGGTAAAGGTCTTGTTTCAATCTTTGGCATATCCCTTTCCAGTTGCGCCAACACCATCTGTTAAAGAGACTATCTCCTCCCCACATAACATACCTAGGCAGTTTGTAGAAAATCAGTTGGCTGTATGTGGATGAGTTGATATTTAGATTCTCAATTCTGTTCCATTGATCAATGTATCTTTCATTGTACCCATACCAGGCTGTTTTAACCACTGTAACCATGTAGTAGATTTTGAAATTGAGGAGTGAGAGGCTTCCAACCTTGTTCTTCTTGAGCAGTGCTTTGCTTATGCTAGGTCTCCTTCCTTTCCATATGAAGTCTGTAATTGTCTTTTCCATCTCTTTGAAGAATGTAGCTGGAATCTGGATTGGAGTTGCATTATATGTGTAAATAGCTTTGGGTAGTATTGACATTTTCACAATGTTGAGTCTTGCTATCCAGAAACATGATACGTTCTTCCACTTCTGTAAGTCTCTTTTGGTTTCTTGTAGTAGTGTTTTGTAGTTTTCTTTGTATAGTTCCATTGGTTCTCTGGTTTATTCTTAAATATTTCATCCTTTGGGCGGCTATTATAAATGGTATTTCTTTCCTAATGTCTTTTTCAGCATTGTCATTGATACTATAGAGGAATCCAACTGATTTTTGTATGTTGATTTTATACCCTGTCATTTTGCTGAATTTTGCAATGAGGTCTAGTAGCCTTTTTCCTGAGTCTTTGGGGTTTTCTATGTATAGGATCATATTGTCTGCAAATAGAGCGAGTTTTATTTCCTCTTTGCCAATTTGGATGCCTTTAATTTCCCTATCTTCCCAAATACTCCAAAATAATATTGAAAAGTGGTGGTGAAAAAGGGCATCCTTGTCTGTTTCCCATTTGGAGATTGAAGGCTTTCAGTTTCTCTCCATTGAGAGTGATGTAGGCTGTTGGTTTTGTATATATGCTCTTGATTATGTTGAGGAATTTCCCTTCAATTCCTA
>NW_006408608.1:7124424-7125487 GCF_000296735.1 Chrysochloris asiatica
ATGAGGGATATTGGTCTGTAGTTTTCTTTCTTAGTGATATCCTTCCCTGGTTACGTATGAGGGTTATGCTTGCTTCATAAAAAGTATTAGGGAGTTTTCTGTCCTCTTCTATATTCTGGAATAATTTAAGTAGAATCGGTGACAACTCTTTGCTGAATGTTTTGTAGAACTCACCAGTAAAGCCGTCTGGGCCTGAACTTCTTTTAGTTGGGAGTGTTTTGATGACCTGATCCATTTCTTCTTCTGTTATGGGTCTGTTCAAGTTTTCTACTTCCTCTCTATACGTTTTGTTAGATCGTGTTTTTCTAAAAATGCATCCATCTTTTCTAAGTTTTCGAATTTGTTGGAGTACAACTCTTCATAGTATTCTGTTATTATCCTTTTGTTTCATTTGGTTCAGTTGTGAAATTGCCTGTGTGGTTTCTAATGCGAGTTATTTGTGTTTTCTCTCTCTTTTCTTGTTAGGTTCACCAATGGTTTGTCAATTTTTTAATCCTTTCAAAGAACCAGTTTCTTGTCCTATTGATTCTTTCTATAGTTTTTCTTTTTTCCATTAATTTATTTCTGCTATTATCTTTATTATTTCTTTTCTTTTGGTGATTGTAGGTTCCCTCTGTTGGTCAGTTTCTAATTGTGGAGATGCTGTCTTAATGTGTTAATTTTGGTTCTTTCTTCTTTTTGGATGTGTGTGTGTTTATTGCCATAAATTATCCTCTCAGCACCATTTTTGCTATGTCCCAAAGATTCTGATATGTTGTGTTTTCATTCTCATTTGTTTCTAGGAACTTTATGAATTCATGTTAATTTGTTCTTTTACCCAGTCACATTTCAGCAGAGTGTTGTTCAGTTTCCATGTATTCGACTTTATTTCCTTAGTCTTCTTGTTGTTGATTTCTAGTTTTATAGCAATTGTAGTCTAGAAAGATGCTCTGTAGTGTTTTGGTGTTTGTAAATTTATGGAGGCTTGCTTTGTGGCCTAACACATGGTCAATTCTGGAGAATATTTCATGTGCACTGGAGAAGAAAGTATAGTGTGCTGTTGTTGGGTTGAATGCTCTGTACA
>NW_006408608.1:7125932-7135522 GCF_000296735.1 Chrysochloris asiatica
TTATCCAATCTGCCACTCTCTGTCTCTTCACTGGTGCATTCAATCCATTGACATTCAGTGTAATTATCAATAGGTGTGAATTAATTGCTACCGTTATATTATTTTTTGGTAGTGCTGTTCATTCCTTTGTTCTGCATGCCTTCGTGTGCTGAGTTTGTGTTCTTTGTGCTATTTCTTGTCAGTTTCTTCGTAGTTTTCATGTTCTGCTTGGAAGTTCATTTTCATGGTAAGTTGTGAAGTATTAACTTTCTTTGAGGTTACCTTATAGGCTATTAACTGTTCTCTACATTTAAGACAATCTATTGTATCCTGTAATCTACCTGATATCCTCACTACCTGGATCTCTGTTCCTACATTTATGCCTTCTTTAACATTGATATTATTTTGATCTTCAGTTGACCTCCCAGTCCCTTTGAATTCATCGTTGTAGTTTTGTTCTGTTTGGGACTCTGCTATCTGTTGACTGAGTTCCAGCCATGCCTGTCAATCTCTGGTTGTTGTCTGCTCTTCTTGGTTTTCAGTCCAAACAACTCCCTTTAGGATGTTTTGAAGTGCTGGATTGGTTTTGACAAAATCTCTTAAATTCTGTTTATCCTGGAATGTTTTGATTGCACCATTGTATTTGATTGATAGTTTTGCTAGATAGATGATTCTTGGTTGGCAGTTTTTGTTTTGTTTTTCTTTTAGGGTTTTGTATCTGTCTCCCCATTGCCTTCTTTTCTGCATGGTTTCTGCTGAGAAGGCAGAGTTTAATCTGATTTGCTTGTCTTTGTGACACTTCTCTTCTCCCTGGCCGCTTTTAGGATTCTCTCCTTGTCTTTGATTTTGGAAAGCAAGATTATTATATATCTTGGTGACTTTCCTTTGGGGTCTGTCCTTCCTGGGGTATGTTCAGCTTCTTGAATCTTCTCATCTTTCAAGATGTTAGGGACGTTTTCTTCCAGAATCTCTTCAACTGTCTCCTCTCTGGACTTCTCTGATTCTTCCTGTTCCGGAATGCCAATAATTCTTAAGTTGTTCCCCTTCATGTTATCCAGCATGAATCTTAGACTCTCTTCAGATTTTTTTAATCCTTTTTTCTGCTTGCTCTTCTGGCTTAGCAGTATTGAGAGATTTGTCTTACAGCTCACTTAGTTCTGGCTTCCATTTCTTCTATTCTGCTCCTTTCCCCTTTCAGTGTATTGTCCATTTCTGATATTTTATTATTAATCATCTGGAACTCTTTTTGCAGATTTTGAATTGTTTCCAATGCTATATCAATCTTGTTTGGTTGCTCTTGTAGTACTTTCCTGATTTCTTCCTTGTTTTCCTCCACCCCTTTACAGAGCATTTGAATTTGCTTGCAAATCATTCTTCTGAATTCCATCTAAGGCAAATCCAAAATCTGTGCTTCCTCTTCTGGGGAGCCTTTTTCTATCTCCAGCACATTTGTCTCAGTTACTCTTTTCTGTTTTTGGACATGTTTTGAAATTGTTTGTTGTGTTTGAGATCTTTTATTTGTCATTTCCAGTAGCTGTGGGTTTTTTAATGCTTAAATGGATGTTTGTTGTTGTATTATTAAGCTTACTGGGTGTCTCCTGGTGGATATGATCAGGAGATAGGTTTCCCTTTTCTCGTGTAATGCTTAGCAGCTGTTATTGGCTCTTGTCTCAATGGTGGAATATTATGGGGCATGCTTGTAGCTTGGCTATATGGCCATGATTGCTGTCTCTTCTTGGGTAACTTGGGGAGAAAAAGCACCTACCTCCAGGAAAAATGTGTGATCAAAAGGACCAAAAGCAGAAGCAATATAAAAGCAGAGACAAAAACCACCACTTTGAAACAAAAATAAAACTGTGGCTGACTGTCCAGTCACCTTGCTACATAGGCAGTGTGTGTGCACCATAGACGCCTCCAGCAGTGGGTGGGGGTTCCGCTCACTCAGGCCCCTCCTCTAGTCACCACCATCGAGGTGCGCAAATAGATATTGAGAAATTAATGGGAGAAAGAGTGTCTACTATTTTTTCTCTGAAGGTCAGTTAGGTATCTGCGTGTGCACAGTGTAATTCTCATGATAGTTGTGTCCTTTTAAGTTGGGGTTTTACAGATTGTTCTATGGTTCCTCTGTGAGGCCTGATGGGTCTGCTTTTTTCTTACTGGATAGGCTAGAATAAAGCATCCTGCACAAGTTAATTTTAGGGCTGCGACCCCGAGGCCGATGTCATAAGCAGCCACCGAGCTCTTTCTCTCTGTGCTGTGGGAAAATTGTAGTCAGCACTGGACTTTTTTTGGGGGGTTGCTCACCCACCCACCTGAATAAGTCCAGGCTGGGCAAAGAAGGCACAACAGGGAAGAGGAAAAAATGTGTAGAGTCCTCCTCACCTCCTTTTGCAAATGTCACTGCACCACTTTTAGCACCGGTTCCCTGTGCTGGTCTGGCTGTAGCCCCACCCTCTGAACTCCATCCAGGCAGGGTGACTGCAGAGGGAGTTCCGTCTCCAGCCATTCCCAACTGGTAGTGTTTTCCTTTATATTGTGATGTTTTCACTTGCGTGTGCGGGAAACTGACATGCTGGACCTTATGGTAGATCCAGAGCTCTGGTGTTGTTCTGTGAGCACAGCTTTTCTGGGTTTTCAGTCCCTCCCCCACAGAACCTTTCCTACCTGGCTGTCTCTGCTGCCACCCAAACCGGAACTCCCCCTTGATTTAACTTTGCTGAAATATTTAGATTTTATTGTTGTTGTTGTCATCTGAATCCTTAAAATTCTTCTTTAGGTTAAGGTAGTTTGAGCTGTATGACTTTTATTGCATACAAAAGCACCCTCAATAAGTTTTACTCTGTAACACATGGCTTACCATAAGTGAAAATGGACACAACAGCTAACAACAACGACATGGGTTCTAAATCCTTCTACATCTAGATGGCTTATTTTCTTCAGAATAATTAACTTTACTAATGTTTATCATAAGTAAAACACTGAAAGATAAGCAATGGACTGCCTAATCTCAAGTTCAGCTGTTCCAATCCACCAAATGCTCCTCAGAAACCCTATACACGATCACTATGAGTTGGAACTGACTCAACAGCACGTAATAGCTACAACAAATGAAGCAATGACACAGGAATAGTTTGCTAAAAGCACAGTCCTTTGAGATACCATGTGTACATAGAACCAAGACCTTCTTAGGTTAGGAATGTCTTATCTGCATACTGGATTGATATTTACAGTATGTTCTGCACACACATGTACCTTTACAACATTAGAGGATTTGGGGGTGGGGTGAGGTGGGGGATTGAAAGCAGAAAAGAGATAAAAAGAAGAGTGGCAAACCATCATAAATATTAGCAGTGTTTCCCCTGAAATTCACCCATGAGTATCCACTGCAGTTAAAGAAATTAAGATCAGCAAGAGAAGAACTGTTTGGTCTGAAGACCAAGAAGAACTGGAACCAGAAGTCAAGGGCAATGTGAACAGTGCTGGGGGTTTAAATTATAAATCCATAGGGGAAGTAATAGACTCAATTTTTTTTTGCCTATCTGGTCTATATTTGATCAAAAAATATATCAAAAGTTATTCTCATTCTATGAGCCAGAGACAATTCTGTCCATTGAACATATAAAAATATTCATAAGGAAATAATCAGTGATCCAAAGACTTAGATATTAGAATCTCTGATGCTAACGTAATTTTATTCTGAAAGATTCACTTCCAGATAGCTTAGCAGATCATCTTATTTCATTTCCCCCACATCTAAGTATTCTCAAGTGAGCACAATTATTTCCCTACGATCCATGAAGGAATTCCTTCCCTCTGGCCACCTGCAAGTTGTGCATTTGCGGTGCCTGATGAATATTTGCAGAGATCACACTGTGGGGCTGATGATGACCCATTCTCTTTTGAAAAAAACAACAACAACAAAGCAGTTGTCCCAGGAAAGGGTCTTAAGTCAAAAAGGTAAGGAAACAGATGGCTGCAACAATCCATCAAGTCTCTATTGATGCCCACTTGTGTCCAAAGTGCTATTCAGAAATCAGATACAGTTATGAGATGGATGATACACACAGTTAATGTGCTTGTATGCTAACCACAGGGTAGGAAGTTCAAGTCTACCAAGAGGCACCTTGGATAAAAGCCTTGGGAATTTGCTGCTGAAAAATCAGCTATTGAAAACCCTATGAAATACAGTTCTATTCTGACTTACATGGGGTTCTCATGAGTCAGAACTAACTTGATGGCAACTGATTGTTTTTTAATCAGAGTTTGACCCTAGAAATCAAGAAAGGCAGACACACATATTACAACTCTACAAGTGAACAGGGAAAAGGCTGTGTTCTGTGGTAGAACAGAGAGGGGAGAGATAGAAGCCATTTGGGGAAATGAGGGGGTTTCTTGGAAAGTGGCATTTGGACCCGAATGGAATTTTTGTTGTGTGCTGTGGAGTTGGTTGTGACTCATAGAGATCCTTTACAGAGTTTCTAAGGCTGTAAGTCATTGCAGGAGCAGCAAGCCTCATCTTTCTCCCATGGAGCATCTTGTGAACTCAAACTGCTGACCTTGTGGTTCACAGTACAGTGCTTGCCCTACATGTTGTTATTATGTTACCTTGAGTCAGTTCCAATTCATAGTGGCCCTGTATAGAATTTCCAAGAGCAGATGGTGGGCTTGAACCACCTACCTTGGAGTTAGTAGTCCAGTACTTATCCTACAGCATGACACCAGGACTCCTTATATTGGTGGTAAATGAGATGGTTGGGTATTCTAGGCAAGGGAGTAGGGGATTGGTGGGAAGGGGCAAGGCTTGCTGGGAAATAGTCTACAGTGGCTGGTGTCTGGGATATGTGGCCAGGGGCTCCTGACCTGTTGAATATATTCCACATTTTCTCTACTATTCAAGAGAACAAATTGAAACACAAATCAATGACATTGTATTATGACAATCTTGAATTAACTATTCTAATTTATGAAAAAATAAATATAAAATCAATCAATAAATGTAAAGTATGTGTTGTGGATTAACCATAACAAAATATGTATATCTGTGAATGAGATCCTGTTTGGAAATAGGGATATTTCAGTTATGTTCATGAATACATACCCACATAGTTGCTAAGTTGCTCACTGACTCATAAAGACCCTGTATAGTGTTTCTGAAGAGTGACTGGTGGGTTTGAACCACCGACATTGTGGTTAGCAGTCCAGTGCTGATCCTACAGCATTACTAACCCTAATCTCTTTTTTTGGGGTTTCTGTTGTGAGTCTGCTGCCCAGTCCTGCATCTTCCCCAAGGTCAGTCTCCACAACTGAACCATTGGGATCCATAATGGCTCCCACTGGTTAGTTCTGAACTAGATCACCAGACCTTTCTTCCTGGTCCATCTTAGTCTGGAAGCTCTGCTAAAACTTGTTCAACATCAGAGCTAACACACAGCCTCCAATGACAGGTGGTGGTGGCTTTGTATGAAATGCAATGACTGGGAATTGAACCAGGGTCTCCCACATGGAAGGTGACAACTTTACCACAAAGCTACCACTGCCTCCTAGGTCTCTTTCCAGTAGTATCAAAAACAAGAATAGACATTTCAACATATACATGGGGGGAAAGACCATGTAAGGAAATGTCTAAAAGGCAAAGAATGCCATGGAACACCCAGGATCACAGATTTAGAAGGATTGTGCCTGAAAGCCAATGCCTTGGTTTGGACATCTAGCATTAAAAACCGTGAGGGATAAAAATTCCTGTATTTTAAAACCACCTACTTGTGGTATTTTTTTTTTTTGTTGTTGTTGTTGTTACAACAGCACTAGGAAACTAGCACGTATGCTTTAGAGAAAAGAAGACAGAACAATGGGGGAAGGGGGTAAGAGGGAAGGGGTTGCCATTGTATGTATAGTTGTATGTATAGTCAGAGGAAAACCTCTCCAGTGGCTAAAAGTTTACAGAAGCGTGTAGGAGGTGAGTGAACTGCACTGAGGCTGGGCAAACAGAAAATGCAAAGCCCTGAGGCAGGTGTGTGCTTAGCTTGACTAAAGAGCAGTAAGGGAGTCTGAGAGTGAAAAGATAAGAGGTGAAGGGCAGCAAGGGAGCCCAAGGCCTGTGGACCTGAGTCCGATTTGGAATTTTATTTTCAGTGGGATGGGAAATGACTGGAGGGTGTTGAGCAAACAGATGACTTGATCTGAATGCACTTTATTTTATTATTTTTTGTTTTTAAAGATTTTATCATGAATTGAGTGAAAGTTTACAGCGCAGATCATCAGTTTTACTTTCAACAAATCATATGCTTTGTTTCATTACAATGATTATAATCCCTTCCATGTACCATCAGTTAACAGGATTTCTCTCTATTCATTGTAGCTCTTTTTTTTTTTTTAAACACTCAGGCATTATATAATAATTTAAACCACCAAAAAGCAAATTCAGCAAGTCTGCCTCCTGCCTGCCAGCACCCAGTCCCTCTGTTGCCATGAATCTAGAGTCCTCAGCTGCTCCCACTTTCCATGTCCCCATCTCTGCCTCCATCTCTGGTATCACTGCTTCTCTGGATAAGGTCTCACATTCTGCTTGTGCTCTTCTCCCTTGATGGTCCTAGGGCCCTCTGTTTCTGGACTGTAAGTTTAACTACTCCCACATTTTTGTTACAAAACTTCTACCTTTACAATTGTGACAGTCGCAATTAATCATGATAACAATTACTAACTATTGAATCATGAGAATCTTATCCCCATCTCTTTTCACCATACCCGTCTCGAATGCACTTTAGAAGGGTCTTTCTGGCTATGTGTTATTGAGAATAGAGTGTGCATGGTTAAGGAAGGAACAAGGAGACCTATCAGGGAACAAATGCAAGGAGCTTTGTGAGAGATGGTGGCTTGGACTATGATGAGGGTGATGGAGACAGTGATAAGTTTGGATTCTGTATATAGTTGGAAAATAGAACTAATAGGGTTCCCAGATGTGTGGTGGGGTAGGATCAGTACTGGACTGTGAGCCACAAGGTCAGCAGTTCAAACCTACCAGGTGGTCCTTGGAAACCCTATACAAGGTCATTATGAGTTGAAACCAACTTGACAGCAGTTAACAACAGCATATAGAAGATGGAGTCCTGGTGTGGTGCTGTAGGATAAGCACTGGACACAAGGTCATTTTAAATAGCAACGTTGGCAGTTCAAACTCATCAGCCACTCCTCAGAAACATAGTAAAAGGTCACTATGTGTTGGAATCAATTAAATGGCATTTAACAACAAATCTATAACATGGTGTTGCACTGTAGGATAAGCACTTGACTGCTAACCACAAGATCAGTGGTTCAAACACACCAGCCACTTCTCAAAAACCCTATTCACTGTTACTGTGGGTTGGAAAGACCTCTGGAAGCATAATGGTTATGAGTTGGCCTGCTAACCTCAAGATGAGCAGTTTGAAACTACAGTTTGACCTTCCATGGGAGAAAGATAAGGCTTTCTGCTCCTCTTGAAGATTTACAGCCCCAGAGACCCTATGCAGGATCACTATGAGTCGGAACCTACTCCATGGCACACAGCCACCAACCACCACCATAAGTTGGAAGTGACTCGATGGCACTTAACAAACACAGCATATATAATATGGAGTCCTGGTGTGGCACAGTAGGATCAACACCGGACTGTGAACTGCAAGGTCAGCAGGTCCTTGGAAACTGGGGTCAATATGAGTCAGAATCGACTTGACAGCATTTAACAACAACAACAAGTTTAAGATTGCAGTCCTAGTGGGTGTGGTGCAATAGGATAAGCACTGGACCACACGGTCATTTGAAATAGCAAGGTTGGCAGTTCACTCCCATCAGCCGCTCTTTGGAAACCCTGTATGGGGTTGTTATGAATAGGAACTGACTCAATGGCACTTAACAACTATGTTGTTGTTGTTGTTAAGTGCCATCGAGTCGGGTCCGACCCATAGCGACCCTGTACAGGGTTTCCGAGGGTGTAAATCTTTACGGGAATAGAAAGCCTCATCTTTCTCCCGCGGAGCGACTGGTAGTTTCGAACCGCTGACCTTAAGGTTCACAGCCCGATTCATAACCACTACGCTACCAGAGAGTTTAAGATTAGAGTCCTGGTGCTACACTGTAGGATAAGCACTGGACTGCTAACCAGAAGATCAGTGGTTCAAATGCACCAGCCACCCCTCGGAAACTCTATACAGGGTCGCTGTGAGCCAGAACTGGCTCAATGGCACTAAATAACAAAAAAGTTTAAGATGATCATGAAATATCCAAGTGGAAATGCCAGGAAAACAGTTGGATATAAGCCGTTGGAATTGAAGGCAGAGTAAGGACTGGAGAAAGATATGTGGAAGTCCTTCAGGTATTGATGGCTTTTTAAAGCCAGGAAATGGGTGTCCGCTACCTATGTTGTTGTTGTTATGTGCCATGGAGTTGGTTCCGACTCATAGCGACCCTTATGAGTTTCCGAGGCTATAAATCTTTTCGGGAGCAGAAAGCCTCATCTTTCTCCCGCGGAAGAGCTGGTAGTTTCGAACTGCTGACCTTAAGGTTTGCAGCCCAATTCGTAACCACTATGCGAACTGCTGACCTTAAGGTTTGCAGCCCAATTCGTAACCACTATGCTATGAGTGAGTGTCAATGGACAGGAGCTCCTTGGGCTGGAGCCTGGGAAGCTGAGTGGGATTCAGAGAAACCTGTAAAGGAGATAGAGAAGGAATGACTGATATGTCAGGGAGAACCGAGGGAGACAGTGATCCCAGATGCCAAATGATGAAAGTGTTCAAGAAGCACCTGTGCCAGGTGATGCTGAAAGATCAAGTAGGACAAAGGCTATTTTGGGTTAAAAATCTTCAGTAGTTTCTAAATAAAGATTATTTAAACATGGAATCAAGTTCCCTGAGAAATGTTGACAAGCAGCACACTAGTCACACGGTAGGATTTCCAAGTTAGCCTTGAATGCATGTCCACTTTGATGACCACAGTCTACTCTGCTTCAGTGGGGACTGTGAGCTTTATTGTTCAGAAAATGATGCTTCTTCGGTGGTAATCTCTCTAGTAGAACTCTCAGTTTACAGGGAAGGAGAACAGGAGAGACAGAGATAAAGTTTAAGTAAAAGAACACATCCATGTGAGTGCATAGTGAATTTCAGACTAACCCCAGAAAAAAGTACAGAGCACATAGCTTTGTTTCTAAGTCCTCTGTCAACGATTGCCCTTCCTCCTGGAAAGTCCTCCCCATGGAAGTTTACTAGATCACTAAGAAAACTAAAATCTGTTGTGGTCAAGTTGATTCTAACTCAGAGCAACCTGTCAGGCAGAACAAACGAAGCAGAACTAGAAATCTTTATAGAAGCCAACTAACTGCTACATCTGTTTCCTATGGTGGACTCAAACCACCACGTTACAATTAGTTGTTGAGCACTTAACCATTGTAGCACCAGAAGATCTAATAATGACTGCCTTCTTAAGGCATCTGAAGTTGTAGGATCACAAAAGTAATTATGTGGGCTCATGGACTACTTTCATAAATTGATATTGTCTAATTAACCTGCGATATGTATATGATGCAACCTTGCTTGCTGAAAGAGAAGAGGACTTGAAACATTTACTGATGAAGATCA
>NW_006408608.1:7136342-7137489 GCF_000296735.1 Chrysochloris asiatica
TGTTCAGTGCCAACTCAGTTTAACCTATAAGTCTTAGAATATACTAAGTGGCGAAATTAACTTACACAAGAGATGTCGTTTTTCTAGTAAAAAAAAAAATCTCTGAAAATACAGAGCTGATGGGAGGGGACACTAGGGAATAAGAACAGAGATCAATAATTTCAGTAAATCTTTCATTTCCAGAAACTTGATATGATGGCACTTGTAGGCTATCTTGAAGTCAGATAATACCATGTGCCTTGTATTATCTGACTCAAAGAAACGTGAGTGGACATGATTGATTCATGGTTATTTTCATGAAGAAGGCTTTAAGAGCCAATACAAAGAAACAAGGAAGAATTTGTGTGGCATAGACAGTTAAGTGCTCTTAACTACTAGTTGAAAAGTTATCAGTTCAAATCCATCCAGAGGAGCCTCATAAGCCAGGCCTGGTGATGTGCATATGAAAGGTTTCCGTCTTGAAAACCCTATGGAGCAATTCTAGTCTGCACACACGGTGTCTCTGTGAGTTGGAATTGACTTGACGTCAACTAACAAGAACACCGTAAGATGGGCTATATTTCTACCTCTGCCATGGTGCCTGCAGACATACCAGACAATGAAGGCGTCTCATCCTGAAGGGCCAAAAATTCTGCTGACCTGAGACAGACATGAGATATCAGATAGGTCTTTGTTGTTTTAAGACACTGAGATTTTAGGAATTTGCAGAATTCTATCATGCGAACCCCAGCATCGTTTCTATCACCAAGGCCACATTTTCCAACCTTTGCTCCCAATTGCCAGTAATGATCAATACACCTTGATTGCATGTTTGATCAATTTCAAATTGAAGATGTTGGTAGAATTCTTCTATTTCATTCTCACTGGCTTTAGTGGTTGGTGTGAAAATTCAAATAATAGTGATATTAATGACTCTCCCTTGTAGGCATATGGATATTATCCTATCACAGACAATGTTGTACTTCAAGATAGATCTTGAAATGTTCTTTTTGATGATGAATGCGACACCATTCCTCTTCAATTTGTTATTCCCAGCATAGTAAACCAGGTGATTCAAAATGGCCAATGTCAGTCCATTTCAGCTCACTATTGTCTAGAATAAGGAAGACAATAGAAGAATTGATGCTTCTGAGTTATGGTGTTGGAG
>NW_006408608.1:7138114-7161791 GCF_000296735.1 Chrysochloris asiatica
ATAGTGTTCCACTGCTATTCATAAAGTTTTCAGTGACTAAATATTGGGAAGTAGTCCATGTCTCCTTCTTCCTAGTCTGTCTTCATCTGGAAGCTCATCTGAAACCTGTCCACCATGGCATAGCTTCCAGAATCACAGCAACAAGCAGTCTGACAGACAAGGTGTGGTATTATTGGTAGGAGATAAACAAACACAGAAAAGAGATGGCCAGTTTGCAAGTATAAACGGAAAGGAATAGGGCCAGGTGTGGTGTGGGGTATGGATTTAAGGATTCATAAAGTTGGAAGAGGCAACTGCTTTTGTCACTCCAATCATTAAAGTTAAAACTGACAAAAACGTATAACTGCAAAGACTAATGAAAACACACTCCTGTGGCAAGCATCAAGCATGTGTGTAGCCATGCTATTATTGTTGGAGCTGCTGTCGACATGGTGAATCTACGCACAATGGAATAAACTGCTGCTCAGTACTGTGTCATCCCCATGACCAACCGCAGACAGACCGCACGGATCATAGGCCTTTCATTGGCTGATTTTTGGAAGTAGTTTGCCAGGCCTTTCTTAGTCTGGAAGCTCTGTTGAAACCTCTTCAGCATTGTAGTGACATAGGGGCCAGACAAGTCTTGTCTGTGCATGAGGTCCATTAGCCAAGGAAGGAAGCTGGGACTCTTGCATGTTGTTGTTGTTGTTTTTAAGTACCGTCGAGTTGGTTCCAACTCATAGCGAACCTGTATAGAGTTTCCAAGGCTGTAAATCTTTACGGGAACAGAAAGCCTCATCTTTCTCCCTCCTGAGGAGCTGGTATATTTGAACAACTAACCTTGCGGTGAGGAGCCCACAACACTAGCAGGGCTCCTTCCTTTCTGAATTGTTGTAGTTGAGTGCTGTCAGGTTAGTTCCAACCCATAGTGACCCTGTATAGGGTTTCTGAGGAGCAGCTGTTGAGCTTGACCTTGCGGTTCAAATCAACTACAGTCTAGTACATTAACCACAGTGCCACACCAGGACTTCTGTTTTCTGAATAGGAGTGTTTATTACATTTCTCCTGTCTGAATGCTGCCCTTATATATTAGATATGTGGGAGATAGCTGACTCGTCTTTTTTGTTCTTGAGCAAGAAGAGCTCAATTCAGACGTCATGTGTGTACTACCTTCTACCACCCAGATGGCCTGGACTTTGACCTAGGTATTCAGAGGCATCCATTGGATATTCTGCATACAAGGAAGAAGGCCATACCGTGACTGAACAGACAGATTCAGTAGTGATTAGTGTTAGTCACCAATACATTTAGATCATTTATTTCTGGACCCATGGACTGCAGTTCTCTACTCAACTGCAAAGTGGGACCATGCGCTTGGATTTGGCCACAGGAAATGTAAGTGGAAGCACTTATTTGGAAATATACAGTTTGCTGGTGGGCAATGTACCCAGCGAGATGGAGTGGCAAAGTGGCAGCAACAGTGGGCTCAAGCATGGCAACGATAGTGAGGTTGACCCAGAATCAGGCAGTGTTTTGTTCTTCTGTGCATAAGGTCACCATGAATCAGTACCGACTCAATGACACCTGACAACAACAACAATAGACTTACTGTGCCTCCTCTAGCTGCCAAAGACATTGGGTAGGGCTCTATAAGGTGATGACTCTAATGGTCTTGGTTCCTAAGAAAGACATCAGGGTCCCCTAATGCTCCCAGACAGACAGACAGTATGAATAAGAAGTCAGGCTTTCCTAGTGTTGTTGTTAAGTGCCATGAGTCAGTTCCAACTCATAACAATCACATATAGGGTTTCTGAGGAGCAGCTGGTGAGTTTGAACCACTGACCTTTTGGTTAGCAGTCCAGCGCTCATCCTATAGGCTTTATTATTATAAGTCACTAAATGTAGAAATCATTTATTACCCTAGCACTAGCACTCCATAGTGTCTAACACAAGAGATCTTTCACTTAAAGAATGGAAATACATGATTTCAGATGTGCATGACAATCAAGAAGTCAGTCATGTACAATGGCTTTGAGGAGGATGAAGCTTGAGGCCAGAAGGTCATCTGGAGGTTGTCTGAGGAAGAAAGAAGAGCCAAGAGGCTAAAGGTATGGGAATAAAGAGCAGAACTAACTTTAGCTTTGAGGGATGAGTAGGAGTCTGCTTCAGATACAAACCCATTTTCTGTGGGCAAACACAACCGACTAGAGATAGTTATGCTATCATTTTTGTACTTGCTTATGGGTTTTTAGACAATCTGTAACAAGCCTGCTCAAGGACTAAGCAAGCAAGGGGACAACTAAGCTTCAAAAACTGAATCCCAGGTCTCCACAATCACAACTACATGTGAAATGGAGACGAGGGAAGCAATTGCTGGCTTGATGGACCATGTTTCCATATGCACTTGGTAAAAGAGACTGTAGGGAAGCCCTGGCTTTGAATTCAGAATCTGGTGTCCGATTTGTCCAATTTATTTTCTAGGTCTGTAACTTCTGAGTGGCACTCAGCATTCATTAATAGGAAATCTGCGCTCTTTACTGAGTTGTAATCACTGAATTTGGACGATATGATTAATCACAGAAAGATATAGCCTCACCACCTGACATTTTAAATTTTCTGGCAAGATCTGTCGGGGGATCAACAGTAATAGGAACTGCTACTTTGACAGTACACAGTAATATTTTTCTGATCAAATGAATGCAAATATCTGTGGCTGCACAGCTGGCTAGGGCAGCCTGAGTGAGCCAGGGACAAAAATATAAATACCAAGATCTGTGACTGTTTCATATCTTTGGTAATCAACTCCAGGTTCAGACTTAAAGATATTGCCTATCCCTTTGCATGAAATACCCTTATGCTGTGTTCTATGTAAAAGGTACTCAACAACTAACAGGATTTTTTTTTTTAAGTTTTTTATTGTGAACTTAGTGATAGTTTACATGGGAGAATATTGGCTTAACACCATCGTTTCATTGCAATGATTACAATCTCCTCCGTGCATCATCTTTCAACAGTATTTGCTTCCATATCTTGTTTTGTTTTGTCTGGGGGGAGGGGAATGTACACAGAAACACTCAGGAATATATAATCATTTAAACAACGAAAGTGCACATTCTGCAAGCCTGCCTCCTGGCCACCAGTACCCAGTCCCTCTCTTTCCATGAGTCCAGAGTCCTCAGCTGCTCCCTCTCTCCATGTCCTCATCTCTGCCTCTAACTCTGGAACTAAAAGAATTCTATAGCCTAAAACACACCCCTTTGAATAAAAAAAGAGACTGAGCAAAATCATTTTTTAACACAGATAAAAGTCTCTGGCTCTTTCTGTTTTGGGGGTTTGGCCATTCGAAACCACAGAATGTTCTGGCTGGTTTTGACTTTCAGATAGATGCTTTAAGAAGACTAATACTCAGCATTTCCTTTGATTATTTGCAGACTCCCCCATCAATAAATCTTCTTTGCCTTGACAAACCAAATTTTGTAAGCTAGGATGCACTATTCAAAGAGCCTGACTGAGCATTTCAGAAGTGGAAAAGGGATTCCGCAGCACATTTTTGCCATTTTTGTGGTTGGCAGGTAACACTTCTACACATTCTTGTGATTTTGAGTGTACAATGCTGAGACTGTAAATTAAAGTCTCTTTAAAGTAATGTAAAAACAAAATCAAGCAAAAAACACCGATGGCTTTGTTGTTTCACTAATTAAAAAACATATATTTTAAATAATCAAATTTTAGAGCTGGAAGAGGATTTTGATATCTAATCCTGTACTTTGAAAACCATGGGAACTGAGGTCTAGAGACTTCAGTGATTCAACTCAAGGCTTTAAATATTATGTTTTGATAAAAGCATAGCTTTGTAGTTGGAAGCTTTATGATTCACAGTAGGTTGCATCTAAAGTTAATTGAAAGACTGTTAACTTCTGGGTCTTTATAAAAACAAAATAAAACCCACATGTTGGTGGTGATGGTTATGCGTCTTGGAGTTGCTTCTGACTCAGTTGTTGTTAAGTGCTGTAGAGTTTTTACAGACTCATGTTGTTGTTGTTAAGTACTGTGGAGTCAGTTCCGACTCATAATGACCCTGCACAGGGTTTCTGAGGCTGCAAATCTTTACGGGAGCAAAAAGCCTCATCTTTCTCCCGCAGAACAGCTGGTAGTTTAGAGCTGCCGACCTTGAGGTTAGCAGCCTGATTCTCGTAACCACTATGCTACGCAACCCTGTATAGGGTTTTTGATGATCACCTGGTGTGCTTGAACCACTGACCTTGAGGTTTAAAGCAACATTGCAGTACAGCACATTAACCCTCAGTGACACGACACAGCAGGACTCCTGGCTCTGAGTCATAGGGACTCTGAATTTACATGCAAATGACAGAGGACATGTACAGATGAGTACAAGGAAATGTTTAGTCAGGGTGGGCTTTTGTTTTTCAGCTTAGAACAGATTGTATGTCTGAAATTCACCTTGATGTTTTGATTTGGGTGGAGTGGAGAGGGTTGGACCTCTTAAACTTTAAATATATGATGCTGGAATTGTGAATGAGTGGGGAACACCAAGTGTGGAAGGTAAACAAAAGGAATTCCTGTGATCATCTGAAAGCAGTCAGAGGAAAGTGAGGTAAAAAGCTAGAGTACAGAGTTGTAATTCTCAAATCCAGTTGTATGTAAGAATATCTTGAGAACCCACAAAGAATGTTGATTATAAAGAATTAGTCATCAGAAACCATAACTGACATTTTGGAACTGGTGTCATGAGGACCTATGTCACCACTGAGGTAACTCATGGTGTCACCCTCCCCATGGACTGCCTCCCCTACCAGACCATACAGAATACTTAGTCATGTTTACAATCCATTTGTTGCTGTTGTTAAGTGCTTTTGAGTCGTTTCTGACCCGTAGCAATCTTGTATAGGGTTTTCAAGGATCAGCTGATGGGTTTATAGCACCACACCAGGACCCATATAATCAATTTCAATCATAGAAAAATATATGAGAGATAGAGCTGTAAATTACTTAAAAGTAACACAGAGTAGGTTATATGAACTAGCAACAAAATTCCACCCCTAGTCTACTGCTTCCTAGCAGCATAATGGGTTGAGCTTCTAACCACAAGGTCAGTGGTTTGAGTCCACCAGCTGAAGCTCTTTGTTCCTGTAAAGATTTGCAGCTTTGGAAATCCTATACAGGATTGCTACGAGATGGAACTGATTCAACGGCACACAGTAGTAGCTGTCTGTTAGCTTGTTGTACTATGGTAGCTTGTGTGTTGCTATGATACTAAGTTATGCCATCATTATTTCAAATACCGGCCGAGTCCCCTATGGTGGACAGATTTCAGCAGAGCTTCCTGACTAAGACACTCAGAAGGAAGATCTGGAAATCTACTTATGAAAAAATACTGACCTGTGAAATCATTATGAATAGCAGAGAAACATTGACTGATACAGTGTCTGAAGATGAGCCCCTCAGATTAAAAGACACACAGAAGACCATCTAGGAAAACCTGCCTCCTCTAAGTAGAGTCAACCTTAATGACATGGCTGGAGTAAAAGTTTCAGGAACTACATTTCCTGATGTGGCACAACACAAAATGAGAAAAAGCAGCTGTGAATGTCCATTATTAATGGGAATGTGGAACATACGAAGTATGAATCTAGGAAAATTGAAAGTTGTCAAAAATGAAATAGAATGCTTAAGGATAGATTCCCGTAGGCATTAGTGAGTTGAAATGGCCTGCTTCTGGCTATTTTGAATTGAACAATTGTTTGGTCTACTATGCCAGAAAAGACAAATTGAAGAGGAATGATGTAGCAGTCGTTGTTAAAAAGAACAGCTCAAAATGATCCTGAAGTACCATGCTGCCAGTAATAGGATAATATCGATAAACCTACACGGAAGACCGCTCAATATGACTGTTATTAAAGTTATACATAACTACTAATGCCAAAGAAGAAGTAATGGAAGATTCTTATCGACTTCTTCAGTCTGAAATGGATCAGACAATTAAGATACATTGATAATTACTAATATTAGAATGCAAAAGTGGGAAACAAGGAAGAAACAGTAGTTGGAACATATGCTTTCATGATAGAAACATTGCAAAGATCATGTGATGGAATTTTGCAAGACCAATGACCTATTTTTTATAAATACCTTTTATAGCAACATAAATGGCAACTATACATGTGAACTTCACCAGACGGAATACACAAAAATCATTGACTACATATATCTGTGGAAAGAGACAAAGGGTGCATTCCACTCCGGCATTTCTTTGCTGGTAAGATCCCCCACCCCGCTTCTGAGATGGCTCTGTTCATACCCATATCAGAGTTTCAAGTTTTTACAATTATAACGAACTCTGTTAGCATCCACAGCTGAACTCTGTCATCCTATGAGTATCTTTACTCACCTCTCACCCAGACCCATCAGGAAAAAAAGTCATTTGGTGGGAGTTACAAAAACTGAGGCTACAAGAGACATACTAATTAATTCACTAGACCAAAATAGTATATCGTCAAGAATTGATGGTTTTGAAAGAGGAAGTCCAAGTTGCTCTGAAGGTATTGGGTAAAAAATAAGGTTCCAGGAATTGCCAGAATACCAATTGAAATTTTACAACAAACAGATGCAATGCCAAGAAATTTGCAGGACAGCTACTTGGCCAATCATCTGGAAGGATTCATATTTGTGAGTATTCCAAGAAAGACGATCTAAAGGAATGCAGAAATTACCTAACAGTATTATTATCACATACATGTAAAATTTTGGTGAAGATACAATTGCAGCATTGTATCAACCGGTAACTTTCAGAAGATCAAGCTGGATTCACAAGAGGATATGGAATGAGTTATATCATTGTTAATATCCAATGAAACTTGGCTAAAAGCAGAGAATACCCAAAAGACGTCTACCTGTGTTTCATTGACTACACAAAGGCATTTGAATGTGTAGATTATAACAAAATATGGATAACATTGTGATGGATGGGAATACCAGAACATTTTATATGTAGAATCTGTACATAGACTAAGAGGCAGTCATTCGAACAGAATAGGAGAATATAGTAAGAAAGATGCGCATCAGGGTTGTATCATTGTATTGAATATGATACATATTCAATCTGAGCAAATAATCTGAACTGGACTATGTGAAGAAGGACATGGTACCAAGGTTGGAGGAAGATTCACTAGCAACCTGGTGATATTCAGATAATATAGTCTTGCTTGTTAAATTGAATGAGGACTTGGAGTACTTACTGATGAAGATCAAAAATATTTTGCAACAACACATCAGACAAGGGACTCATTTCTAAAATATATAGGAAACTACAACACCTCTACAAGAAAAAGACAAATAACTCAATTAAAAAATGGGCACAGGACATGAACAGACACTTCACCTAGGAGGAGATATGGGCAGCCAACAAACATATGAAATGTTCACGATCACTAGCCATTAGAGAGATGCAAATCAAAACAACAATGAGATATCATCTCACACCAGCAATAACAGCAAAGATCAAAAAAGTAGAGAACAATAAATGCTTTCAAGGATGTGAAGAGACTGGGATGATCCTGCATTGCTGGCATGATTGTAAAATGGTCCATCCTCTCTGGAAAGCAATACGGCACTTCCTCAGAAGGTTGGGAATAGAAATACCTTACGATCCAGCAATTCCTCTACTTAGTCTTTACCCACAAGAAATATGAGCCATAACATGAGTAGATACATGCATACCAATGTTCATAGCAGCACTATTTACAATAGCAAAAAGATGGAGATGGCCTAAGTGCCCATCAACTGAAGAATGGATAAACAAATTGGGACATACACATAATGGAATACTATGCTACCTTGAAGAACAACAAGGAAGCTGCAAGTCACCGCATAACATGGATGAACCTTGAGGACATTATGCTGAGTGATATTAGTCAGTCACAAAAGGAGAAATACTGCATAGGACCATTATTGTAAAAGAGCAAATAAAAGAACCCACCCTAAAAGGGGGAAAAATTATATATATACATATCTATATATTTGCTGATCACCGGGATGTATGGGATGAGGTGAGGGGAGGGATGAAGGGAGGGAAAGATAGAGCATCGGGTAGGGAATAGACACAAGACAACTTTGGTGCTGGGGAGATGGGGGTGCAATACACAAGAAGGGAGAGGAGAATGGGAGAAAAAGGCAGATGGGAGAACAGTTAGGCAGGTTCACGTGGGCTAAGTGGGACAGAGGTAAGTGATGATGTATGCACAACCTTGTAACAACAGGGCTCAGGGATACAGGGATTGATGCATGGTTTGAAATGGGTAAAAGTGGGGAATAATGTTAAGATGTCTTTTGAATTTTGGTTTCCCTTGCCTACCATTGTAAAATAGACACTTGAGGGGGAGAGAAGGGAATAGCCAGAAACATCATCACAGAAAGCTTGTAAGTCCATCTTCAGCCTATAGCTGATTGTTGTTATTATGTGCCGTGGAGTTGGTTCTGACTCATAGTTACCCAGTACAGGGTTTCTGAGGCTGTAAATCTTTATGGGAGCAGAAAGCTTCATCTTTCTCCCATGGAACAGCTGGTAGTTTCGAACCGCTGACCCTGAGATTAGCAACTCGATTTGTAACCACCATGCTACCAGAGTTCCTTTCCTTAAAGGGGGATAGAAATTGCCCAGTGAAAGAGATTTCCTGTGGAGCCTTTGCATTGCAAAAAACCATAGGTGGAATCCTGAACCCCATCCAGAATCATCTGAGGTGAGAAATTTCTACTTGAAAGGACAAGTAGACCAGCCTGGAAGAACAGAAGAACAGAAGATACTTCATGAAAGACAGACCGGCTGGAAAAATCAAAAACAATAATGGCAGTCTGATTGACTACTACAAGAACAAGCAAGCTGTTCACCTGGGAGCCATCAAGGCAAGTGGTCGGGTCCCCTCAGCAAACCACCTTCCAAGACTGAGATTCTGGGGGAATATACCAACAGGCATGTGGTCTGGCTGGTGACCACATTGGTCACCAATAAGGTGAAGAAGGGGGAAAACAACAATGAAGTTGGGAGCTGGGTCCAACCATATTCAATAGACTTCTTGTGAACCTGAGTGGAGACCTGGTTGGCCAGCAGTATGGCAAGACCCGGGACTCCTGGGCGCAGAGGCAGTGACATTGTCACAGAGGACTAGAGTGGAGAATGAAGTGTCCAGCTGATGTGAAGTGAGGGGAGATGCACAGGAACACCCATACTTGCAGATAGTACCCACTTGACCTGGCTTCAATGACTGGATGATCACAATTCGACTAGAATAAGAAAGAAGAGGGGGAAAAAAGAGTAATCTGCTACAATTTGATGAACTTTACCTATACTTATGGATGGAGTAGCTCAAAAAAGGGACCAAATCTTTACAGCAAGGATCACTCCCACCCATAGGTACACAGGGTTGACAGGAACAGGCAACTTGGACATTGGCTGCCCAAAATGGGGGCGGGGAGAGGGGAGGGCTACAAAGGCAAGAAGTGACTGGCTTACAAGCTTTCAAGAGGGAGCCTAGCTCCAGACAGGGCGGGGGAAGGTAGACTCTCCACTGAATTTTTTCCAATCTGTTGGGGATAAGACTCTTGTGGGACAATAGTGAATAATTGCTATCAGGATTGACTGTGAGTGTTGCAATTGTAAAGGTAGAAGTTTTGTAACAAAAAGAAGGGGAGTGATTGATTTTGCAGTCCAGGAGCGGAAGTCCCTGGGACCATCAAACGAGAAGAGCTGAGTGCCTGACCCTACCCAGGGAAGCAGTGACACCAGAAATGAAGGCAGAGATGATGATACTGACAGATGGAGTGGCTGGGACATGACTCAAGGAGGGGGAGGGGCTGTGTGCTGATGGCCTGGGGGCAGGCCTATGGGGTGTACACTTTGGTTGTTTGATTGAAAAACAAAAAAAAGAGGAGTACAATCCAAATGCTTCTTAGAAGTGCGGGTGGTTGCCTCATATAATTTGGACATGGTAACAGGATGAGCCAGCCTTTGGAGAATGACATTATGCTTGGTAGAGTTGTTGTTGTTATGTGCCGTGGAGTCGGTTCTGACTCATAGCGACCCTCTACAGGGTTTCCAAGGCTGTAAATTTTTATGGGAGCAGAAAGCCTCATCTTTCTCCCGTGGAACAGCTGGTAGTTTTGAACTGCTGACCCTGAGGTTAGCAGCCCAATTTGTAACCACTGTGCTACCTTGGCAGAGTAGAGGGACAATAAAAAGAGAAAGGCTCTCAATGAATGGATGAACACAGTGCTTGTGAGGATTGTGAAGATGGTGTAGGACTGGCAGGTGTCTGTTCGGTTGTACATAAGTGGCTAGAACTTGAGACAACAATAATACTTACAGTGGGATATTATTCAACAGTAAACATGAAATCACTGCTGCGACATGAAATAGCGTGGATAAATCTCAAAAGCATGACTGAGAACAATGGTACACACAAGAATACATACTATAGGGACTCTTCAGTGAGTGCATTCATATGGTACATTTATAGAAACTGGAGCAAAGACAAAATCTAAGTGATAATGGTTTATAAAACACACGCATGCTTTCTGGAACTGGAATTGGGAGGTAGATATGGACTGGAAAGGGTACAAGGCAATGTTTTAAGATGAAGCAACTGTTACGTATATTTTGATTAATGGTGGTTAGACAGATGTCCACATTTGTCAAAACTTATCAAATGTTCTACTTGAAATGTGTATGTTTTATTGTTTGTAAGTATTGCACTTAATTGTAGTTATTTTGACAACAAAATAGAGTTAAAAATAGGTTCTCGGAGACTTCCAGAGCAAGATTGCAGAGTAGGCAGATGCACTGAGCCAACCCTCTGCAACAAAGGCATGAGAGACCAAATGCAGCAGAGACAGATGGTAATCCAGAAACACTGAGCATCAGAGGATAGGATAGAGATGAGTGTGGACTGGAAGAGGAAGCTGAGCAGGAGAAGGGAGAGAAGAAAAATGGTGAATTTTGGGCTTATGTGGAGCAGTAAGGCCATCTTGAGCTTTTGCGAGTGACTGTCGACACATCACCCAGCAGGCAGGCAGAAGATGCAGCTGTAGATTGGTGGGTGCAGTTTTACCTTCTTCCAGCTGTGGGCATGGACCTGCTCTCATTAAAACTGCAGCTAGTGATACCCCAGCGTGCACAGTCTTGGCTCTGCCTGGGGTCATAGTGCCTCTGCTTCTGAAGCCAAGTAAGCCTGCTTGAATGACACTGTACAAACAGAGAACTGGTTTCACACTTCCAGTCTCTACCACATCCACTCAGAGACTCAGGCACTCACTACCTGAGAACACAGCAATATACAATTATCAATTAAATGTAAATACGACACCACAATGTCTCAGAGAAAACAGACATGTTCAGCTTATATGAAGAAACAAGACAGAGTGCCTCAAACAAGTGACCAAAATACAGAGTCATAAAATAGTACCAGAAATAGTATCAGATGTGCCTCATAAGGAATTTAAAAGGTTGCTATTTAGGTAATTTCAATGGATTAAGGGAATGATCAAGAAAAGTACTAATTAAATAATGGAAAACATGGACAAAACTATAGAAGAGTACAGGAAACAAACTGAAATAAATAAATAAATAAATAAATGAGACCCATATAAAACCAACAATCAGAAAGTCACAAGAATAACACTGTTGTTGTTGTTGTTAGGTGCCATCGAGTCGGTACTGACCCATAGTGACCTTATGCACAGCAAAACGAAACAATGCCTGATCCTGGGCCAACCTTGTTACTATTGCCACTCTTAAGTCCATTAATCCATCTTGTTGAGGGTCTTCCTCTTTTTCTCTGACCCTCTACCTTACCAAACATGATATCCTTCTCCAGCGACTGGTCCCTCCTGACAAAGACTTCAGAAATAGATAATACACTGAAAAGACAAAGAAGTAGAACTGAATCAACAGAAAGCTGAAAGAACTTGAAGAAAAATCTCTCAATAATAAATCTGCTAGAGGAAAATCAAGGAGTTCTGGTAGCATAGTGGTGACGAATTGGGCTGCTAACCTCAAGGTCAGTAGTTTGAAACAACCAGCCATTCTGCAGGAGAAAGATGATTATGGCAACCATATAGCGGGTTGCTGAGTCAGAACTGATGCCATGGAACATAACCAACCAACCAACCAAGAGGAATAATCAGAAAAAAGAACAAAAAAATCTGAAGAAAGCTTAAGATTTATGTGGGACACTATCAAGAGGAATAACTTACTGTGTGATTGAAATTTCAGAACAGGAAGAGACAAAACAAAAAACTCACAAAGAATATTGTCCAAGGGTTCTTGGAAGAAAAGTTCTCTAACATCATGAAAGATGAGAAGTTGAATGAACTCCAAATAGGTTAGTCCTTAAAAGAAAACACCAAGACATATTATAATCAAATTTTCAAAACCAAAGACAAGGAAAGATTTCCTGAGAGCAGCTCAGGAAAACTGAAAAATTACCTACAAAGGAGAACTATTAAGACAAAGCTTTGGTTTCTCAGCAGAAACCATGCAGGCAAGAAGACAATAGAATGACATATATAAAACTCTGAAAGAAAAAAAATTCTCAACCAAGAATCAGATATCCAGCAAAATTGTCCATCATAAGAAGACAAAATTAGATAATTTCCAGATAAATGGAAATGAAAAGATTTTGTAAAAATCAGACCAATCTTACAAAAAAATACTAAAGGGAATTCTTTGGCCAGAGAACCAACAACAGCAAACAACTTGAAACTAACATCTGTGACAAAATCACCCAGAACTTAGTCCAGATATAAAAGTATTCAAAGCAAAACATCTACAAGGCTTAAAAAAGAGAACTAGAGATTCAGTTGCAACAACAACAAAAAACCCATAAAATAAAAAAGGGGATTCATGTAGTTATAGAGCTTCCAGATGAAGAGGCAATCAAATAGACTTCAAGAAATAATAAATAAATACAAATAAATCAAACTACAACCCTAAAACTAGACTAAGCCTTACTTCTACCCCTCGTCCAACACTTACCCCTATTACTAACCTTAGTCCTAATCATA
Organism: Chrysochloris asiatica; assembly: GCF_000296735.1. Classification (NCBI taxonomy): domain Eukaryota; kingdom Metazoa; phylum Chordata; class Mammalia; order Afrosoricida; family Chrysochloridae; genus Chrysochloris; species Chrysochloris asiatica. Next base: position 7,151,168 of record NW_006408608.1, read on the forward strand.
ATACTAACACAAACACACACAAAATAAAATTTGAATAAGGAAAAGGCCTTAGCAAAAAATATATAAATAAATAAAATAAAAGTAAGCCCATAATATTGTCTCCTTCTTGGTTTTATTATTCAAGTATTTATTTATCAAATGATTAGATCCAATACAGTGTGTCAGGGTTTGGGAAAACAACAGTAGACAAGACAATAAGGGATTTGTTCTTTATGGACATTAAACTGTGGTTGTAGGTTCATAAAATGAATATCTGGTTTAAATGAAAAATGAAATGAGTAAATGGCTCAAAATGGCTTGTACTCAAATATTCACAGAAGCAGTCTTCATAGTAGCCAAAAAGTAGGAACAATCCAAATGTTCATCAACAGATGAATAGACAGATATTGTGTGGTATGCAATGAAATATTATTCGGCCATAAAAAGGAATAAAAATACAAGTTTCAACATTGTTATTGCTTTTAAGTGCCATCCAGTCGATTCCGACCCGTAGCGACCCTGTATAGGGCTTCCAACGAGCAGCTGGGGAGCTTGAACCACCAACCTTGCACTTCAAATGACTTTGCAGTCTGACGCATTAGCCCACAATGCCACACCAGTCGACTTTAAAATACTTTATGTTAAGTGAAAGAAGCCTGACACAAAAGAACACATATTCTATGGTAGTCAGCTAGCTGTCTTTCAAATTTCTGGGTGCAGTTGAGTGAGCACTCTTAGTGCCACATCTATTTGTTGAAACATCTCAATTAGTACTCTGTCAACGCCTGGAGGCTTGATTTTCACTAATGCCTTCAATACAGCTTGGACTTCTTCCTTCAATATAATCGATTCATGCTCATTTGCTACCTCCTGGTAATGTGACATTAGGATTGAAGGAAGACTCAATAACAACATATATAAAATGTCATGATACAGCATGCTTGCTGAAAGTGAAGAGGACTTGAAGCAGTAATTGATGAAGATCAAAGACGCTAGCCTTCAATATGGATTATACCTCAATATAAAGAATATGAAATCCTTCTATCTTGACCAATAAACAACATCATGATCAATGGAGAAAAGATTGAAGTTGTTAAGGATTTAATTTTACTTGACTCCAAAATCAAAGCCCATGGAAGCAGCAGTCAAGAAATAAAACGGTATGGGATGGGCAACTTAGACACTGGCTACCTAAAATGAGGGGGCAATAAAGGCACAAAGTGACTGGCTTACAAGTTTACAAGAGGGAGTATAGTTTAAAACTGCAGGGAAAGATAGAGTCCCCACTAAATAGTTTTCATCTTGTCTAGATGGGTCTGGTGAAAAGAGATGGGGATAAAATTCTTATGATTCAATAGTGAGTAATTGTTATTATGACTAATTGAGAGGGTCACAATCACAAAGGTAGAAGTTTTGTAACAAAAATGGGGAATTATTTCATCTTACAGTCCAGAAACAGAGGACCCTAGGACCATCAAGGGAGAAGAACACAAGCGGAATGCATGACCCCATCCAGAGAAGCAGAGACACCAGAGATGGAGGCAGAGATGGGGATGTGGAGAGAAGGAGCAGCTGAGGACTCTAAATTTATAGAATTAGAGGGACTGAGAGTTGGCAGCCAGGAGGCTTTTTGTTTGTTTGTTTGTTTTAAAAGCTAAAATGAATAGAGAGAAATACTGTTAACTGATGGTACATGGAGGGGATTATAATCATTGCAATGAAATAAAGTATATGATTTGTTGAATGTAAAACTGATGATGTGCCCTGTAAACTTTCACTCAATTCACAATAAAAAAGTTAAAAAAAGAAATAAAATGACATATTGCATTGAGCAAATTTGGTGCAAAAGATTTCTTTGAAGTGGTAAAAGGCAAGGATGTCATTTTGAAGACTATGGTGTGCCTGATTCAAGCCATTGTTGTTGTTGTTAAGTGCTGTTGAGTCCATTCTGACCCATGGTGATCCTGTATAGGGTTTCTGAAGAGCAGTTTGTGGGTTTGAACCACCGATCTTGCAGTTCAAACTGACCTTGCAGTCCAGCATATTATCCCACAGCGCCCCACCAGGAATGATCTCATATAAAGGCTAAAACTTGACAATGAACAAGGGAAATTAGAGAAGAATTGATGCCTTTGAGTTCTGGTTCTTGTGAAGAACATCAAATAAACCATGGACTGCCAGGGGAATAAACAAAACTGTCTTGGAAGTAGCATAACCAGAATGCTCCTTAGAAGCCAATATGGCAAGACTTTGTCTCACTTACTTTGGACATGTTATCAAGAGGAACCAGTGCCTATATGCTTGGTGAAGTAGATTAGAGGGTCAGCAAGAAAGAAGAAGATCTTCATTGAGATGGGTTGACACAGTGGCTGCAACAATGGGCTCAAACATAACAACAATTGTGAGGATGGCGCAGGACCAACCAGTGTTTCCTTCTGTTGTACATAAGGTTGCTATGAGTTAGAACTGACTCAACGGCACCCAACAACAATAATGAGTGCACAACCTTGTGTATGTTGTTGTTAAGTGCCGTCAAGTTGGTTCCAACTCATAGCAACCCTAGGCAGGGTTTCCAAAGAGCAGCTGGTGGGTTGTGAGCTGCTGACTTTGTAGTTCACAGCCCAGGGCTGATCCTACACTACCACACCAGGAGCTGACTGAATTGTGTGCTTTAAAGAGTAAATTTTATGGTATATAAATTACATCTCAATAAAAACATACTTTTAAATTAAGAAATGAAATGAATGAATGTTAAGACTGATGGAATGTGTGGTCAGAATTAAGATACAGTGATAGAGGAGATAAGAGTTAGGCTCCTGGCTAGGATGGACAAAGAAGCTCCTCGAAAAGGACTTTTGAGAAGGGGCCAACCAAGACTTTTTAAAGCCACAAAGACTTTTTAAGCATTCAGTGTCTTGTCACACTGTCCAGAGTCCAGTGTAACCAGGGGATAGCAAGTGGGGACAGATATAGTACAGCTATAAGTCCAGATATATGTCCATGAAGTTGAACCAGGCCAGATCAAGCACACTCTAGTATGCCAGCATTATGAGTTTGAATAATATTCCCTTTGTGATTTTGGTAAACAAGATGTGGGAAATTTATGGCTTTAAATTTCATCAACATCTAATTGAAAGCTATTGTAGTAAGCTGGTAAATCCATCTGGAACTCAAAATCAAGGTGTGTGTGTATGAGTAGGCTAGAAAAACTATATTGTGTAAGACGAGTTTTAAGTGGTCAGGATACTTCTTGAAAGTTGAATGTACAAATCTAGAAACATGGTGTTTACAGTCAATATCACAGGTTTAGGTCAAAATGAAGACCTTTTCTACAGCGAGTACAACTTCTTCTTGGCATAAGTAGAGACATACAGATAGTTCTACCAACTCGGATAACCAAGTGAAAGTATTTACATGTATAGATGTGGAAAGAAATCACCCATGGGAGTTAAAGTGCTTTGATTCAAGGCTAGATTCCCAACTCTGTATCTAATACCACAGATCAAATGGCTTTTCCTGGAACTAACTACTCAGTTACACACTTACCCATAATTTGTCACTGATTAGAACTAGACAATTATCATTATAATTTGTCTTTATTGGCCTCATTTTCCACTTGAAAAAGCCAAGCCATCATTTTATCCCAGTCCTATGATTTCCAACCCTTTTGGAATCCAGATCCTATTTATTACTTATTTCATTTCGTAATCTCTCTCCATCCCTAGTGATAAGAGTCCATGAGTCCTTACGATGATTTAAAATTAGACTAGATTTTGAAAATTAGTTAAATTTATCAACATGCCTGAGTAAAGGGGTGGCATTCTGGGGTGTGTTTAGATCTAGTGCTAGCAATCCCTCCTACAAGTTTAGTATAACACAGATGGAAATGAAAAGTAGATCAAACTACCCAATTTTACAAACCAGAAATACTTGGCCCAGAAAAGTGAAGTGACAAGCCCAGAGTCTTGTAGTGAATTTAGAGGAGCAGTAGGCAAAAATAGAGGAGGCCTTTAAGGTAGTTCAATCTTCTTTATTTATAAAATGGCACAAACTCCCCATCTTCATGGAGAGGAAAAGTGGAATGTTTTCACTATGTCGAATCAGTTACAGGAAAGGAAGCAAATTACAGCAAGATAAAAGGAGTCAACTTTATTATTAATGTTTTCAATGATTCAAAGGGAAGGTGCCAAGAGAGAAGTCAAACACAAAGAGTCCATAGTTGTGACTCCCTTTTATAACATTGACAAGTAAGTGAAACTAACCTACAGTGTTAGATGTCAAGAGAGAAATGAACTGTATTCATTTCCTTGTGCTGCCACTACAAACTTCCACAAATGGGGTGGCTTAACACCATAGAAATGTATTCTCTTACAGTTCTGGAGGCAAGAGGTCCAGATCAAGATATTGGTGGAGATATGCACTCTCTGATGGCTCTAGAGGAGAATTTTTCCTTTCCTCTTCCTAGCTTATGGTTGCTGCTGGCAATCTTTGGCATTCTTGTCATGTGGATGCACCATTCTCTCTGTATCTTTACATGACCAAATATATATATATATATATATAAAGATAGTAATCATTGGATTGGGGAATGTGATGGCTCTGTAGCATAAGAACTGGACTGAAAACAATAAAGTAAGTGATTTGAGTCCACCAGTCACTCTGTGGGAGAAAGATGGGCTTTCTGGATCAATTTTCAGCCTTGGAAACCCTACACAGGGTCACTATGAGTTGGAACCAATTTGAAGGCACACAGCCACCACCACCTAACCCAGCAATCTCTATATGGTACAAGTGTTTAATGCGTTAAGTTGATAATTAAAAAATTAACAGTACGAGTCTACCCATAAGCATCTTGGAAGAAAGGCTTTACAATCTACTTCTGAAAATTCAACCATTGAAAATCATATGGAGCAGAGTTCAACTCTGACACACATTTGTTGTTGTTAGGTACCATCGAGTCAGTACCAACCCATAGCGACCTTATGCACAGCAGAACAAAACACTGCCCGATCCTGGGCCAACCTCACTACTGTTGCCACGTTTGAGTCCATCAATGCTTCCACTTGGCCAATCAATCTCATTGGGGGTCTCCCTCTTTTTCTCTGACCCTCCACCTTACCAAACATGATACCCTTCTCCAGCGACTGGTCCCTCCTGACAATATGTCAGTTTGAAAGATGAAGTTTGGCCATCTTGGCCTCTAAGGAGCACTCTGGCTGCACTTCTTCCAAAAGGGATCTATTGGTTCTTTTGCAGCCCATGCCACTTTCAATATTCTTCTCCAACACCATAACTCAAAGGCATCAATTCTTCTACGGTCTTCCTTATTCACTGTCCAGCTTTCACATGCATATGAGGTTATTGAAAATACCATGGCTTGGGTCAGGCTCACCTTATTCCTCAACCTGACATCTTTGTTCCTCAACACTTTAAAAAGGTCTTGTGCAGCAAATTTATCTAATGCAAAACGTCGTTTGATTTCTTGACTGCTGCTTCTATGAGTGTTGATAGTTGATCCAAGAAGAATGAAGTCCTTGACAACTTCAATCTTTTCTCCACTGATAAGAATGTTGTTTATTGGTCCAGTGGTGAGGATTTTTGTTTTCTTGACATTGAGATGTAATCCATACCAAAGGCTGTGCTCCTTGATCTTCATCAGTAAATGTTTTTAAGTCCTCTTCACTTTTAGCAAGCAAGATGGTATCAGCTGCATATCGCAGGTTGTTCATGAGTCTTCCTCCAATCCTGATGCCACATTTTTCTTCATAGAATCCAGCTTCTCAGATGATTTGCTCAGTATACAGGTTGAATAAGTATGGTGACAGAATACAACCTGTTGCACACCTTTCTCAATTTTAAAACATTCAGTGTTCCCAGGTTCTGTTCGAACAACTGCCTCTTGATCCAGGTACAGATTCCTCATGAGCACAATTAAGTGCTTCGGAATACTCATGCTTCGCAATGTTGTCTGTAGCTTGTCATGATCCACACGATCGAAAGCCTTTGTGTAGTCAATAAAGCATAGAAAAACATCTTTCTGATATTCTCTGCATTCAGCCAAGATCCATCGGACATCAGCAATGATATCCTTCATTCCACGGCCTCTTCTGAATCCAGCTTGAACCTCTGGAAGTTCTCTGTCAATGTATGACTGTAGCCGTTTCTGTATAGGTCACCATAAAGTGGAATTGGCTTGAAAGCAACTGATTTCTAATCCAGTATAACCTCAATTAATTATATCTTCTAAGACCTTATTTCCAATAAAAGACCTCATCCTTGGTTCTGCAGACATTCAATTCTGGGAGACAATCTTTGACCTATCACGTTATCTTTGGGGTAGAGAGGCATAGGGATGATGAGTGTGAGCACAACTTCTGGGATCCTGGAGATGTTCCATCGCTTGAACTGGGTGGGGACGATACTAGAGGTTCCATAGGTGTACTTACTCTGTGAAAATTCATCGAGTTGTACAACCATAATGTGTGCACATTTATCTAAGCATGTAGTGTTGTTGGGTGTCATTGAGTCAGTTCTGACTTATAGTGACTGTATGCACAATAGAGCGAAACACTGCCCGGTTCTTCACCCATTGCTACTGTTGGTGTCATTGCTACCAAGATGGTGTCAATCCATCTTGCTGGGTGTCTTCATCTTTTTCACTGACCTTTCACTTTACTAAGCATAATGTTCTCTCTAGGGACTAGTATCTAATGATAACATGTCCAAAGTATGAGAGCCAAAGTCTGGCCATCCTGGTTTCCAAGGAGATTTCTGGGTACATTTCTTCTAGTACAGATTTGTTTGTTCCTGTGGCAGCTCATGGTATTTTTAATATTCTTCTTTAATATCATAACTCAAATGCATCAATTCTACAATCTTCCTTCTGTATGTTCTGGCTCGTTGGATGTATGCCATTGAGTTGGTTCCACCTTATAGCGACCCTGTATAGGATTTCTGAGGCTGTAAATCTTTATGGGAGTAAAGTCTCATCTTGCTCTTGTGGAGTGGCTGGTTAACATGAACTTCTGGCCTGTGGTCAGCAGTCCAATGAAAAATCCACTATCCACATGGGCTCCTATTTGTTAACAATTACTACATAACATATTACCCTAGAGCATAGTGGCTTAAAACATCAATATTTATGATTTCACAGTTTCTCTAGGTCAGGGATCTGGGCACAACAGCTGAGTTAGGTCCTCTGATTTAGTATCTCTCCAGCAGGGTGTTGGCCAGAGCTGTGATCATCTCAAAGTGAGACTGGGAGATAGATCTGCTTCCAAGATGACTTACATAATTGTTCACAGGATTGATTCCTCTCAAGCTGTTGAGCTAAAGACATCAGTTTCTTGCTGGCTGTTGGCCAGAGGCCATTTTTGATTCCTTTCCTTGGGGGTCTCTCCAACATGGCTGCTTGATTCCCCAAAGCATGCAAGGCAAGCAGGTAATAGAGAGAGTGCCACCAAGATGGAAGTCACAGTATTTTCTAATCTTATTATGGAACTGACACCCCATCATCTGTCACAGTCTACTTTTGCAAGCCAGTCGCTAAGTCCAGTCCATACCTAAGAGCAGGGGATTACACAGAGGCAAGAATTAGAGAGGCTGGGGGTCACTGGGAGTCATTTTTAAAGGCTGCCCACGACACATGCTATACTTCAATAAGTTAGTTTTTGGTTTTTGGTTTTTTAAATAACAAATCCAGGGTCAGGTATAGAGTCAACTTGGATTTAAATTCTGCCCGTCTTACCAGCTAAGAGAGTATGCACAAGTCACTAAACGATCCTAAATCATAGTTTCCCCACCTATGAAATGAAGAGTGCAATGTGTCTATTTCTTAGAGTTGCTATAATGACAAAAGGAGGACTACAGGCAATACCTGGATGGAGGGTTAGCTCAGTATCAGAAGTTATTTTTTTATTTAAGTTGACACTCCCAAGGAAATTTTTACTAAAAGGAGAAGGGAATAGCCCTAGATGAGGGAATACTAGAAAATTCTTGGGAAAATGGAATTAAAGATTATGGGATCAAGGGAGAAGAGCATGAGTGGAATGTGGGATCCTATCCAGAGAAGCAGCAACACCAGAGATGGAGACAGAGATGAGGACATGGAGAGAGGGAGCAGCCGAGGACTCTGGACTCATGGAAAGAGAAGGACTGGGTGCTGATGGCCAGGAGACAGGCTTGCAGAATGCGCCCTTTGGTTGTTTAAAGATTATTTATACCTGAGTGTTTTTGTGTACGTCCCCCCACCCACCCCCCACCCACCCCCAAAAAGAAATAAAAACACAGGAAATGGAAGCAAATACTGTCTAATGATAATGCATGGAGGAGATTGTATTCGTTGCAATGAAATGAGGTGTAAAGCTAATGTTATCCCAGTTAAACCATCACTCAGTTCACAATAAAAAATAAATTTAAAAAAAAGATTATGGGGGTTTCCCCTGACCTTTTTGAAGACCCATGGTATGTAACATATTTTGATATTTTGAGGAAATGGAGGTTTTTAAAGGCAAAGCATCTTGTCCCACAGCAGAGCCAGGATTTGAACCTGGTCTGCTGACTCTAAAGTCATTTCTTTCCCTTATTCTCTCTTCTACACTATAGAGTCTCTGACTTGCTTTCCACCTCTATTTCTGTCCTCTCTGGTTCTTTTGGCACACTATGATCAGACCAACTCCCAGTGCATCTCCTTCTTCATCTGATATTCTCCATCCAAAGATACCCCAGTTGACTGCCATCTCAAGTGATCAGGCTCTTCCCACTACCAAATCCTGTTACACGCAAATTGATTCCAACTTATAGCAATGCATAGGGCAGAGTAGAACTTCCTCATGCAGTTTTCAAGGCGGTAATCTTTATGAGAGCAGACTGCCACATCTTTTTACCAAGAACAGCTAGTGGGTTTGAACCGCCAAACTTCCGGTTAGCAGTTGAGCACTTCACCACTCCACACGGAAGGCTCCTTCCCAGGCTACAGAGTGCTCTATATATTGGCAACTTATTTCCCACATCTCTCTATCACATGACCCCTGCTTCAGGCATCACAAATCCATATTAGCCATCATAATAAGTTCATGCCCCAGGCTGATTCCTACCTCCATACATTGGTACACTCTAGGATTTGTTCCCTTTACCTTTCTCTTTTTAGATCCACCCATTCATCAACCATCCACCCATCCATCAATCCATCCTCCAAAAGTTATTTAACCATTTCTGGATGCTATGCACTGGAACAAGAAAGAAGCAGGCATGGCCTCTACCCTTGAGGGTCAATCATATGTCAATTCCTCTGCATCATGTTCAAAGCACCGTTGACACACAGCCTGTGAACTGATACTCAGCACCATTCTCAAGTATCCATGATGCCTTCCTGAACACTCCAGCCACACTGATGTATCTCGAATTTCCACAGGTGCTCCATTGGCCATCTAGTGGCTTAATGTAAAAAACTGCTTTTCATGGTTCTAAGAGAAGATAGTGGTGGTGTGCCACAGGGTCGGTTCCAATTCATAGCAACCCTGTACAGGGTTTCCGAGGCTATAAATCTTTACAGGAGCAGAAAGTCTCATCTTTTTCCTGAGTAACGGCTGGTAGTTTCGAACTGCTGACCTGTCGGTTAGCAGCCCGACTCATAACCACTACGCTACCAGAGCTCCTTTATAAGAGAAGAGGGTTGTTAAATAGACAGCTGCAGCTGACTTGACGCCAACTCATGGTGATCTTATGTACAACTGAATGAAATCTTGTGCAGCCATGCATCATGCTCACTGTCGCCAGCATTGTTGGGGCCATGGTACCAGTCCATCTCACAGTGAGGGACTCCTTCACCTTGATGGCCCTCTACTTCACCAGACATGATGCACTCCTCCAGTGACTGATACCCCCTGTGAGTAAGGGAATGTTCTGTTTGATCCATAAGGCTTTCATTGGTTTCTTTTTACATGTAGACTGTCAGCCCTTTCTTCCTAATGTCTTAGTTTGGAAGCTCCACTGAACTTGACCAACATTTGAAGACTAGTAGCCTACCTTCTGGCATCAAAGCAACACACACACACAAGCCACCACAGTACAACAAAGTGAGCAGTGGTTGGTGGTAATTTACAATGAGCTAGAAATATTTATTTGCATCACTTATTGAATGAGCCTAACAACCCCATGAAATCCTGGTGTGGTGCAGTAGGATAAGCACTGGACTGCAAGGTTAGTGGCTCAAATTTACCAGCTACTCCTTGGAAACCCTATTCAGGATCACTATGAATTGGAATCGGCTCAATGGCACTTAACAAAAACAACCCCACATTAGTCGACCCAACAGAACAAGGAGCTATTTGCTCTATAGCCTTCAGCATGGATTTCAACTCAATGTAAAGAAAATGAAAATCCTCACAATGGGACCAGTAAATAACATCATGATATACATTGCACTGGGCAAATCTGCTGCACAGGAACTTTTTAAAGTGTTGAAGAGCAGAGATGTCAGCTTGAGGACTAAGGTGCACCTGACCCAAGCCTTGGTATTTTCAATAACCTCATATGGATGCGAAAGCTGGACAGTGAATATGGAAGACCATAGAAGAATTGATGCCTTTGAATTGTGGTGTTGGAGAAGAATACTAAAAGTGCCATGGGCTGCCAAAAGAACCAA
>NW_006408608.1:7161891-7174139 GCF_000296735.1 Chrysochloris asiatica
CAGAGAAAAAGAGGAAGACCCCCAACAAGATGGATCAGCCAGGTGGCATCATTGATGGCGTTAAGTGTGGCAGCGGTGGTGGGGCTGGCCCAGGATTGAACATTGTTTCATTTTGCTGTGCATGGGATCGCTATGAGTCGGTTCCGACTCGATGGCACCTGACAACAACAACAACATATGTAGAAAAGATTGAAGTTGTCAAAGACTTCACTTTACTTGGCTCCACAATCAACATTCATGGAAACAGCAACCAAGAAAGTAAACAATATATTGCATTAGGCAAATCTGCTGCACAAGACCTCTTTAAAGTGTTCAAGAACAAAGGTATCAGAGGACTAAGGTGCACCTGACCCATGCCATGGTATTTTCAATACCCTCATATGCATGTGAACATTGAACAATGAATAAGGAAAACTATAGAAGAATTGGTGCATTTGAATTATGGTGTCGGTGGAGAATATTAGAAGTGCCATGAACTTCCAGAAAAACAAACAAATCTGTGTTGGAAGAGGTATAGCTAGAATGCTCCTGAGAAGAGGGGATGGCCAGACTTCATCTCTTGGACTTTGGACATATTGTCAGGTCAAGCAGTCCCTTGAAAAGGACATCATGGTTGGTAAAGTGGTGGTGGTTATGGGCTGTGGAGTCAGCTCTGACTCATAGCGTCCCTGTACAGGGTTTCCGAGGCCATAAATCGGGAGCAGAAAGCCTCATCTTTCTCCCACGGAACAGCTGGGAGTTCCGATTCGTGACCATTACGCTACCAAAGCTCCTTTGGTAAAGTGGAGGATAAACAAAAAAGAGGAAGACCACCACCAAGACAGACTGACACAGTGGCAGCAACACTGGGCTCAAAGATAACAGCAATTGTGAGGATGGCACAGGACCAAGCAGTTTTTCTTTCTATGGTGGATGGGGTCTCCATGAGTGGGAACCAACTCAATGGCACATGACAACAACAACCTCAGAGAGCAATTTGTTTTTTATTGCAAATTGATTGAAGGTTTACATTCAACCAATCATATACTTCATTTCATTTCTATGATTGTAAGCCTTTCAATGTAACTTCACATATCCCGCTTCCTCCCTAGGGTTCTTGTTTCCATTCTACCTTCTTTCCCGACACTTCTGAATTGTGTCCTTAGATAAACACTGCCCTTTCAGTCTTGAACGGTTAATCATTCCATGATGTGCAAATCTCACTATTGTTGCTGTTCCCCCCTTAGTCCTTCAGAGTAATTTTTATTTTTATTATGCTTATTATACACAATAAGCACTGTACTGCCAACACAAAGTCAGTGGTTTGAGCCCACCAGTCACTCTGTGGGAGAAAGATGAGACCTTCTACTCCTGCAAAAATGTACAGCCTCGGAAAACCTGTACAGGGTTGCTATGAGTTGGAACCATCATGTAGTGGTTACAAGTCGGGCTGCTAACCTCAAGGTCAGCATTTCAAAACTTCCACAGGAGAAAGATGAGGCTTTCTGCTCCTGTAAAGATTTACAGCCTCAGAAACCCTATACAAGGTCACTATGAGTCAGAATCAACTCCACAGCACACCACCACCAACAACAACAATAACACAAGGTAAGAAAACTGGCTTAGAAGTCCAAACACTTGCCCAGTGTCTCACAGCTAATAAGTGGCAATGCTTGGATTAGAACCCAGGTCTGTTTGAATGTAAAGTCACTAGTCCTTAAGCTCTCACTGAATACACCCCTTTCTTTCCCTGGTAGCCCAGCATCGAGTGCTGAATCTGCAGTTCAATAAACAATGAGAACAACAGCTTACCTTTGTGTTTTCTCCACAGTTACAGAGGTCTTCCACATCCATATCTCAAATATTTACTGATTAACAGAATGACCCTCTTAAGTTCCCAACAGGGCACCTCATCAATGGAGCCAACAGCTCAGTGAGCCTCTTATTAAGCATTTTAAACATTGTCCCTCTGACCACCCCAGTATAACTCATCTTGTATGGGTCTTTGGCGTTGGACTGTTCACATTAGTTGGCCATCCTGTCTAAGTTTGTGTTTTTCTGGTCACCACTGAACTCCAACACAGCATTTGTGAAGCATCCTTTGGAAAGAACTGGGCTATTTACAAGAAAACTTCCTTTTTTCTTGGTAATTCTCAAACGTGGCAGCCAGCAGATGTGCTCACAGAGGTTCTGAATGCAAGCACAGACAGAATGCTCAGCACAGAAATTGCAAGTAAACTTTACAACTGGGGAACATAAAGATCTTTTATTTGCACAAGTTGGAAATTGTCATTTGAATGTGTGAAATTGCCAATAGTCTGGTAAATATGCCGGCCCACCAGCAGCCTTAAAAGGGAATTGAAAGTGTTTTAAAAACCAGTGAGGTAGGCAACGCGTGGGCGTGTGTGTGTGTGTGTGTGTGTGTGTGTGTGTGTGTGTGTGTCTGTTTCATGGACCCAATAGGGAGATTTATGTGAGATGCAAAATACTCCTTAAATCATTGAGTACTACAATGGGTCATTAGGAGTGTTGTGGACTCATTCTAACTACCAGGGGCCTGCTGGGAGTCTTCTAATATGTTTAGCATCCTGGAGTGCTCGCAGAACCAAATTCATTTTCTTTGGTCTGACATTTTCCATGCTGGCTCCAAACATGTTTCTCACACCTTTCCTTTTTGTACCTCATTCTCCAGAAAGATTTCCATTACTCTGAATTTCTCTGGACTAGGGCTCCGCTCATAGTTTTAAGCCAATAACCTTCTTCTCACCTCTGTGTTCAAACCCCCACCTTTCTTTCAAAATGAGGAGCCATTGTTGGTTCCTGCCTTTCGTTAACACCCCTCACCCCCACAAGTCCTAAGGACTCTACTTCCAATGTAACTGCTGAATCAAAGCTCCTCTCTTTCTCTGGTTCCCACCCTTGTCCTGCCACCATCATCTCTCAACCAAAAAATCACAGCAGCTTTGTCTCTGGTCTTCCCACTTTGCACTTCGTGCACGTAATTGCCAGAATAGTTTATACCTTCAAATGTAGGTCAGTTAATGTGATTCCTCTGATTGACACTGCGTAGTGAGTTTCTGTGGTGTTTAGAATCCAGCCAAGATCTCTACACATAGTCTCCACAGCTCCATGTCACCCGACCCTGCCCACTATTTTGCTCTCATCCCAGGCATCTCTAAATTTGGTAACTTTGCTTCACACACCAAGATCCTCTCCCATTTTCTAGAACATTCTGGATGCCTCCAAACTCAAACATAGCCTTCATGAGGATGGGGACCTTGTGTGTCAACATCTCCACTGCATCTCTAGTGCTGAATTCAATGCCTGGTATGTTGTAGATGTTCAGTAAATATGTGTCAGATTTATAGCTAAATAAAACTTTTTCATTGTTGTCATTAAGTGCCATCAAGTTGGTTCCAACTCATAGCGACCCTATATAAGCTTTCTGAGGAATGGCTGGTGAGTTTGAACCATTAACCTCAGGATTAGTACCAGTGCCTATCCTACATCACCACACCAGGACTCCAAATAAAGCCTTAGGTGAGTTGAAAACAAACTCACCTTCAGAAATCCTATGAAATCTAGCTCCGTCTATAAAAACAATCTGCTTTCTGATTGCTAATAGTGCAATAAATAACTATTACTATCTAGCATTGTTTAAAGAACTTTTAGATTGTTGTTGTTGTTAAGTGCCGTCGAGTCGGTTCCGACCCATAGCGACCCTGTACAGGGTTTCCGAGGGTGTAAATCTTTACGGGAGTAGAAAGCCTCATCTTTCTCCCACGGAGCGGCTGGTAGTTTCGAACCGCTGACCTTAAGATTCGCAGCCCGATTCGTAACCACTACGCTACCAGAGCTCCTTAACTTTTAGATTAGAACCTAACAATAACCTATGAGCAAGCCATCAATAATGGGGCTTCAAAAAGTTCATGGGGAAATGGAATTAAAAGGTAACAGAATTTTCCCATACACTTTTTAAAGGCTTCTCGTATTATAGCACTTTTACAGCTGGGAGTCACTGAGTAGTTTAAAAGGTTAAGGTGCTTAGCTGCTTATCAAGAGGTTGGTGGTTTTAATTAACCAACAGGTGTCTTGGAAGAAAGGTCTGGCTATCTACTTCTGAAAAATTAGTCATCCAAAACCTTAATAGAGCACAGTTCTAGTGCAACTCACAAGAAGTTAGTATGAGTTGTAATTGACAGCTGGTGGTGGTGGTGTCCCAGCGAGTCAGTTAGGCTGTAAATCTTTACGGGAGCAGAAAGCCTCAGCTTTCTCCTGCAGAACGACTGGTCGATTAGAACTATGAATTTGTGATTAGCAGTCTAGTTCATAATGCACTGCTCTACCGAAACCCCTCCATGACAGCTAGTGGTGGTTTTCTAGCTGAAGCACTAGAGTAATGTGTTCAAGAACTAGTCCAATAGAATGCAATCAAGAAGGGGTTAAAAGTGAAATCAAACCCAGGCTGTGGGCTCCAGACAGTGAACTACCCTGTGAGGTCTCCTCTCAGTGATTCCCAGCCTTGTAGACCACCCTCATAGGAAAACATCATAGAGAAGGTAAGATCCATTTTCTAAAGGCATTTCAATGTTAAGATAAATATCATGTTTTTTAACAATTAAAGGGAAGTCAATTCTTTGGTAATATGAGGGAAAGTAAACTTAGAGAAATCTTGTCACTCTCAGTTTTGAAACAATGATTGATAGCTGACTCCCTTTACTCAGGGAGAATGAAACATTTATATGTAACCAAATGTGGTTAAAGTTGCTGTTTACCTCCAGATCTGTCCACCCTTCTCCTTCCCAGTAATTGTTGTTGTTGTTAAGTGCCATCTAGTCAGTTCTGAATCATAGCCACCCTGTATAGGGTTTCCAAGGAGCAGCTGATGATGATGCTTATCTGTGGTACACAGTCCACAGCGCCACTCCAGAAGTCCTTCCTAATCATAAATCCTGGGTTATTAGTAAGGTATGTGGCCACTGAGAATAACAAGTACTTCCCAGCTTTTCTCACAATGAAGAGCAACCATGTAGGCAAATGTTGGCCAACGGAATAGCCCTAGTTTTCTAGTGCTGCCGTGGGTAGCTATAATAAAAAAAAAAATTTATTTTCAGAGTTTAGGAAGCTGAGAATCCAAAGTCATAGTGTATGGCTTTTGGGGCTGTCTTTTCTGGACTATTTCAGTTTCTAGAAACCAACACTCCTTAGAGTTCCTGACCTTTTATGAGTAGGCACTGACTTGATGGCACCTAACAACAACAACAACTTCCAGCATCATCAAATGAGTCTGTCTTCCTTCTTAGGGGCATTCTCCAGCTAAGCTGCTCTTTTTATAATTCAGAATTGAGTAGGTTTAAGGCACAGCCTATACTGATGTGGTCTCATTAACATAACATAGAGCAAACCTATTCCCAAAGGGGACATGGGTTAGGAAGCCAACACATATCCTGGGGGACACAATTCAATCCATTAAAGGGGTGTAAGCAGAAGCGAGGGGTGCAATTTCTTGGCCATGTCCTTCAAGGAGGAGGAGGACACTTGCTCCTTCTTGTCCTGTGCCTGGAAGGCAGAAGTTTGGGGAACAGACAGGAGGGCAACAAGATAGAAAGGGCTCAGGCTGTCTGTGAGGAGGCTAGCCCTTGTGCCATTCCGGTACCTCCCTGATTCCAAACCAGGACATGAGGGAAAATGAAAGCATCTATTTTAAATCATTGCTATTTGGGGTCTAGGTTATATGCTGCATATCCCATAATCTAACCAACACGGGTAAAATCTGTTGGCATTCAGCCGATTTCAACTCATAGTGATTTTATTGGACAGGGTAGGGCTTTCCCATAGGATTTTCAAGCCTGTTCAGTCTTTAGGGAAGCAGACTGCCATGTCTTTCTCCAGGGAGCATCTAGAGAGTTCTAACTGCAGGCCTTTTACAGCTACATCTGAGATCTTAACCATCGCACCACCAAGGCTCCTAAAACATGTCAAGTAAGCTTAGAATGAGCTCGACAACACTGAAGATCACTGATGTGCTTTTGTGTTTCTTCCAGGCTGGGTTCTACCGAAAGCAGATCAGCGTCTCACCTTCACCAGCATGTTTAGCATAGTGCCTTATGCCTTTGTTGTTGTTTAGTGCCATGGAGTCAATTCTGACTCACAGTGATCCTGTATAGGGTTTCCAAGGAGCAGCTGATGGGTTTGAACTGCCAACCTTGTGGTTCGCAGTCCCGTGTTGATCCTACAGCGCCACACCTGGAGTCTTCCTTATACCAAGTGGGCATAAATCAATCTTCATTGATTAATAATATTATGAGTTGACATTGGAGTTTTAGACAAAAATGGGAGGCGTATCACAAAAATCTTTTTTCTAAGGCATATGCTACTGAATTTTGGGAACACCCAATTTCTTCTTCTAGCCTACATTCCAATGATCTTTTCCTAGGCTCCCCAAAGTTTCAGGCAGCTGCCATTTGTAAAAATAAACACATCAACTAGGCTAACCTACAGGTGGCATTGCCCTGGGAAAACTGCAGAGACTTAATTAGCAACTAGACTCCGCACATTCTAAGTGGGCCAAAAGGATAGGGCTGCCAATTTTTCATTAATTCTTGTTAAATGCATTCAAGCCCTGAGAGGACAGTGTGTGTGATGAAATGGTCTCCAAATCTAATAACAGTTTACTTGTCTTTAGAACGGCTCCCACCTCCCACCGCTCCCTGAGATCTGTCTACAAGCCAGGAAGTGACACGTAACAGGCAAACAGGACACTGACAAGGAAATGGGCACAGCTGACCTCCACACTGACAATCGAACTGATACTTAGTGAATGCTGATGAGGGGACCTGGTTTTGATCTACATTCATGAGTCCGTTTACTCAGCAAAAAATCTTAGAAGGTGTTATTGCTGTCAAGTTCCGTCGAGTAGATTCTGACTCAGCCACCCTGCATAGGGTTTCTAAGGTGGTACATGTTTATGGGAGCAGAAAGCTTCATCTTTCTCCCACCAAATGGCTGGTGCACTCTAGCGGCTGACCTTGTGGTTTGCAGTCCACTGCTTATCATATAGAGCCACCACGCTCCTCATGCCTGGTAGAAGGTCAATGAAAAAGACTTCTTCATCTCCATTCTGCAGAAGAAACTGGCACAGAAAGGCTGGTCACTTGCCCAAGGCCACACAGCCAGCTCATGGCAGATTCAGGATTTCAGACACAGTGGCTGCAACAATGGGCTCAACCACCACAACAATTGTGAGCCTGGCACAGGTTCAGGCAGCAGTTTGTTCTGTTGTGCATGGGGTCACTGTGAGTTGGAACCAACTTGCTGGCACCTAACAACAATAACAGTGCAACTCTTAGGAGCCTTGGTAACGCAATGGTTAAGAACTTGATTACTAACCAAAAGGCCAGCAGTTCCAACCACCAGCTGCTCCATAAAGAGAAAACCATGTAGTGGACCCCCTTGGAAACCCGAAGGAGCATTTAGTTCTACTTTAATCTATAGGGTCGTTGTGAGTCAGAACGGACTCATTAACCAGAAATTTAGTCCGTTTCCAGGACCTACAGTCTCAACCACCACTTTAAAAATGGGGGGAACTTTATTTTTTATATTCTTTAGAAATTATATCAAGGTGTAGAAACAAAACAGCTGTAAGGATTGTATAAGAAATTCCTAGATTCCTTTATCCAGATCCACTCATTGTTTAGATTTTGCCTAACTTGCTTTATTATCCTTTCTATATATTTTGTGAGATCCTAGAGTGGCATTGTGGGATAAAGCACTAGACCACACGTCAGTTTGAGCCACAAGGTCAGTGGTTCAACTCACCAGCTGCTCCTTGGAAACCCTATACAGGCTTGTTATGAGTCGGAACCAACTCAACGGCACTTAACAGCAAAAACATATATTTTATACACATATACAGATTACATTTTTCTGAACCATGTAAATTAGACACATTTACCCCCATAATCCTACTGCTTCTCTGTGTGTTGCCTAAGGATGTTTTCTATATACTCACAATGCAGTTATCAAAATCAGAAAATATAGCATAGATTCAATCCACAGACTGTATTTGCATTTCATCATTTGTTCTAATGATGCCCTATTTAGGTTCTTTCCCCCTGGTTCAGGATATAATCTATGTTCATGCATTGCATTTTGTTGTCATGGACTGCTGAAAGAATGAACAAATCAGCTTTAGAAGAAATACATTCAGAATGCTCCTTAGAAACATGGATGGTGAGATTCTGATGTTTAATTTGGGCCCCTTATATGGAAAGATCGATCAATCCCTAGCAAATGACATCGTGTTAGGTATAGCAGAGGGTCAGTGAAAACCAAGGAAACCCTCCATGAGACGAACTCAAACAGACTAATAATGCTAAAGATGGTTCAGGACCAGACAACATTTCCTTTTGTTGTACCTACTGTCACCGTGAGTTAGAACTGACTTGCTGGCAAATCACAACAACCATCTGTAATGGTTCCTCAGCATTTGTTTGTGGTGGTGGTGTTTTTTTTTAAGCATGACCAGCCAGTGTTCTGTAGCATGCTTCTTATGTTTCCTCATGATGAAACCCAAGCCATGCAGGCTAGGCAGGAAACCCAGAGAGTGACATTGTCTCTGTCTCAGTGCATCATACCAGGAGGCACACGATGTCCTTTTGTCCCAGGAACAACATTGTTGACTTTGATCACTTGGCCAAGGTCACTTCTTTCAGTTTTCTGTACTGTAAAGTTATTAACTTCCCTTTTGTATTAAAAAGTAATTTGTGGGGAGAGATGTTCAGATATACTGTGTTTCCTGTCAAACTTTCATTCATTATGGTTAGCTAATTACTACATAGGACTGCCTCTTTGTACATAAAGAGGTGCTGTTCAACCATCATGTAGATGGAGGCTCTGAAGACCAGTGGGATGGACAGCTAGTCTTTGGAGTTAAATAGACAGGCAGTTTTGGCACTAGCATAGCTAGATGGTGTTGGTGAAATTCCTTATAACCAACTCAAAGTTCCTTTGAGTCTCAGTTTCCTCATCTGCAAAACAGGATAATAATAGTACCATCTTCCACAACATTGTAGCAAGAACCATCTGACAGTGTAGACAAGGTGCCTGGTCCATACAATTGTGAGCAATAGCTGTGTGATTATCACTGAAGAGACAGGCAGCCCAAAACATCAGGGCTGAGTAGACTTTAGAATTGTTCATTACAAATGGTCACGCCAGTTATCGAGTGTCTAGCATGGCACCAGAAAGCTATAGAAATGAGGAGCCCGATATGAGTGAATAACTCACATTCAAGGCAGCATGGAATGTTAAGTGAGACAGGTACAGAGGGTGGTATGATGGGAGAGAAGAAATGATTTATCCCAGGGGCAGAACACGGAGGACTTCACAGAGTGGCATATGAACACGTGGGACCACTTAGGGTCAACATCTCTTTAATAAGCAACCTCCCCCGCCCCCCACACACATACACACATTCCCGCCCCACACTCAGTGTGCTCAGCTTTCTGTTGCATGCTCTAAGGTTCCACTCAATATAGCTGAGATTAGCACATAACATAACAGCAAATTAACTGGAATAAGTGGCAGAACTAGCCCTCTCACTCACAGTATCGGTGAAATAGTAACATTTTGGAGCATGGAGGTCAAATTTTGCTGACATCACACTTGCAAGCCTAAACTCAGTCGCTGTCATTGTGCCAGTTCCGACTCATAGCGACCCCATAGAGGGTTTCTGAGGTTGTAAGTCTTTATGGGCTCAGAAAGCCTGCTCTTTGTCCTGCGGAGAGGCTGGTGGGATTGAACAGCTGACTGCAGTTAGCAGTCCAGTGTTTATCCTACAGCATCACAGCAGGACTCCTAAATGACTGAAAGGCAAATCTTGTTTGTTGTTGTCTGTTGTTGTTTTGATTGTTTTATTGTGGCCAATATGTATATAACAAAATATTCACCAATTGGATATTTTTCACATGTACAAATCTTATTCTGCCCCTCAAAGAACAAACTATGATGGTAAAAATGTCTTTTTGAACAAAGCCCTGAACCTCCTAGATGCTTCTTACTGGAGTTAAACGTAGCGCCCCACTCTTGGTCTCTTGTCACTCTGTCCAGCCAAATTCCAGCTACCTTTGACCACCAACAAGGCATTCCTTTCTAAGAAAAAAATGTGTGCTGTTTATCTTCAAAGCAATAGGGGATGGGATGGTTTTGAATGGTGTTATTAAGTGCCATTTAGTAGGTTCCAACTCATAGCAACTTTATACAGTGTTTCCAAGACTTTACATCTTTGTGGGAGCAGAAAGCCTCACCTTTCTTCTGCAGAAAGGCTGGTGGGCTTGAACCACCAACCTTGCGGTTGTCAGACCAGTGCTTATCATATGGAATCCCCAGGTTCCCTACAGTTTTGAGTAACAAGAATTTATTGTGGCTGTCTGAGGGACAGGGATGGCTCATTGGTAGAATTCTCACCTTCCATGAGGAAGACCCAGGTTTCATTCCAACGTACCTGATACACAGCCTCCACCCATCTGTCAGTGAAGGCTCATGTGTTGTTCTGATGCCAAGCAGGTGTCAGCAGAGCTTCCAGACTAAGACAGACTGTCAAGAAAAGTTTGGCAATCTACTTCTGAAAATCAGCCAATGAAAAATCTATGTATGACAATGATCTGACCTCCAGCTATTCATGGAGATGGCATAGGACAGAGCTGGGTTTTGCTCCGTTGTGATGGGGTTACCAAGAGTTGAGGACAGACTGGATGGCAGCTACCACTACCAATAACAACAACAGTATGGCTGTCTAGGCCCCAATGGGCTAGAATCAGGAAGGGGAGAAGACAGAGACCAAAGTCTGTGCCACTCTTAGTGAATTCACATTCTTATCTGTTGAGACTTCCCTCTCAACCTTATTTCAGTGCCCTGATGAATAGAGGAAGACTGTGAGTTTCTGGCAAATGGAGCTAGGGCATGTGCCACGGACCTTCAGAGATAGAGAGAGCCCAAGCAGGCTGTCCTTTGCCAAAGCCTTCTTGAAAAGAGATGAAGAAATTTGAAGATTTAATTTTCCCATGAAGCACTTTTTTCCCAAGCTATGCTAATAATGTTCTGCAGTTAAATACTTTTCAAAAGGACCCACCAAAAAATTACAGAAACACATTCCATTAATGAGGTCTTCCCTCATCCTCCACCAGGGCAAAAATGGTTATGTTTCCTCCCCTGATGATGAGAAAGTGCAACAAGTTGACAATCAAGATAAGTGTGCTTTCCAGAGGGAGGGGAAGGTTCCTGTTTTCTGAACTCTCAAGTGGCTTCCAGAAGTAGGAGTGTTTCACCACCCCAACCCATTAATGTCAGAACTCCTTGCCAGTGAGCCTGAGGCATTTGTATTGGATTTTTCCTACAGCAGAGCAAAGAAAGGTGGATTATGAGAGCTGTAATTTTCAAAGCAAAGCGGAATGTCATGCCTCTCACTATAGATCGTGATACCATTACAGACAGCATCAAGGTCTATTCATCTTGGTAATTCTGGTTTCTAGCAGAGACCTTACTACTCAAATGTTCTACAAAATTTCCATTAATGAAAAAAACAAAAAAGCAAAAACCCTGAGAGTCTATTCTGGTCCCTTCCATCATTCTGTAGGATTCAGACAACCTGCTATCCTACATTATTGGGGGTAATATTGATTTCAGGCATTTTTCACCATTATTTTCAGAATGAATATCACTATTGGCAGTTGATACATACTAGTTTTGGGTTCAGCAAATATACATATTCCATCTTTGCAGGCAGCAATTTGTTTGGTTGGTTGGATTTTCAACTTTTCTTCAGGGGGCCACAGACCACATTGAAAATCTGATGAGAGTTACAGATTTCTACCCCTACCCCTACCCCCACCCCAACCCTCCAAGGAAAATGCAAGTTTGCACACACATTCAAATTTTTACCTTCAGTGTCCAGGAGCTGTTAGAGCCTGTAAAATATCCCTGTTGTTAGTTACCATTGAGTTCATGCTCACTCACAGTGACCTTATGTACAACAGAATGACACATTGTCCAACCCTGACTATCTTTACAGTTGAATATGGTGGGTTACAGCTCAATATAAAGAAAACAAAAATCCTCACCACTGGTCCAATGAACTACATTCTTATTAATGGAGAAAAGATTGAAGTTGTCAAGGACTTCATTCTTCTTGGATCAACTATCAACTCTCAAGGAAGCACCAGTCAAGAAATCAAATGATGTATTGTATTAGGCAAATCTGCTGCACAAGA
>NW_006408608.1:7179654-7184613 GCF_000296735.1 Chrysochloris asiatica
AGTCACCAGAATGGACTAGTGGGCGGCGGGTGGTGGTGGCAATGAACAGATACCAAAAAAAATAAAATCAGAACAAAGCAAAACCGACAAAGTGTATTGTCCACCTTTGCTCCAAGGATCCCGTGGCATTTTTCTGTGGTGTTTCTGCTCCCCCGCTTGGCCTTGCTGTTTGGTCTCACCCAAGATGTCAGCTCTGGGCCTCTGAGCCCGGCAGATTCAAAAGTACACAATTTCTTACTTCAGCTTCAAGTTCCACTAGTTATAAGCCTTCAAACTTTTAAAATATTCCTAGCTCTGGAGTTCCAAGTTTGGGAGCTCTGCCCTGGATCTGCTTTGCCTGGTATTCTGTGGTATGGCTGACAGAGAACTTCACTGCACCTCCACCCTAGCCATCATCAAGCCCCACCTCCAGCACTGGTCGCTAACTCTATTCTTCAAGTCCTTTGAATCTATGTTCTTATTTAAAAAGAGCAAACTTGGCCTATAGAACCATCATGCTTCCTAAAGCTTCTAAAAAAGAATGTTCTGATGAAAGATGGCACTGTCCTAGGATCCCCTCAGCCTCCACAGTCGACACAAATCTCTATTATGAATTTCAGGAGCAGCTACAAGGCCAACTGTTCAAGAATGAAAGCCAAATGCAAAAGTAAATTATGTCATGTATTAAGACTCAGACGTGGTAATGCCATATGCACAAGAAAAGAGAGAGTAAATGGTTATATAAAACTCTGATATATCCTGGGAGCACATTTAAAGTCCGTTTGTTTCAGCAGCCTGCTGGATCATTGAGAATGCAGTGAGATGGGTCCATTGTCTGGTTCATTAATGGTGACCTCTGAAAGAAAAGGAGCAAGGTTTGACATGAAGCTGAAAAAAATAGAGAAGACTTGCCAAGAATGGAATGTGATTTTAACAAGTTTCTAAAATCCCAGAAGTTCTTTGAAGATGATCCACGTCATCCAGGTCTTGTGAAATGGAGATCAAGGCTGGGGAGAACACAGTCCTGCAGCCATCCTGTGTGCCTTTTGTGCTGACCCAAAGTACTGACCAGTTAGGGTGGGCTCTAATCCCATCACAGTGGTTTCTTTATAAAAGAAGAAAAGAGACACAGAGAGAAGAAAGAAGACACATCTACAAACTAAGGAATATCTGGGGCTATCGGAATCTGGAAGACACAAGGAAGGACCTTTTAAAACCTTTCCGAAAACAAGGTCCTCTAAACTCCTGAAATCCAGCTTCCAATCTCCAGAATGGTGATACAATGCCTTCCTGTTCTTATAAGTCGCCCAATATGTGGTACTTTGTTAAGGCAGCCCTAGGAAATGAATACGGAACCCAATAGAAATTATAAATAAGGATATTCTTGTGAGTCCCAGGGATGTTTGAAAACCATTGCTCATACATTGCCTTCAATGTTAATATTTTATTCAGTCAGGTCCTGGGCATCTCCATATCTAGACTTATCTCAGAAATTCCATGTTCATGGTCTTCTGAGAAAACATTCACCAACTACGATTGAGATTCCTCCTTTCCTGTTAATATCAATTCACTTTCTCAAGTCCTTCCTAGTGCTAGATGGGCAATGCCATACCTGTTCCTACCTCACAGTCAGCATTGATTTGAGAACAAGTGACAACTTCATTATAGACCTGTCTGCTCTCTCCAGCTGTAGCTATGACTCAAGGGGATTTCAGTTCTAAAACTTGTCATTCATTACAACCACAGCATTTAGCAGGAAAGGTTTCAGGCAAAGCCTGTCAGTTCTGAAATAGAAAAGATGTTATCAATAAAAATGGCCCTTGGTTTTCCCATGGTATTTTCCACTTTTCTTTCATTTTTCTGCGCAGCTAACACATCTCCAAGTGCCAAATCTGTGCTAGGTAGCAGAATTGAACAGTGAAGAAGAAGGTCTCAATTCTCACAGAGTTTGTAGTCAAATTGGGAGAAATATACAAACATTTGATTCCATCTGTCTTAATTTCTTAGTGTGACTGTAACATAGATCCTGCCAGTGGGCATCTTTGAAGAACAGAAATGGATTTTTCTCAGAGTTCTGGATCCTAGAAGAACACATCAGCATCTGGGCCATGACCATACCTTCCTTGTCATTAACCCCAGATTTATTCTTCTAGCCCAGACCCTGCTTTGCTCTTCTAGCCTCTAGAACTCTATTACTGTTGTTGTTAAGTACCACTGAGTTGGTTTCGAATCATAGTGACCCTGTATTTCTGAAGAGCAGCTGGTGAGTTTGAACCACCAAACTTGCAGCTCAAACTGACCTTGTGGTCCCTTATCCTTCAGTGCCACACCAGAATTCCTAGCGCTCTCTATATACACATATACATATTTGTATATTTCTCCCAATTTAACTATAAACTCTGAGAATTGACAGATGCATACTATTGTAAGTACCGCTACGGGAAATTACAGGTATAAAAGAGAAAGAAAATGGAGTAGGGGCCTGGACTTTGGTGGGGTGATGAAGGAAGGCTTCTCAGAGGAAGTGACAATTGGGTTGAAACCCAGAAGATGATCATGTTCCAGCCATGGAAAGAAAGAACAGTCTCACACTTTCTGAGTCTTCTATACTCTGTGTCTGGGATGTGGCTTCTAGGAAACAATGCCAAGTATCTTCTATAGAGAACAGGCCGATACAATCACGATCTGAAGAGATTTCTATGTTTCATGCCTGCTTCCTGCTGCTGGCACATGTCTTGCTTCATCTGCTGACAGGCCTGTGAAACAGCAAGCCAAGTTTCCTGACAGGCAGAGGAGCCTTTTCAAAGGGTGAAACAGCTGCTTGGAGCCTGACAGAAATCCTGGAACAGCTAGATCCTTGCAGGGTCAGGCTCTTGTAGGCTCTGAGGTGTGTGTCTACACTCCTCCAGTTGCCTGG
The DNA here is from genome assembly GCF_000296735.1 of Chrysochloris asiatica. Lineage (NCBI taxonomy): Eukaryota > Metazoa > Chordata > Mammalia > Afrosoricida > Chrysochloridae > Chrysochloris > Chrysochloris asiatica. The sequence continues at coordinate 7,182,551 of NW_006408608.1, forward strand.
GATAGACAGTGTTCAAAATTCATTGCATTATGAAGACCTGTCGAAGCCTGAAGAAGAAAGAGACACACTCTATAGAACAATGTAGCCTAAAGAGACGGGAACTGAAACACCACTCTCTGATCATCTCTTCAATGCTCAGTGTGTACAGCAAATATAAATGGACATGGAAAGTCCACAGAACATATCACTAGGCTATTATCAACTTCCTGGGTAAAATGCTACATCCAACTCTTTAAAATGACCTGTGGCTGGGCCTTTGGTGAACCTCCTGAACTCACTGGGCTGTGAGCTAGAGCTTGCCATCTGTCTTAGTTTCTTAGCATTGCTGTAACAAAGATCCCACCAGTGGGCAGCTTTATAGAACAAATGCATTTTTCCCAGAATTCTAGAAGCTAGAAGAACAAATCAGGGTCTCCGCTATTCCAATTCCTTCCTTGTCACTAACCCCAGTAATTCCATGGTTCCTTGGAGTTCCTTAACTTGTAGCCAACCCTTACATGCCTTCCACCTTCCTCAAGTATGTGTGTCTTTGTGTCTAACCTTCTAACTCAGAAGTTGATCCATAACACCAGGCAAGGGATCGCCTTAGTCTCTCTTGGTTATAGCTTCATTATCCCAACACTAGGGTTTCAACCACTCTCCGCCCCTCATCACCAGCAGTCCCATCCAAGGGAGAGTGACCTTGATGTAAACATGGTTTATTTTCCAAGACTCCAAGAGCCACAAGCTTACAGAATTCAGGGTGGCTCTCTATCAAGATATATACTTACACAGCCAGGTTACATTGGGACTCTTCACTTTTCTCCCCTTATTTGTAGGACAGATGATGCTCACAAGTGGGACACACCCTAGAAATGCACTCAGCATTTGATTAAATGCTGCCCCCTGCAAAAAAGAAATTGTGGGGAAGCTAACCTTCTGTTTTCTCAAGAAAAGGTTTTCTCATGAAAACCTCTTGCACATATGAACAACCTGTGCTCCCCCCAACAAAGCAATGCTATTCCTCTCATGTGGACGGTGTATCCTTACTTGGTCCTCTTCTGCATCTACCTGGCCCATTTTCCTCAGCACAGCTGGAAGGACTCTTTGAAAGTACAAATCAGATCAAGGTACTCTATGCCTAAAATCCTTTAGGGCCTGCTTGATGAACTTGGAATAAAATCCCAAATCTGGAAAACCCTCCCAAATCTGGAAAACCCTCCCAAGTTACTGCTCCAACTGCCCCTTCATTACTCATGACATTCCAAGCAACTGACTTTTTGTTTAAGGACACACTGAGCTTTTTCCTGCCTCAGCACTTTGCAATGGTGAGTTCCTCTGCCAAGTATACCTTGTTCACCTCACTTTCATCTCCTTACTGCCAGTGTTTACCCACATCTCCTAAAAGGCCTTTCCGGAAACAGCTTTTCAACCCCACCACTGTTATTTTTACCATAGCATGCTATTTATTTCCTTCTTGGAAATGAAGTCTGTGGCACAGTGGGTAAAAAAATCTCAACTACTCAACAAAAATTATAAACAAAAAGGTCAGTGGCTCAAACCCACCAACTGCTCTGCGGAAGGACAATGAAGCAGTCTGCTTCCATAAAGCTTTACAACATTGGAACCCTAGAAGGGTAGTTTTACTCGTCTATGGGGGCACACTGGCTCTAGGAGAGAAGCACTAGACTGTGAACCACAATGTTGGCTGTTCAATCCCACCAATTGCTCCACTGGAGAAAGATGACACTCTTTGCTCTCACAAAGATTTACAGCCTTGGGAATATCATGAAGGGTCACTATGAGTAGGAACCAACTTGACAGCACTTCACAACAACAGCTCTGCTCTATATGGTTGCTATGAATCAGCAGTAGCTTCAGTTGGTTTGGTAATTTAGGTATATCTGAGAGATACTGCATGTTCTTAACAACCTGCAATATGCAGATGATACCACTTTGCTTGCTGAAAGTGAAGAGGGCTTAAAATACTTACTGATGAAGATCAAAGAGCACAGCCTTCAGTATGGAATACATCTCAATGTAAAGAAAACAAAAATTCTCACCACTGGACCAATAAACAACAT
>NW_006408608.1:7184713-7186142 GCF_000296735.1 Chrysochloris asiatica
GCCAAATTTCATCTCTCATACTTTGGCCATATTGTCAGGAGGGACCAGTCCCTGGAGAAGGATATCATGTTTGGTAAGATGGAGGGGCAGAGAAAAAGAGGAAGACCTCCTACGAGATGGATTGGCCAAGTGGCAGCATCGATGGACCCAAGCATGGCAACAGTAGTGAGGTTGGCCCAGGATCGGGCAATGTTTTGTTTTGCTGTGCGTAAGGTCGCTATGGGTTGGTACCAACTCGATGGCACCTAACAACAATAACAATGGTGCATTCATTATCATAACTATTGTGTCAGTCCGTCTCCCTGAGGACTCACCTCATTTTCGTTGGCCTTCTGCTTTAACAAACATGGGATCTTTTTGTAGGGGTTGGTTTTTCATGATGATGTGTAGGATTCTGGGGAACGTTCTGGTTGTATTCCTTCTATGATTGATTTTATTTTTCTTTTATTTCGAAACTCCAATCATCTCTTCTCTAATGTTGTAGCTTGTATTTTGTTTCTTAATTTCTGAAAGTAGGGTCTGGTCCCAGCATGGATATTAATGGATTTTACATTATGGGGGAGTTTCTTTGTGATCTTTTCTGTGGCTGTCTATTTTTTAGCTAGTAGGTGCTCAATACAACCCAATTTGCAAAACCTTAGCTGACATAAGCTACTAAAAATGTAACAGACTTACATCCTTTCCAAAAACTAGGGGTGTGTGAATGTATAGGTAATGAGAAGAACCAAAATGTGTGTATCATTAGTTTTTAATGCTAATTCTATTTTTTTTTTTTATGTTTTATTGTGAACTTTGTGATAGTTTACATGGGAGAACATTAGTTTTACATTCATCCTCTCATATATCATTTCATTGTCATGGTTACAATCCCCTCCATGCATCATCAACCAACCAAAGGGTATACACTACAAGCTCGCCCCTTGGTGGTCAACACACAGCTCCTCTCCCTCTCTGGGTCTAAAGTCCCCAACTGCTCCATCTTTCCACGTCATCGTCTCTGCCTCCATCTCTAGCATCACTACTTCTCTGGGTAGGGTCCCGCTCTCCACTCTTCTCCCTTGATGGCCCCAGGGACCTCTGCTCCTAGACTGCAAAGTTAATCACTCCCTTCCTAGCTACAAAATGTCTACCTTTACATTTCCAACCCTTACAGGCAGTCCTGATAACAATTATTCACGATTGTATCACAAGAGACTTATCCGCATTTCCTTTCACCAGTCCTGCCTAGACAGATTGGATACTACTTCTCAGTGGAGATTCTACCTTCCTTCACACCCTCTGGATCTAGGTTCCCTCTTGAAAGCTTGTAAGCCATTCACTTCTTGCCTTTGTAGCCCCCCCACTGAGTTGCCAATGTCTAAGTTGTCCATCCCTGTCTACTCTGTGTATGGAGGGGGTGGGAATGATCCTTGCTGTAAAGATTTGTTCC
>NW_006408608.1:7186242-7187283 GCF_000296735.1 Chrysochloris asiatica
GGAAAATATTGAAAGTACCATGGGCTGCCAAAAGAACAAACTGATCTGTGTTGGAAGAAGTACAGCCAGAGTGCTCCTTGGAGGCCAGGATAGCCAAACTTCTTCTCTCATACTTCGGACATATTGTCAGGAGGGACCAGTCGCTGGAGAAGGATATCCTGTTTGATAAGGTGGAGGGTCAGAGAAAAAGAGGAAGACCCCCAGTGATATAGATTGGCAAAATGGCAGCAACAATGGGCTCAAGTGTGGCAACAACTGTAAAGTTGGCCCAGGACCGGGCAGTGTTTCATTCTGTTGTGTTCTTGATGGTATCTAACAACAACAACATTATAGATCACTGCAATAAAGAGGAAGGTATAAATAACACGGGTCACATGAAATTATTCATTTTCCAGTTTATGTAAAAGTAATTATGTTTACATTATACTATAGTCTATTACTACCACACATCTGTCATTCTGTCATACTGTGGTGGTTTGTGTGTTCCTGTGATTCTGAAAATTATGCCACAGATATTTTAAATACCAGCAGGGTCACCAGTGGTGGATAGGTTTCAGCTGAGCTTCCAGACAAAGATGCTAGGAAGAAGGAGAGATGGACTACTTTCAAATATTTAGTCACTGAAAACCTTATGAACAGCAGTGGAAAACTGTCAGCACCAGAATATTCAATATTGAAACATGTTGAAGAGCACCAGAATATTGATAGATACCATGCTGGAAGATGAGACCCTCAGGTGGGAAGACACTCAAAATATGAATGAAGAAGAGCTCACTCCTCAAAATAGAGTTGACTGTGATGACACAAATGGAGTAAAATCCCCATGACCTTCATTTGCTGATGGAGCACAACTCATGAAGAGAAACAGCTGTAAAAATCCATCAGTAATCAGAACATGGAATGTACAAAGTATGAATGTAGGAAAATTGGAAATTGTCAAAACTGAAATGGAACGCATAAACATCCATAGCTTAGGCATTAGTGAGTTGAAATGGACTGGTATTGGCCATTTTGAATCTCATAATTACATGGTTCACCATA
>NW_006408608.1:7187693-7197635 GCF_000296735.1 Chrysochloris asiatica
TTCAACAAATAGCAGCTGAGTAATGTATAGTTGTTAAATGGATGAATAACTTGAGATTATTTCAACTATTCATGCTGTGTCTGCAGTAGCCTCTGGCTCTGCCTTATGATACAGATTAGACAAGTCTTTGCTTTTGCTTAAGGAGTCCTGGTGGCACTCTGGAATAAGCAATGGACTGTTAACTGCAAGGCTGGAAGTTCAAGCCTACCAGTATGATTTTCAGCCTCAGAAACCTTTCAGTACAGAATTGCTATAAGCCAGAATTGACTTGATGCCCGTGGGTTTTGTGGGGTTTGAGTTTAATTTTGTTTCAGTCCTTGCTCATTGGCCAGAACGTTCCTCCTGCACTCCCTTAGAGAAAGTAATCTGGGGTACCAGTGACTAAGTATAGAGAATGTCTTGAACTAGCTCCAACTTATTAAAAAAGAAAACAATAAGTTATTTGTATGCTCTATTATTAGTAACAAAATATATGCAATTAACTTTCTACTATGGTCGAGAACCACTGCTCAAGTTTAACAAAGTGAGAAAAAACTTGACCTTGACCTCCTCCCGCCCCTGAATATTTCCAGAGATTTGGTGATCTATTCTTAAGAAGAAAGAGCAGGTTGATACCACTGGCTTCATGGGCCAGGTGTACTTTTATTCCTTTCCAAACTGTTAGTCTGCAAACTAAAAGTAATCCATGGAGTAATTAAATGAAAACTAAGAGAAACAGAGACGATACAAAGATATATATCAAAAGAACATTAAAATAATGTGCTTGTGTTGGGGGAGGGCTCAGATCTAGTTGATAAATTTACCCTCATAAAGAAAAAGAACTGCATTCCCTTAAACATAAATCGAATGAATTATCTTCCCTCTTCAACGTGATATAATGAGTTTTTATGTACGAGTCATCCAGAGTTCCATCTGTAGAGAAGACAAAGAGGAATGCGAAGTGGAGTCAATGAATGACCCGAGCACTGTGACATTTGAGGTGATTTGTGGGTATTTTATAGGGAAGTCTAGTGGAGTGCTGGTGTGGCGCTGTGGAATAAACACTGGACTACTAACCACAAGGTTGGCAGTTCAAACCCACCAGCCTTTCCTCAGAAACTGTATACAGAACTGACTTGACAACATGTAACAGCAGCAACTATTTAAAACAGTTCTCATTAAGACACAGCCCGTTTAACCTAGTGTGAGTGGATTTCTAAGAAGCCCTAGTGTTGCAGTGAGTTAAGTGCTCAGCTGCTAACAGAAAGGTTAGTGGTTCAAACCTACCCAGTGTCTCCACAAGAGAAAGACCTGGAGACTTCAGCCTAAAAAACCCTACCTGACAGTTAGACTATAAGGTAGCTACGAGTCAAGAACAACTCAACGGCACCCAACAACAACCAATTGGTTTCTACTCTGTGCTTATCATTTCATCTTACTATGTTGTCGTGTTGAGTACAGTCTGCCTCATGGTGAGCCCATGTGTTTCAGAGTAGAACTGTGTGCTGGAGCATTTTCTGTGGTTGTGTTTTTTTGTTTTTTTTTTTAATGTTTTATTGTGAATTATATGATAGTTTACATGAGAGAACATTAGCTTTACATTCATTCTATTGTATATCGTTTCATTGCCATGGTTCCAATCCCCTCCATGCATCATCAACTGATAAAAGGGTATACCCTATAAACCCAACCCCTACATCCCCCCCCCATTCTTCAACACACAGTCCCTCTCCCTTTCTGGGTCCAGAGTCCCCAGCCACTTCATCACTCCATGTCATCGTCTCTCTGGCCTCGCTGCTTCTCTGGGTTGGGTCCCGTTCTCGGCTCTTCTCCGTTGATGGTCTTAGAGACCTCCGCTCCTAGACTGGAGAGTCAATAACTCCCTTCCTTGCTACAGAACGTCTACCTTTACATTTTCAACCCTCACAATCAGTCCTGATAACAATTATTCACTATTGTATCACAAGTGACCCTTCTGTATTTCATTTCATCAGCTCCGCCTAGACAGATTGGATAGTACTCACTGGAGATTCTGCCTTCCTCCATGCCCCCTAGCTCTAGGTTCCCTCTTGAAAGCTTGTAAGCCAGTAAGCCGGTCATTTCTTGCCCCCCTCCCCATTTGGGTATGCAATGTCCAAGATGCCCGTCTTGGTGTGTGGAGGGGGTGGGAATGGGAATGTTTCTTGCTGTAAGGATTTGTTCCCTCTCTTGGGTTACTGCATCCATAGGTGTAGGTCAAGTTCATCAAATTGTATCAGATCACTCTTTTTTTTCCTCTTCTCTCTTCTCCTGGTTGAGCTCTGATCATCCAGTCATCGGGGCCAGGTCACATGGGTACCATCTGCAAGTGTGGGTGTTCTTGTTAATATGCCCTCTCTTCCTATCAGCTGGTAGTTTCACTCTCCACTCTAGTCCTCTGTGGCCACACCGCTGACTCTGGGCCCAAGAGTCCCCAGGTCTCCCCACACTGCTGGCCAACCAGGTCCCTATCTGGCTCCACAGAAGCCCACCGAACATTGTAGGGCTTAGCTTGCCGTTTCATTGCTGCTTTTACCCCACTTCCCCCTATTGGCGATGCATGTGGTCACCAATGTGGTTGTGATTTCAAAAGTGGATTATCAGTCTTACTTCATAGGCACCTCTTGTTGGACTTGAACCTTCCACTTTTGGGTTAGCAGCCAAGTCTGTTAATTGCTTATACCACCCAGAAACTCTCATCTTACCATGCAGGAAAGACATTTCAACCCTGATTTTACTACTCATTGAAGCATCTCAAATGATTGGCTAGTCATAAGAGGTAAAAGCTTTCAGTCTGTGTAAGAGTTACCTTTTAAATATAAATTTGAGCAAATTCAAAGCTATTTCTTGCCTTCTAATGAATAATGGTCTACAACCATGCCATCCTGAATGGGCCCAATCTCATCTGATCTCAGAAGCTAAGCAGGGTCGGGCCGGGTTAGTACTTGGATGGGAGACTGCCTGGGAATACTGGGTGCTGTAGGCTTTTGGAGCCCTGGTGTGGTACTGTAAGTTGAACACTGAAACTCAAGATCAGTTGAACTGCAAGGTCAGCAGTTCAAACTCACCAGCTTCTCCTCAGAAATCCTACACAGGGCCACTAGGAGTTGAAACCGACTTGATGGCACTTAACAACAACAAGGAGAAATGAGTAAGAGAAAGGGATAATGGAGTTGCAGCTAAGTTTAGGGATGAGAGAATGGTGTGTTGATAGGTTTGGCCCCATAAGGTAAATGATAAACAATAATAGCATTTATCATGAGGGTTCTAATGGGGAAAACGTGAAGGACCCCTATAAGGCAATGGGGTTGGAGCTGACCTGAGCATAGGAGGATGGCAGTTGGCTAGCCCAAACATCTTACAACCATCTTCTCCCTCCTCTGCCTTCACTGAAGAGGCTGGAAGTTGAAACAGTGAGTGTTCACAGTGATAATTATACCCCAGAAGTAGCCATTGACACAGTCCTTACCAGTAAGGCTCCAACAGAAATCTGTGTTTGCTTTTCTGATAAGAGGGGACAGAACTGCTGATAAGAGTTGCTTCTGCCACCCTTTCTCCCTTTCCTGGTTTGAAGTAAACATGATGCCTGAAACCATAGGACTTACACTGTAACTGAAGCAAACATCTGGAGGAAGACAGGTGCAGTACAGTGAATTGCTTCATGTGGCTCTGCTACACGTACGTGTTGTAATGTTCATCAGACAACATTTTTTTTTTTTTTTCTGATGGGTCTAGGTCATAGAAGGTTGGAACAGAGACTGATAGAATGATATGGTTTCATTGTGAATGACTGTTAACAGGACTAATTGTGATGGTCAAAACTTGGACTTCTTAAAACACGTATAAAATGAGTCATCTCAGAAGCAGGAATGGAGGGTCTCACTCCCATGACACAGAGAGTGCTAGGAGTGGAATGCATCTTTTGGATGCCAAGATCCCTCTGCATTGAACTTCCTCAACCCAGGGACAGAAAGCTGTGACGCTGGTACAGTGGCAGGGGAACAGAAGCAGAACAGAGAGCCAGAGCACAAGACAGAGCAGTGGGCTTCCCTGCCCACATAGTAAATAAAGCTCAGTGCCTTTGGGTAGAAGGCTTACTTTTGGACAGATGCCTGCAGGTACTCAATTCTAGACCCATGGAGCTAGAATTGAGCACCTTCAGGTTGAGGCTTCTAGTGGAGTGGAGTGCCCTTTCAGCATGTATCAATAGTGCTAAAAGAGCATTGTAAACTTTCTGGAGCAGGGTAGAGGCCAAAGCGCTCATGCCTGAGAAGTGAAGGACCTGAGAGAGGCCTGCCTGAGGGTGTGGCTGAGAAGAGGCAGTTCTGACTGTAGCACAGGACACCAGCTCCATACAGATGGTAGCCCAAAGGGTCATGCCAATCCCTCTGGCCTCAGATGGAGAACTCTATTCCATCTTTGTAGGGGACTGGGCACCTTTGGGAGCCTGAGGTGAGACCTTGGTTGGGGCTGGAGTTGAAGCCTTGGCTGGGGCTTTAGTTGAGGCCTTGGCTGGAGCTTTAGTTAAGGCCTTAGTTAAAGCTTCAGCCTTAGTTTTAGCACTGGCCTTGGACTTTGGCTGACAGAGCCTCAAACCCTTGACAATGCGTGCCTGAGCACACTTACCCTGCTTGGGATGGGCAATGTAGGCCAGTGGACTGAGGTTGCAGTTGACACCCCTTGGGATCTTAGTCTTGATCTCTTTGGGCTTTATGAGAGCTTCGATGGCCTCAGCACATGCATCCATGGCCTTGGCGTTATTGGCCTGCATCTTCTTCAGGCCCATCTTATTGTGCTTCTTGGCAAAGTGCATGTTCCTCGGAAAGTAGGGGTCCACCCCCTTGAGAGACTCATATTGTTGTGACCCGGGTTTCTTGATACCATTTCTGTGCCATTTTTGGGACTGGTTGTGCGTGGTGTGGTTTTTGGACTTGGCCATGTCTGCACTGATGCCTGCAGCTCCCGACATGCCAGGGACTGGAAGAGAGCTGCCCTGAGCAGTTTTGAATCCTGCCTTAAAACTTGAACTTCCCTAGTAAGCCTCATGATAAAGAGTATGGTGTCTGTATTCTGTATTCGGCTGTGGCAGCGAACAACTGAATCCAGCTGAGTACAGAGAACTAGAGGAGGGTTGTTGTTGTTGTTGTTGTTGTTATGTGCCATGGAGTCGGTTCCGACTCATAGCGACCCTATACAGGGTTTCTGAGGCTGTAAATCTTTATGGGAACACAAAGCCTCATCTTTCTCCCAGGGAACAGCTGGTAGTTTCTAACTGCTAACCTTGTGGTTCACAGCCCGATTCATAACCACTACGCTACCAGAGCTCCTTAGAGAAGGGATGGTTGGTGTTATTATTTTTTTTAAACAGAAAAATTCAGATCCCTAGGCCTGACATAGATGAACCACTGAACCACACAGGCAACTGTCCACATTCCCACTTCCTGTTAAAGGAAGAACAGGAAATCCCTTCATCAGAGCCCCAGGAATCAGGCTTCAGGGGCTATGAAGGCACGATGGATTCGCTCTAGACTGTTTACAAGAAGGTTGATGGTTTAAAGCCACCAGTCACTTGGAGGGAGAAAGATGTGGCAGTCGGTTTCTCTAAAAATTACAGCCTTGGAAACCCAATGAGGCAGTTCTACCTTGTTCTAGAGGATCAGTGTCAGTAGGAATTGATCCAACAGCAACAGCTTTTATTTGAGTTCCAGTGTGGCATTGTAAGAAAAGCACTGGACTTCTAACTGCAAGGTGTGTGCCTGAAACCCACTGGTCTCTCCTCAGAAACCCTATACAGATTTGCTATGAGTCAGAACTGACTTGATTACACTTCACAACAGTCAGGTTTCCTGTTTTATGAATCATTCACAATTGATTGATGCCCAAACTCCAGGGCCTTTGTTTCCAGATAATTCCAATACAGCATGGAGGGTTTGTTGTGCATAACAACAATAACACAACTCAACTTCTAAGAAGGACATGTCAAACCTTGGCCTCACTTTCTATTCTAAAGGAATGTAATATTTTGTGATGTCTGACCAGGTTAGAGGTAATAGTTTATGGTCATTAACAATACTGACAGCTGATATTTTCTGAGTAGTAACCATGAGCAGGAGTCCTGGTGTGGCACTGCAGGATAATGCATGAATCTCAAGGTCAGCTTGAACCATAATGTTGGTGGTTCAAACCTACCAGCTGCTCCTCGGAAACCCTATGCAAGGGTCACTGTGAGTCAGAACCTACTCAACGACTCTTAACTACAATAACCACCATAAGCTAGGTATTATATAGGGGCCAAGCTAGTGCTAATCATAGTAGAGCATTAACTCAATCAGAGCTTACAAGTCTATGGGAAATGAATTGAGACTTTCGAGGTTAAACCACTTGCTACACTTCTAGGATAGTGAGTGCAGAGTGGACCCTCAGATTGGTGGATGAAGAAGCCTCATTTCTTACTCACTGCATAATTACGTCTGTCTGCTGTAGAGCTGGTGTGGCACTGTAGGATCGGCCCTTGAATGCACCCACCAGCTGCACCTCAGAAACCATATACAGGGTTGCTAGGAGTCTGAACTGATTTGATGGCACAACACCAACTATGGAGCTAAAATAGCTTGATGGACACCATGTCCCCAATTGCAAGAGAAGAAATTAATCCACCAGCACTGACTTATAAATAATAATAGTAATGGTGATCATATGTGTAGCTACAGTTTATTGAGTGCCATCTCAAAGCTCCAAAACTCAGCTAAATTCCATCCATCTATTCATTCATTCATCAAGTAATAATCAAGCCATACTCAGTAGTGCTTACTGTAAGCTGGCCACCACTCTGTCAGTTTGTCATACTGAGGTGACTTGTGTGTTTCTGTGATGCTAAAAGCTATGCCACAGTATTCAAAATACTAGCAGGGCCATCCATGGTAGACAGGTTTCAGCTGAGCTTCCCAACCAAGATAAGAAAGAAGGAGAGGTGAACTACTTCTGAAGGTTTAGCCACTGAAACCCTTATGAACAGCAGCAGAAGACTGTCAGATATAATACCAGAAGATGCAAACATTAGGAATGACATCAGAACATTGTGAGACATAGTGCTGGGAATACAGTGCTCAGGTTGGAAGGTACTCAGTAAGACTTGGGAAGAGCTACCTCTTCAAAGTAGAGATGACTGAGAATGGAGTAAAGCTTTGGGAACTCTCATTTACTGATGGGGCACAACTCAAAATGAAGAGAAACAGTTATAAACATCAATAATACTCAGAACATGGAATGTATGAAGTATGAATCTAGGAAAATTGGAAGCTGTCAAAAATGAAATAGAATGCATAAACACTGATACCCTAGGCATTTTTTGTTGTTGTTATGGCCGTCAAGTCAGTTCTGACTCCTATTGGCCCTTTATAGGGTTTCCAAGGAGTGGCTACTGAGCTTGAACCACTGACCTTGTAGTCCAAATCAACCTTGCAGTCCAGCGCATTAAGCCGTAGAAACACAAATGTACTGATATTGACCATTTTGAATCTGAAAATCATATGGTTTACTACTCTGGAATTGACAAATTGAAGAGGAATGGTGTAGCAATCATCATCAAAAAGAACATTTCAAGATCAATCTTGAAGTACAATGCTGGCTGTGTTAGCATAATATCCATATGCCTACAAGGAAGACCAGGCAATACAACTATTATACAAATTTACACAACAACCACTAAAGCCGGTGATGATGATATCAAAGAATTCTACCAACTTCTTTACTCTAAAATTGATCAAATACACAATCAAGATCCATTGATAATTACTGATGAATGGAATGCTAAGGTCAGAAAAAAAGGATCAGTAGTTGTAAAATACAATGTTGATGGTAAAAATGATGTTGGAGATCACATGATAGAATTTTGCAAGACTAGTGACTTATCATTGCAAATATCTTTTAAAAATAACATAAAAAGCCACTATATACATGGATCTCACCCGATTCATAACCACTATACTAACAGAGCTCCTTGAATGGAATATACAGAAGTCAAACTGACTACATCTATGGGAAGAGATCAAAGACCACACATAGCCTTCAGTATAGAGTACATCCCAATGTAAAGAAAACAAAAATCCTCACCACTGGGTCAATAAACAACACTCTTATAAATGGAGAAAAGATTGACATTGTCAAAGATCTCATTTTGCTTGGATCAACCATCAACACTCATGGGAACATCTATCAAGAAATCAAATGATGTATTGCATTAGGCAAATATGCTTCACAAGACCTCTTTAAAGTGTTCAAAGACAAAGATATCAGTTTGAGGACTAAGGTGCACCTGATTCACACCATGGTCTTTTTAATAACCTCATATGCATGCAAAAATTGGACAGTGAGTAAGGAAGACCATAGAAGAATTGATGCAATTCAGCTATAGTGCTGGAGGAGAATATTAAAAGTACCATGGACTGCCAAAAGAACAACCAATCTGTGTTGGAAGAAATACACCCAGAATGTTCCTTGGAAGTTCAGGATGGCCAGACTTCATCTCTCATGCTTTGGATGTATTATCAGGAGGGACCAGTCCCTGGAGAAGGATATCATGTTTGGTAAAGTGGCGGGTCAGAGCAAAAGAGGAAGACCCCAATGAGATGGATTGGCACAATGGCAACATCAACAGGCTCAAACCTAACAACAGTTGTGAGACTGGTCAAGAACTGGGCAGTGTTTAGTTCTGTTGCGCATAGGGTTGTTAAGAGTCAGTACTGGCTTGATGGCACCTAACAACAACAATGGGAAGAGAAAAGTCCTGGTGTGGCACTGTAGGACAAACACTGTACCATTCAGCACTGTAGGATAAACACTGTACCATTCAGCACTGTAGGATAAACGCTGTACCATTAAGCACTGTAGGATAAACGCTGTACCATTAAGCACTGTAGGATAAACGCTGTACCATTATAAGCACTGTAGGATAAGTATTCAACCACAAGTTTGGTTTGAACTGCAAGATCGTTGGCTCAAAGTCAACTCCTCAGAAAACTTATACGGGGCTGCTAAGAATTAGAATGGACTTGACGGCACTTAACAACAACAACAACAACAACAATTAACCAAAAAGTAGGCCTTTCACACCTACCAGTCACTCCATGAAAGCCCTATATAGGGTTGCTATGAGTCAGAACTGTCTCAATAGTACTTAGCAATAACTTAGCAGTGGGAAGAAAAGGTGGAAAAGCTCAATATTACCAGCCAAATAAGGCCAGGAAAGACTATGGAATAGACCATCAGTTGCTCATATGTAAGTTAAGGCTGAAAATGAAAATTGAAATAAATTCACAAGAGCCAAAATGTGACCTGAATATATCCCACTTAAATTTAGAGACCATCTCAAGACAGACAAAGACCAGAAGATTTGTGGGATGACATCAATAACACCATGCAGGGGAAAAAAAACACAAAAGATCACTAAATGACAAGAAAGAAAGAAAAGACCAAAATGGATGTCAGAAGAGACAATAATTTGCTCTTGAACATAGAGATCCCAAAGCAAATGGAAGAAATGAGGAGGTAAAAGAGCTGAACAAAAAATTTCAAAGGGCAGCTCAAGAAGACAAAGTCAAGTATCATAATGAAATGTGCAAAGACCTGGAGCTAGAAAACCCAAAGGAAAGAGCATGCTCAGCATTTCTCAAGCTGAAAGAACTAAAGAAAACATTCCAGCCTCAACTTACAGTATTTAAGGATTCTATCAGCAAAATGATCCACACAATCGAAAACATTTGCTTAGCTAATAAAGCACAGGTAAACATCTTTCTGATATTCTCTGCTTTCATCCAAGATCCACTGGACATCAGCAATGATATCTCTTCTCCCACGGCCTCTTCTGAATCCAGCTTGAACCTCTGGAAGTTCTCTGTCAATGTATGATTGTAGCCGTTTCTGTATTACCTTTAGCAAAACTTTACT
>NW_006408608.1:7199561-7208010 GCF_000296735.1 Chrysochloris asiatica
CACTTCAATGTAAAGAAAACAAAATCCTTACCATGGGACCAATAAATGATATCATGATAAGTAGAGAAAAGAATGAAGTTGTCAAAGACTTTGTCTTGCTTGGATCCGTAATCAACACTCAGAGAAACAGCAATCAAGAAGTCAAATGACATATTGCATTGGCACCTCTGCTGCACAAGACTCTAAAGTATTCAACAGTAAAAATGTCAGTTTGGGACTAAGGTGCACCTGGCCCAAGCTGTGGTATTTTCAATTGCCTTGCGTGCATGTGAAATTTGGACAATGTGTACGACAGACTGTAGAAGAACTGATGTGTTTGAATTCTGGTGTTGGAGAATATTAAAAGTAGCATGGACTGACAGAAGAACAAACAAATCTGTGTTGGGAGAGTACAGTCAGAACGCTACTTAGAAGCCAGGATGCTGAGACTTCGCCTCTCATACTTTGGGCATGTTATCAGGAGGGACTAGTCCTTGGAGAAGGACATCCTGCTTGGTCAAGTAGAGGGTCAGTGAAAAAGAGGAAGACTCCCAATGAGATAGACGGACACAGTAGCAACAGAAATGGACTCAAGCATCACAACTGTTGCAAGGCGGCACTGGACTAGGCAGTGTTTAGTTTTGTTGTACATAAGGTCACTATGAATCAGAACCAACTCAATGATACCTAACAACAACAATAACAACATTGTAAACTGGATGCTGTTTTAAGTGGTTTCACTGTATGAACTCATACTACCTCCTAACAGCCTTATGAAGTAAAATGTATTCACCTACATTTTACATATGGGGGAGCTGAGCCCAGAGTAGTGAACTTGTCCAAGGTTCCACAGAAGAGAAATAGTGGAGTCAGGACTCCAAACTCACCAGTCCACGTGAAGAGCAGATGTGGTTCCTAGGCTTGGGTAGCTGGGAGACTCAAGAGGAGGAAGGCAGATATCCCATGACTCACCTAATGAGTACATTACTTCTTGGCCACCTTTACTACTAGAGAAACTTGGATTCAAAACCCTGTTCCATTTAGTAGCTGTGGAACTTCAGATAAATGACAGATAGTCTGTGTGCAAAATGGGAATAACACTGCCAGTCCTTGTGAAGATTCAATGAAATAGCCAAGTTATAGAGTGCCTGTCTTATAGCTGGTCATCACAAAATAATAGTCAGCCCTCACCTCTCTAGCCCTGATTTTCCAACATTGCTAAGTGTCCATACATGTATTCAATCTGCCTAAATAGAATGGAAGGAGCTCCGGTATCATAATGGTTACGAGTCAGGCTGCTAACCTTAAGGTCAGCAGTTCAAAACTACTAACCATTCCGCAGGAGACAGATGAGGCTTTTTGCTCCCATAAAGATTTACAGCCCTGAAAACTCTGTACAGGGTCACTATGAGTCCAAACCGACTCCACAACACACTACCACCACCACCAATTAGAATGGATTTGATGACACTTAACAAAAACAACAAAAAATAGTATTCAAGGAGTTCTCAGGTATGATAATTGATGCATTTAAGTTCTACTGTTGGAGGGGGATATTAAAACTACAAGGACTGTGAGAAGAGCAAATAAATTTGTGTTGGAAGAAGTACAGCCAGAATGCTCCTGAGAAGCCAGGATGGTGACACTTCATCTCTTATACTTTGGCCATGTTATCAGGAGGGACCAGTCCCTAGAGGAGGACACCATGCTTAGTAAAGTGGAGAGTCAGTGAAAAATAAGAAGATCCCAATGAGATGGATTGACACAGTGGCAGCAGCAATGGGTTCAAGCGTAGCAACGATGGCGCAGAACTGGACAGTGGTTTGTTCTGTTGTGCACAGAGATACAATGGGTTGGAACCAACTTGATGGCACCTACCAACAACAGATGTTGCAGGAACCCCGGCAGCACTGGAAGATATGTGTTTGTCTGCTAACCAAATGGCCAATGGTTCAAAACCACCACCTGCTCCATGGGAGAAAGATGAGACTTCTGTAAAGATACAGTCTTGGAAACCCTATATAAGGTAGCTATGAGTCAATGGCAGTGGGTTTAGTTTGGGTTTGGGGGGAGGTATTGCAAATAGTTAATGTGGATGATTGCTAACCAAAAGTTTGGAAGCCCAAGTTCACCCAGAGGCTCCTTGAAAGAAAGGGCTGGTACTTCCCCAAATCAGCCACTGAAGACCTTAGGGAGCACAGAGCTACTCTGACCCACATGGGGTTACCAGGAGCAGGAGGCGGCATGAAGACAATTAATTGAACTGCTATTTAATCGCACATCTGGTGGTGTTTCTCTGGCCTGGACTTAGTGGCCCCAGTTCCAATAGGAACCTTCACAATCACAGAAGTGAGGCAGAGGCTGCAGAGTCAACCAGGTGTGAGGAGGAGGGAACAGGTGTGTAGAGGAGTCCACAGCTCCCCAGCTCATCCATCAGCTGAGCCTGCGGCTGACATGAGGAATGATGCCCTCATCCCCAGACACACAGAGAGAAGATAGGTGGAGAGATACGAGCCCATTCATCACCAGGTCTCCAGCCAGGTCTCACTGCCACACTTGCAAAGCAGGAGAGGCAGGCCTGGCCCACAGGGAGGTCGCATGTCGGTTCTGCACCTGACTTTACTCACTGGGCATTGATTATTCCCTGCAGCTGCAGCTGCCACCTTGGAGCGGGGCACCTTCCTGGTGTACCTCCTCCTCCTCCCATGATTATGGACCCACGTGTGGACTCCAAGATTAGGAGAACACAGCTGTTTTGGCAACTCTCCTTAATTACTAGAATGCAAACCAACTGGACTGAGCAGAAAATGAAAGAAATGCTAAGATGCTGTACAAACCATGGGTTGAAAAACAGTTTTGTATTTTAAACCAGATTCAGTGGGGAAAGACAAAAACAAACCAAACTGAGAATAATTAAGTGGTCAAAGCAATCCCTCAAAGGCTAAGGGGGAAGTAGAAAGTGCTATTAACATAGCCTTTATATTGTATTACGTGTTGTAAGCAACCTAGAGATGGTTTAAAGTATGCTTGTAGGTTATGTACATATGCTATGCTATTTTACAAAAAGTACTTGAGCATCCAATACTCTGTAGGTACCAAGAGAGGGTTGTATGCATATTGCTTATTTGTATTGCTCTTGAGGGATGAGAACACAGGACATTTGGTCTCACATGGCTGGATTTTTTAAAGGAGCTCAGTGCTCACGGGTGATATTCTTTATTTTGGGAGCCAATATGACATTTAGCTGAATGGCGACTTCAAGGAAGGCTTAGATCAAGGTTTAAAGAGTATGTCAGAATAAAAGTCTTGGGAAATCCTCTAGTTTCAACCAGTCTAGTAATTTTGTTTTTATTGCTGTTAGCATTGTTGTTGTTTTATAAAATATCATCTAAGGACCTATTCACACTTTTCTCCAGCTCTATCGGGATCCATCTGTTGTGGCCTTGATCAGAATGGTCAGTTGTGGTAGCTGGGCACCATCTAGTTCTCCTGTTCTCACAATAGATGAGGCCATGGTAGACTGGTGTCTGCGTCTTTAGTGTACTTCTTTCTCTTTTGCTCTGAGTTGTTGGAGGAGAGGCTGGTGTGTTTGAACTACTAACCTTGTGGTTCAAACTGACCTTGCAGTCCAGTGTTGGAACACCACATCAGGACTCCTAATAGTAGAGACCAATAGTTGTATCTTAGGTGGCCGCTTTCAAATTTTAAGACTCAAAAACTACTTGATTCAGTGATATTTTTGAAGTCCCAGGCTTCATTTCCCAACTCCCTCTCACTGACACCCTCAACCCCAGCTTTGTCTCACATAGTACAACGAAGGCCCACTTAGTTATCAGCTCAAACTATTTCTCTCAAAACTATCCATAATCTGTGAATTCCATTTATAATTGATGTTTTCCTCTGAAGAACCCCTTAAGGCATTAAGGATAGCCATTGGAATACATGTGACTGCCAATAACAGAAAAGCTGCCTAACGGTGGCTTAAATACATTGGGGATTATATTTCTCACAAGACAAGGAGTTCAGTATTAAACATTTGCTGTTAGCTCAATTACTTCAGTCTATTTTTACCTTTCCAGACTGCCATCTTTAACACTTCAGAATGTGGTCTTATGATTTCAAAATACCGCTGGGGAAGAGCTGCCTCCTCAAAGTCGAATCACCCATAATGATGTATATGGAACAAAGCTTTGGGGACCTTCATTTACTGGTGTGCTTTGACTCAAAATGAGAAGAAACAGTTGAAAACATTCATTAGTAATTGTAACGTGAATGTATGAAGGATGAAGCTAGGAAAACTGGATGTTGTAAAAAATAAAATGGAACATACAACGACATGGGAACATCAGTAGCTCAGTAGAGTAAGCACTGGACTATGAATCACAAAGTTGACGGTTTGAGCTCACCAGCTCCATGAGAGATACATGAGACTTTCTGCTCCCTCCAAGATTTTCAGCCTTGGGACCCCTATACCGAGTCACTATGAGTCAGAACCGACTTGACGGCACTTAAAAACAACAACTTATGGTTTCGAGATGGCTACTTCAGCACCAGAGACAATATCTGTGATCAAGAAAAGGGTAATTAACAGGTAAGGGTGAAATGAGGGGGCCTTGAGGTCCCAGGATCTTCTGTTCCTTTTATCAGGAAATGAAAATGTTCCCAGAATCACTGCTCACATTTATTATTGTTGTTGTTAAGTGCTATTGAGTCAGTGCTGACACATAGGGTTTCCGAGGAGCGGCTGGTGAACTTCAACCTCTGACCTTGTGGTTCAAACCAACTTTGCAGTCCAGCGCATTAACCCACAGCACCACACCAGGACTCCCATAAGGCTTTACTTATTCCTCATTGGTCAGAACGGTGTCACATGACTACCCTTCGCTGCAATGCAGGATGGGAAAATTAGTGTAGAAAATGACACGTGAGCAAAGACATAGAAATGGCAATGGTGGTGGTGGTGATTATGTGCAATGGTGTTGGTTCTGAGTGATAGTGACCCTGTACAGGGTTTCCGGGCCTATATGGAAGCAAAGCTGGTAGTTTCAAACTGCTGACTGTGAGATTAGCAGCCCGATTTGTAACCACTACACTACCAGAGCTCCTAATAATAATAAAGGTGGTAGCCTATACAAACTCTGGGTGTACTACCTGTGCAGTTGTCCTGCTCCACATTTAGAAGGGCTCCACAGTTGATTTAATGCTCTGCTGTTTTTATCGAAGAATTCCTCATTATTTTTAAAGAAGTGACCCTGAATTTTCCTTTTGCACCAGGACTTCAAATTGTGTAGCAGGTCTTGGATGTGGCCTTGTTTCCCCTCCAAATATTGATAAGCAAAGAGCTAGTGTAGGTGGTGTGGGAGAGTAACACACAGAGGCACTAAGACATTAAGTGGCTTTATGTAAGTCAACATTTTACTGATCAGAAAGTTGAAGTATAGACAGTTTAAGCCCAATGTCAAACAAAAATGGTGGTGGGATTCAAACAGAGATACAAGCATTGTATCTCCAGAGGCTATGCATGAATATTGGACATGTGTAGTAGGGTTTTGTGCCAACTTGAACAGGATTTCCAGAGGTTTAGCAGTTAAGATGTGCTTATTCCCATGGTGATGAAACCTAATACCAGCATTGCTAATTCTATGATGAGTGGCCAGGAGCAATCAATCAATTAAATGGATGCTTCCTTGAGGGTGTGGCCTGCTTCCAATCCAATGGATATAGACAAGTGAGTGCCTCCAGGGTTGCATCAGCTTGTTGAAACTTTTCGGTTTGTTTTCCATCAATTCCTGGAGACTTGGGTTTTTTTGCCAATGCCTTCAGTGCTGCTTGGACTTCCTCCTTCAATACTGTGATAGTTAGGATTTTATGTCAAATTAGGCTAGGATTTCCAGAGGTTTAGCGTTGAAATGTGCTTATTCCAATGGTGATTAAACCTAATATAGGCATAATTAACCCTACAATGATTGACTATGAGCAGCCAACCAATTGAAAGGATGTTTCTTTGGGGGTGGGGCCTACTCTCGATATAATGGACATGGAGGGACCCTCTCTTCCACTGGGGACCTGGGACTCTAAAATTGTATGCCATTTCCTTGATAATAAACTTCTGTTTCTGTGATGTACATATATCTGTTTCACTGGTTTTGCTTCTCTAGAAAACCCAACCTAAGGCATGTGGAACTGAGAGAGTGGGGTTCTAGAAGAACAAAATCACAAGGATGAGTTTTCTAAATTGGTTCTTAATTCTGACTAATTTTAAGTTTTTGTAGAGTATGAGGCCTTAACTGGAATCCTGAGCCCTACCCAGAACCTTCAGAGTAGGGACATTTGCATTTGAAAAGACACGCAGACCAACCCAGAACTGCTGGGAGAACAGGAGAGTCATAATTGAAAGAAAGCAAACAGAGAAAAAAAGCAGACAGTTTGGAGTTCTTTCAAGGCAAGGAAAGGTGGCCCATCAGAGAAATCCTCCTTCTAAGACTGAAAGTCAAAGTGAACTGGCAAGCTGTATGCTTGCTGGTAGCCTCTTGGGTCTACTTATGAGTGCAATTTGGGGAAATGCAGCAATGAAGACATGGGCTGAGTTTGGACACATTCTGTTAGTACCTGTTGACCTTGAGATGAGAGAGAGGAAGGAAAGGCTGACTGCTCTGAGGTTTAGGGAGATGTGTGAACTCCTGAGCCCACAGCACTGATTTAGCCTTTGGGGGTTAGGCCTGAGAATGAAGGGGCAGCTGGTTTGAAATGTAGGGAGATATGTGTGAAATCCCAGACTTGCAGCTGGTTGCTAATTTGACCTTGGTTGGATGGCTAGATCTCAGTTGTGACCACAAACTAACCAGATGGAGATGTTAGAAATGAATTCTAATGTCACACAAAAGACACTCGGTGAGACTAAATTACCTTGGCAAAGCAAAATTTACTCCTGCAAGGGTGTGTGTGCGCATAGCTGTACAGGAACAGGCCAGTGAGCACAGTGAGTGGGCAACCCACTTAGGTTTTTAATCCCTGACGCAAGCTTAATGCTATGTCTCACCCCATTGGCTAGGGCTTTGACCCACAAAATCTTTTCCCTTACCCAGTTGACTAGTTCAGATTTCTAAGGCATGCATTCCCATTTTAGGAAGTAGTAAAAGGAAAGAGAAAGATTGTAAAGTTTCTGCTCACTTCGGGAAGTAGTCAAAGAAAAAGAGAAATCATAAGATCTTTACTCACTTCAGGAAGTAGTTAAAGAAAGAGACCATAAAGTGTTTACTCACTTCAGGAAGTATTTGAAGAAAAAGAGAGATCATAAAGTTTTTACTCACTTCAGCAAGTAACTAAAGAAAAAAAGAAAGATCACCCGAATACAATAAATAGGATTATAATAATTTTTGAGGAAAAGATATTCATTCTCACAAAGATAAAGATGTTTGATACTATGAACAAGTGTCAGTTGCTACAATTTGATGAACTGGACTTTTGCTTACAGATGTTGTTGCTCAAAATTCCAACTGGAATGGAAAATTCTTCAGATCAAGGAACATGCTTATATTCTCGTGTACTAGATTGATGGGGATGGGCAATTTAGACATTGACTATCAAAAATGGGAGGCTATTAAAGGAAAGGAGCTCTGGTAGCATAGTGGTTACAAATTGGGCTGCTAATCTCACTGTCAGCAGTTCGAAACTACCAGCTGTTCCATGGGAGAAAGATGAAGCTTTCTGCTCCCATAAAGATTTATAGCCTCAAAAACCCTGTACAGGGTCTCTATGAGTCGGAACCGACTCCACAGCACATAACAACAACAACAACAACAAAGGCATGAAGTGCTGGCTTACAAGCTTTCATGGGTGTTCTTCATTTTAGAATGAGAGGACAAAGGAGAATCCCCATGAATAGTCTTCCTCTTTTTCAGATGGGTCTGGAAAAATGGGGTGGGGTGTGCTGCTGATAGGATTTTATTATTTCAATTGTGAGTAATTGTTAATAGGATTAATTGTGATTGTCAAAACTATCACTGTAGATGTGTAACTAAAAGCAGGGAGTAGTATCTTTCATTTCAGGAACAGATGATCCCAGGATATGAAGAAGGAAGAGTGTGATTGAAGTGTGGGATCCCTGCCTGGAAGAGAAGCAACAGCAGAGATGACAGCAAAGGCAGTGGCATGAAAGACAGAGTAACTATGGACTCTAGGCCCAGGACCTGAGTAAGGCTGTGTGCCTACAGGCAGAAGGCTGGCTAGCAGAATGTGCCTTTTGGACATTTAAGTGAATACATATATTTTTTATTTGTCTTACTTTTTATGTATGCATCAAATATTTTTGCTGTGTTCATTTGTGACACATAAGATCTACATGGGGCCTGTGTGTTTTCAGTTGTACATGTTTGAGTTATATCATGGTGGCATTGGCATGGCAAATAAGTGGTGGAAATCTTGGCCTTAGCTGTTTTCTAATTCCTCTCTTTTCTTGCTTCCCATCACT
>NW_006408608.1:7208950-7209988 GCF_000296735.1 Chrysochloris asiatica
CTTCTCTTGTCCAGACCTATCAGAAAAGTCATTTGGTGAGAGTTTCAAAGACAAAGCCTAGAGCAACATATTATTAGTTTGTACCATCCAGGACACCACTGTCCTCCCTTAAGAACCTGGAGTTCTGTGTGTTCTCTCCCCTGTCAAGGTTTTTACATGGGCTGTTCCCTCGACCTGAGGGACTCTAGTCTTCTTCTCTTCCTTTGCCTTAGTGATGGCCTTTCAACCTTCTCCAGTCAGTTTCAGTGTCACCTAATCTCTCTAATTAGGTCAAATTTCCTTAATATAAACCCTGTGTTCAGACTTACAAATTTACATTTCTAGGTGCTGTGGGATAATGCACTCTAAGGTTGGCAGTTCAAATTCACCAGCCACTCTTCAGAAACCTTATACAGGGTCACTGTGTTGTTGTTGTTATTAGGTGCCATCGAGTTAGTACTGACTCATAGCGACCGTATGTACAACAGAATGAAACACAGCTTGATCCTAGGCCAACCTCACAGTTGTTGCCACACTTGAGCCCATTGATGCTGCCACTTTGCCACTTCATCTCAATAGGGGTTCGTTTCTCATACTTTAGACATATTGTCAGAAGGGACCTGTCGCTGGGTAGCTATGAATTAGAACCAAATCGACAACACTTAACAACAACAACATTATTATTTAAGGTCCATCTCTCCTATTATGAGAGTAAACACCATCCCTGCTTTTGTTTACTGTGGTAAATACTTGTTAAGTGAAGGCGTGGATGGATGAAAGGATGGGTGGGTTTTATGAGCAAATATTCCATTCTATAGATATACTACATTTGTTTATTCATCAGTTGATGAGCATTTGAGTTGTTTCCACTTTTTTTCTATTATAAATAATGCAGCTGTGAATATTCTTGACTAGGTTTTTGTGGGTTGATATGTTTTCATATCTCTGGAGTCTATACTTAGAAGGAGAAATGCTGGATCCTATGGCATTTTTCCACCAATCATCTGTCAGTTTGTTGTACTGTAGTGGCTTGTGAGTTGCTGTGATTCTGAAAGCTAT
>NW_006408608.1:7212642-7248901 GCF_000296735.1 Chrysochloris asiatica
AAGAGCAAAGATGTCAGCTTGAGGACTAAGGTGCGCCTGACCCAAGCCATTGTATTTTAAATAACCTCATATGCGTGTGAAAATTGGACATATGAATAAGGAAGACCGTAGAAGAATTGATGCTTTTGAGTTATGGTGTTGGAGGAAAATATTGAATGTGACATGGGCTGCGAAAAGAACCAATAGATCTGTGTTGGAAGAAGAGCAGCCAGAATGTTCCTTGGAGGTCAGGATGGCCAAACTTAGTCTCTCATACTTTGGACATATTGTCAGGAGGGACCAGTCGCTGGAGAAGGATATCATGTTTGCTAAGGTGGAGGGTCAGAGAAAAAGAGGAAGACCCCCAGCGAGATGGATTGGCAAAGTTGCAGCATCAATGGGCTAAAGCGTGACAACAATTCTTAGGTTGACCCAGGACAGGGCAGTGTTTCACTCTGTTGTGCATAGGGTCGCTATGAGTCGGTACCAACTGGATGGCACCTAACAACAACACAACATGGGTTTTCTAAAGAGCTGCTAAGTGGTGAAAATGGTTACTTGCTCAACCAGCAGGCTGAAGGGTTGACAGTTGGAACTCTCCAAGATGCACCTCAAAAAACAAGCATAGCCTTCTTAGATGCACCTCAAAAAACAAGCATAGCCTTCTTCTTCTGGAAGGTCACACCCCTGAAAACTCTGGAAAGGACATCTCCTCTTTTCACATGGGGCTGCCATGAGCTGGAATTGACAGGACAGCAACGAACAACAACAATGGTAATTCTGTACATTTAACTGTTTGTTTTTGTTTTTTCATTGCAAATATCTTTCTTTTTCTTTTCTTTTTAAACTTTTTAGTGTGAGTTAAGTGAAGGTTTCCAGACAAGATCATCAGATTTACATTCAGCAAATCAAACACTTTGCTTCATCTCCATATTTAATTCCCTCTATGCTTCCTATCCTGCTTCCTCCCCTGGGGTTCCTATTTGCATCTCACCCACCTTCCTCTCCCCTGTCATCTTCATCCTCAGAAAACTGTTGTCCTTTTGATTTGCAATGATGGACCATCCTCTGGTGAATATGCCTTGCTAGTGTTCTTGTCCCCTTACTATAAACCTGTCTACTGCTTGGCTGAAAACAGGGCCATCAGGGTGAGTTCCTTTCCAGACCTGACAGGTGGTCGAGCGAGGGTCATAGTTGCAGGTTCCTCCAGTCTCTTTCTGACAAGTAAACACATTTTTTTTTTTAATTAAATAATTTAAAGTTTGGTTCCACAGTTTTCTCACTCTCTATCTAGGACCTTCAATAAGATGATCCCTTTCATAGCAGTTGGTTGTGGTGAGGCAGGCAAACCTGCAG
This sequence comes from Chrysochloris asiatica, assembly GCF_000296735.1. Taxonomy (NCBI): domain Eukaryota; kingdom Metazoa; phylum Chordata; class Mammalia; order Afrosoricida; family Chrysochloridae; genus Chrysochloris; species Chrysochloris asiatica. Next base: position 7,213,978 of record NW_006408608.1, read on the forward strand.
AAATAGGCGCTGGCCCCCATGTCCCCCAGGTTCATAGCTCATTCCTGGAGCAAAGTTCACAATCCAGGAAATAAACAACAGACCACTTTGGTGATTGCTGTGAGAAATAACTTTTATGGGTGTGGTCCATCTTAAGGAATTCATGAGATAGTTAAGCCTGGCAAACAGATTATTGATTTACATACAGGGAAGGATATGTAACCTGGCTGTTCTAGGTCTAGGAAATTTAAATAAGAATACAGCTATTAAGACAATGGCCATTTTGGCTTCTCTGCAGGGGAAGGAAAATGGGACATGCCATAGAATTGTTTATGGGGAACTGGAACTGGAGGAGGGATGTTTTTGGAGACAAGTATGAAAACATTTGTAGAGGGCCATGTGGTGCGTCTGCCCTTGTCTATGGGGCTGGGTGCCTGATTTTACATAATCGAATAAAGAAAACCTCACTCTCACTGAAATTGGATTACTTGAGCATTTGTCAGTATAGACAATGTTTCTCACAATTACCCAGGCTAATCTCCTGTTCCTAACCCACCTCTGGGAGGGAACAGAGCCTCCGAGCTCATGTTTACCTGCTTCCGCTTCTGTAACTGCTCACTTGTATGCTCATACATCTTTCCCACCATATGTTTGAACCAACCAATCTCAGGTAGCCCATGAAGCTGTTGGCCCTGCTAACCAATCCCAAATGAACTCATATATGCACCCCTATTCCCTATAAAATACCCTCACATAGGGAAGACGGGGTTCAGCCTTTGGATAGGAAACTGCTGAGCCACGTGCTAGCACAATAAAGCCCTTCCTTTATTACAACCCGCAAGGCATTGGCAACTCCTTCAGAGAGGCTCCAGTAACAGTGGTAACCTGGCACCATCTAGTTCTTCTGGTCTCAGAGTCATGGAGACTGATGTTTACATGTTCCATCCAATGCACTGGAGTAATTGATTCCAAATCTCTTCAATTCTAATCACTCTTCTTTCTTCAGTACATGGAGAGACCAATGGCTGTATTTTAGATGGCTGTTCATGAACTTCCAACATCCCAGACACTAGGAACTTTCAAACTGTTTTCCAAAGTGGCTGTACCATTTGACATTCTCACCAGTCATGTATGTCTGTGCCCCTGCCAATGCTCTTTCTTATCTGTCTTTGTGACTCTATCCATCCTAGTGGGTGTGATGTGGGTGGTATCTTACTGTAGTTTAGATTTGCATTTCTCTGATGGCTAAGGATGTTAAACATATTTTCTTGTGGATTGGCCATCTGTATATCTTCTTTGGAGACATTTCCATTCAGATCCTTTGTCTATTTTTTACTTGGCTGAAGTCTTCCCTCTTGAAGTCATTTGCCTTGTTATCAATATCCTCCTTAGAAGCAATCCTAGGAAATGGGTCTTTTCCTCTTAGAATTAAGAGCACGTTTCTGCTGTGACAAGCAGGAATTCAGCCTCAAAAAATTAATTTAAAATCTGGGGACTTGACAAAATATCTTGATAAAGTCTGTATAAGCCCAGAAGGGAACATTCAGACTTTAGGGAATCATTTTTGTCTGAAAAAGCTGCAGCCCAATTAATATTCCATGAAAGAAAGAAAGAAAAAAGAAATTGGAAGTGCCAAGTCCTGGGTAATATTGCTAATTGTGGTTTGCTCCTCCAAATCCTTCTTTGCTCTGTGAATCTTTCCATTCTGCTAGTCACCCTAGAGAATAAATAAACTCATTTGTCTGACCTCCTTTCCCGACAAGGGCAGATCGAATTTCCATGGGGAAATTACAGAAACAGCATTCCACTTCTTGCAAGGTGATTCTGGCCTGTTTCTTTCCCCCCAGGGCTCCCCTTCTGACATTAGCATCTATTATCTTCTTGGCTGAATTCCTCCCTAAAGGGCACTCAGCATCCCTAGGCAATTGCCAGTGTCAAGGAAACCCCACCAACTGTGAAGGGGGCGTGAGCTCCTGAAGAAGGCAGAAAAGAAACCAGGTGGAAAGCTCTCGGGGGAAGGAGGATAGCGGTCCTGACTTCTGTGGCGAAATGAGTCCCAGGAGTTAGAAGTGCAACATCCAGAGCTTCCGTTTCCTTGGTATGAACATTTCCACACAGCCAAGAATGCTCAGACCTCAGAACTTCCATGTCTTTGCCTCACAGGGGCATGGATGTCTTGGAAAGGAATTAGAGCATCCTTTAATGAGGCTCATTGGTCCAAATCCCCAGATGAGATAGAGATGCTTGGCAGTACTCTCGCTGAACAAGATGCTTGAATACATGCGGGTACAAGGGTCCACAGAGTAGACTAAAGCGTCTATCTTCACAGGAATGAAGCTTGATGAATGGTTCAAGCACATAGGTAAGACAGGGGACTCTCAGTCTTTGGACATGTGTTTCAGGTCATGGTTGTATTTACAGAAGTCATTTTCAAGCTTGAAATGTTATAAGCTGTTTCCTCAATGGGAATTTCAAGCAAACACTGATAGGACCATTTTGTGAATTGCTAAGAGTTTGACAAGGAGCTCTGGTAGCGTAGTGGTTACGAATCAGGCTGCTAATCTCATGGTCAGCAGTTCGACACTACCAGATGTTCCGCAGGAGAAAGATGAGGCTTTTTGCTCCCGTAAAGATTTACAGCCTCGGAAACCCTGTACAGGGTGTCTATGAGTCGGAACCGACTCCACGGCACATAACAACAACAATGACAACAAGAGTTCGACAAGAGTGTTCTGTCCAGAGATTGAATCCCATCTGGCTCATGGTATGAACAAAGTGTCTTTAGAAGAAACAGCTAATAGAATAGACATGGAGCTGTAGATATCAAACAATTACTTTTAGGTAATGGAAATATTCGTTCATAGGAACATGCTTACTTGGAAATTCATGATGTATATGAGATGCTGTTGTTGTTATGTGCAGTGAAGTCTGTTCCAACTCACAGCAACCCAATATAGGATTTCTGAAGAGCAGATGGTAGGTTTGAACTGCCGATCTTGATGTATAATAGATGGAAGAGGAAATACTCAGAAGATGATCAAAGTGGAGAATTCAGATTGTATGTGTGTAGGGTGAGGGAGCTGGTATGTTGAAACTAGAGTTATGGATAGAATTGTATTCTTTTCCAAAACGTATTTTATAAATTCAAACCCCTACACTGGTGAATGAGCCCTGGAGTTACACTGTAGGATCATCACTGGATTATTATCCACAAGGTCGGCAGTTCAAACCCACCAGTCACTCTCAAAACCCTATAGAGGGTCGCTAAGAATCAGAACCACTTGATGGCACATAACAAGAGCAACAGTAGTACTGGTGGATATAATCCCATCGAGGAATGTTATTGTTAAGTACTGTCATGTAGGTTCCAACTCATAGTGTCCGTGCATAGGGTTTCCAAGGCTGCAAATCATTACCTTGTGGTTAGAAGTCCAGTGCTTATCCTACAGAGCCACAGTGTTCCCATTGGGGAATAGGACCTTCTTTGCCATTAATAAGTCCATATCTGTGTAGGGTGTGTTTTAAACCAATTACCTTTGAAACATAAGAAAGCAGATTAGGAACAAAGATTCACAGAGAAGATACACGTCATGAGGAGATCACCAAAGAACCAAAAGAACAGACTTTACAAGACACTAAAGACAAGATTTCAAAGATCAGCTGGAAAAGATAAAGCCAAATATTATAATAAAATGTTCAAAGAATTGGAATCAGAAAACCAAAAAGGAAGAACATGCTCAGCATTTCTCAAGCTGGGGGAACTGAAGAAAAAATTCAAGCCTCGACTTTCATTATTGAAAGATTCTTTGGGCAAATTGTTGAATGATGCAGAATGCATCAAGAGAAGATGGAAGGAATACACACAGTCATTGTATCAAAAAAAAATGGTTAATGTTCAACCATTTCAAGAGATACCATATGATCAAGAGCCAATGACACTCAGGGAGGAAGTCCAAAGTGCATTGAAGGAATTGGCAAAAAACAAGGCACCAGGAATTGATAGAATAAAAATAGAAATCTTTCAAGAAGGTGAGGTGGCACAGGAGGCACTCACTCATCTCTGCCAAGAAATTTGGAAGACAACTGTCTGGCCGACTGATTGGAAGAGATCCATATTTGTGCCCATTCCAAAGAGAGGTGACCCAACAGAATGAGGAAATCATCGGACAGTCTCTGATATCTCAAGCGAGTAAAGTTTTGCTAAAGATAATACAGAAACGGCTACAATCCTACATTGACAGAGAACTTCCAGAGGTTCAAGCTGGATTCAGAAGAGGCCGTGGAACGAGAGATATCATTGCTGATGTCCAATGGATCTTGGCTGAAAGCAGAGACTATCAGAAAGATGTTTACCTGTGCTTTATTGACTACACAAAGGCTTTCGATTGTGTGGATCATGACAAGCTATGGACAACATTGAGAAGTATGAGTATTCCAGAACACTTAATTTGCTCTTGAGGAATCTGTACCTGGACAAAGAAGCAGTTGTTGGAACAGAGCATGGGAACACTGAATGTTTTAAAATTGGGAAAGGTGTGCGACAAGGTTGTGTTCTACTCAACCTGTATGCTGAGCAAATAATACGAGAAGCTGGGTTCTATGAAGAAAAACGTGGCGTCAGGATTGGAAGAAGAGTCATTAACAACCTGTGATTTGCACATGATACAACCTTTCTTGCTGAAAGTGAAGAGGACTTCAAACATTTACTGATAAAGATCAAAGAGCACAGCATTGCTCTTTGATTGCATTTCAAGGATTGCATTTCAATGTCAAGAAAACAAAAATCCCCACCACTGGATCAATAAACAACAAACATTCTTATCAAAGAAAAAAAAATTGAAGTTGTCAAGGACTTCATTCCTCTTGGATCAACTATCAACACTCACAGAAGCAGTAGTCAAGAGATCAGAGGACATATTGCATTAGACAAATCTGCTGCACAGGAACTTTTTAAAGCATTGAAGAACAAAGATGTCAGCTTGAGGACTAAGGTGCGCCTGACCCAAGCCATGGTATTTTCAATAACGTCATATGGATGTGAAAGCCAGACAGTGAATAAGGAAGATTGTAGAAGAATTGATGCCTTTGAAATACGGTGTTGGAGGAGAATACTAAAAGTGCCATGGGCTGCCAAAAGAACCAATAGATCTGTTTTGGAAGAAGTGCAGTCAGAGTGCTCCTTTGAGGCCAAGATGGCTAAACTTCGTCTCTCAAACTTTGGACATATTGTCAGGAGGGAACAGTCGCTAGAGAAGGATATCATGCTTGGTAAGATGGAGGGTCAGAGAAAAAGAGAAAGACCCCCAACGAGATGGATTGGCCAGGTGGCAGCATTGATGGACTCAAATGTGGCAATAGTAGTGAGGTTGGCCCAGGATTGGACATTGTTTCATTCTGCTGTGCATGGGGTCACTATATGAGTCGATTCTGACTCGATGGCACCTGACAACAACAACAAAAGAGAAGAGAAAGGAGCTCTGGTAGAGTAGTGGTTATGAATCAGGCTGTGAACCGCAAGGTTAGCGGTTTGAAATTACCAGCTGTTTCATGGGAGAAAGATGAGGGTTTCTACTCCTGTAAAAGATTTACAGCCTTGGAAACCCTGTACAGGGTTGCTATGAGTCAGAAACGACTCCACGGCACATAACCATCACCACAACCACCAAAGAGAAGAGAAGCCAGAACCAGCACAATGAAAAACTTCCCCTAGAGCCTGTGCCCTACATTTGGACTTCTAGACTCTGAAACAGTGAGAAAATAAATATGTTTGTTAAAATTTTAATAGCACTAGAAAATTTAGACATGGCAGTCTGTATCCCAGGCAAATTGAAACAGTTGATCAGTCTAGTTGCTCTCTGGACTGATACCCTTGGCTTCCTGGGAACCTCTGCTGTTGTTCTTAAATGCTATCAAGTCAGTTCTGAACCATAGCAACTTTGCATAGGGTTTCTGAGGAGCAGCTGGTGAGTTTAAACTGCAGACCTTGAGGTTATCAGCCCAATGTTGATCCTACAGTGCCACACCAGAACTCCATGAGAACCTCTAAGGTCCTGCAAACAGCACGACACTGGATCCAGAGTCTCTACTGTTCTTCCCTCTGTCCCCTATTCTGAGCCCCCTGCTTTGTTTATGGAATGTTGCTCAAATCACAATAACTTAGAACTTCCAGAACATGCTTTACATATCACTGTCACTGGTCAAAGGAAAATGCCAGGAAGACGAGGAAGAAGGGGAGGGTATGGTTGGTTAGCAGACTTCTAGAATGTTTTGAGCCCTGGGTGAGATGCTGCACTCCTCTGGAAATCAAGAATAGGATTCAGGGACAGGAAGGTGAGCTTAAGAAGTTGGGATGAGAACTCAGGTGTGTTCTGGCCTGGACACCTTCAACCTTGCTGTCATGATTCCATACTTCCATACATGGACTCCTGGTTGGTGCTGTAGGCTAAGCACTAGACTATGAACCATAAGGTCAGCAGTTCAAACCTACCAGCCACTCCATGGAAACCTGTACAGGGTCATTGTGAGTTGGAATCTACTCAACGCACTTAACAGCAACAATAATACATGTGTCGGACCACCACCTTCTCCACCAAGTTCACTTGGCACCTGCCCCCTGTTTAGCAATATTGTTTAGCAACATGTTCCTATTACACCCACCCCTCCATCTGCCCCAGGGACTGGAGATTCTTGGTGACTTCTGGTTTTCGTGGAGGCCTACATGAGAGGAAAATCCCAGATTCCAAACCCAGTAATTTAAGGTAGCTGCAGAGTTCCCAACAGATGCATGCAGTTCGGAAGGAGAAGGTTGTGTGTGAAGCCCACAGTGCAGGAGACTGAGAGCAGACTGGGCTTTACTCTGCCTAAGGGCCCTGCTGGTGACACAGGGACACAGCATGCTGAGTCAGGTCAGGCACAGCTGTCCTGGGAGCCGCACCCTGCTTGGTGGTTGGCAAGTTCTTTCAAAGTCAGGTGGCTGCAATTTGCTTTCCAGCTGCCTTGCTTCCTGTGTGCTGAAATAATCCCCCAAGCTGCTGCTGATAAAATATATTATGTGCATCTCAACTGCTTTCACCCTTCAAACTCAGTGGTGAAGAAACAGAGCAAGGATATTGGAAGATTTAGAGGCAAACACAAGTCTTTCAGGGAAGCCCAACTGGAATGGCTCTGGGATTTTTGTTTTGATCAATTGGATTAATGAGAACCAAGGAAAAGAGAGGGCCTCTCAGCATGGCATTGTACCCATTGAGAACAGGCAAGAATCATTCCAGAAACATCTAGTGACATTGGATCAATACTTGGTGCTCCCAGCAAACTGCTATTAAGCAGGTGAAGAGCTTGGGCTAGAAAGATTTAAGACTGGGTGGGTTTGAATCCTAGCTACTTGCTTCCTGAGTGACCTCAGGTGCATTGCTTCAACCTTTGAGTCTCTGTTTCTTCCTCTATGAAATGTGAACGATAGCAGTATTTACTTCCTACCAACACTAAGAGGCATAAATTAGATCAACATGTAAAAAACACTTTTTAAAAAACTGTCTGGTATGTATGCAGATGCTTAAATGAAATTAGTTCCTTTTGAATTGGCTCTTTGGAAAAACAGATGATTTACCCTTCCTGGCGTGAACTGCTAACCTCAAGTCCAGCAGTTCAAACCCACCAGCCACTCCTCAGAAACCTTATAGAGGGTCACTGTGAGTTAAAATCCACTCGATGGCACTTAACAACAAGCCTTAGTGGTTATCTGTGCCCTGTTTTCCTGCCCGAGAAGCTTTGTTACTTTGTCCTGTTGACAGGCATTTCCAGGGTAGGATGTAAATAACTTGATGGTTTGATCCCTTCATCAGCACTGGCCAGTTTAGTATGTAAATTGAGTGATTTGCACTCCACAGGGGATGGTTGATTCAAGATGCTGATATATCCTATTTATTAAACTGAGTGATGAGTGAATGGTTAATTGGCACAGAGGTTGTCTTCTAAATTTCTTTCTTTAAAATATGCATTATGGACACACTTGTAAAATACAATCTATTTTATAATTTAACAATGTAAGCAAAACAAAATCAGAAAGGAAATCGTTCCACACAGTCTTTCCATTTCATGCTCACTTTTCTTTGTTGAATCATATCCTTGAATAAGAAATGAATTGTGGACAACTGCGCTTAAGAAATGTTGAATAATGACCAAATAATAAAAAAGGATTATTTACTGAACGTGTTGTTGTTTTGTGAAGTGCCATTGAGTCAATTCTGGCCCATAGCAACCCTGTATAGAGTTTTCAAGGAGCAGCTGGTGAGCTTGAACCACTGATCTTGCAGTTCAAACGACTTTGCAGTCTGATGCATTAGCCTACAGCACCATTTAAACCTTACAATGATGCTGCAAGATATATATTACCAGCTTGTTTTGCAGATGAAGAGACAGGTATGGAAAATGAGGAATCATTCGCTCATGATGCAGTTCTTGTATGATGGAGCCAGAATTCAAACTCCAGTTGTGTTGTTGAGAGTCCACTAAGCATCACTACACCAGTGCCATTCATTGACCACCTGCATCAAAATTGACTGCGATGTTTCTGACTTAGTATGCAAGGTCAGACTTTGTAAAGGTGAGGTTATGAAATCTGTGTTATATGACACTCCCTGGGTGCTAACCTTTATATATACGTCATAACAGTGAGTCTATTACAGCTCAGCAATGTCAGTAAAGAGTGGAACTACCCCATAGGGGTTCCAATATTTTACTCTCACGGATGCAGACTTTCTCCAGCAGAGTAGCTGGTGGGTTTGAACCACAGCGGAGCACTTAATGACTGCATCCACAGGGCTCCTGCCCTAGTGGGTGCTTCTGTGTAAAGCTAGCATCAGAATAGACCACTATTTTGACCTTTCATGGGGATAACAGGACTCAACAGACCATTGTCCAGCTTGCTTCTTTATTCCCTTAAGATGAGAACTAAATCATTTTTAAAAGTGTCAACGGGAGGTGGAATACCTGAGTGGGTACAAATGGTTAATGTTCTTGGCTGCTAAGTGAAAGGTTGGAGGTTTGAGTCCCACTTGAGGCACCTCAGAAGAAAATCCCGGTGATCTACATCTAAAGAATTAGCCATTGGAAACCCTAAGGAGCACGCATAGGGTTGCCAAAGCTGGAGTCAACTTGACAGCAACTGTTGTTTTATTTTGTTTTTAAGTTTTTATTGTGAATTCAGTGATAGTTTACATGGAAGAACATCAGTTTTACACCCTTGTTTCATTGCAATGATTACAGTCTCCTCCATGCATCATCATTCAACCGTATTTGCTTCCATTCCCTCTGGGTTTGTGTGTGTGTGTGTGGGGGGGGGGGGCTAGGGATGTACACAAAAACACTCAGGAACATATAGTCATTTAAACAACCCAAGGGCACATTCTGCAAGCCTGCCTCCTGGCCACCAGCACTCAGTCTTTCTCTTTCTATGAATCTAGAGTCCTCAGCTGCTTTCTCTCTCCATGTCTTCATCTTGCCTCCATCTCTGGTGTCGCTGTTTCTCTGGATTGTTGTTGTTGTTGTGATGTGCTGTGGAGTCGGTTCTGACTCATAGTGACCCTGTACAGGGTTTCTGAGGCTGTAAATCTTTATGGGAGCAGAAAGCCTCATCTTTCTCCTGCGGAACAGCTGGTAGTTTTGAACTGCTGACCATGAGATTAGAAGCCCGATTCATAACCACTACACTACCAGAGCTCCTTGCTTCTCTGGATAGGGTCTCACATTCTGCCTGTGCTCTTCTCCTTTGATGGTCCTAGGGTCCTCTGTTTCTGGGACAGCACCTGTTTTTTGTTTGTTTGTTTATACATGAGGAGGATATAGGATAGGGATGGTATATGATTGTGATAAAATGTATTTAGTAAGGAAGTCAGTAAGTAGATTCAAGACATGGAAAGCATTAAGGTTCATGGTGGTACCAGTAAGGGAACTATCATCCCCATTTCATGTAACAAAGTGCTTCTGCTTAAAGGGATGTCATAATTAGAGGTGTGCAAGCATCCATTTCATCATAGTCTTCATTTACAAAAATATTAACCCTGAGGAAACATCTCCTCACATCCATGTCCTGTTTGGATGTTCAACAACAGACAATAAAGGCTACAGACCATAGTGGGTGCTACAGCCTTTGTGGACCCAAGCACTGGGTACCTTGGAAAGAATATGCAAATAAGAAGAGTAAACCTACTGCCATCCCAGATGAGACTCTTTATTTCATATCAGTAGGAGTCTGGCTTCTGATAGGACTACAGATGAATTATTGGAAATCTGCATATTTGGAATCTGTAACTGTCACCCAAATGCATTTACTGAGAACATCTTTTCCAACAAGGTCTAGGAGATTAATAAAAAGACCTTCCCAGCTTTCAGAATTTGGGAATGATCTGGTTTTCAGAAAAATAATCTTGGCCATCCAAAAAGTTAAGATTGAGAGAAGATGTGTGAGAAGGCATAATAACTATTGATATGGCTTATACGAAGGCAGGAGTCTCGGTGTGACTGTGAGTTAATGCTCTGGACTGCAAGGTTCGTTCGAACCTCAAGGTTGGCAGTTCAAGCTCACCAGCCCCTCCTCGGAAACCCTATACAGGATTGTTATGGGTCAGAACTGACTAGATGGCACTTAACAACAACAACACACAAGGACAATGTTCTGGTTCTTTCATGTGGCTTAGAGCGCTTCGTACGGTGGCTGATTTTTGAACCAGGAAATACTGGAATGCGTTTTTGCCTTTCTGTATATTAGGATTTTATTGGCTGTAATTTTCATTGAGCTTTGAATATATGCAGTATAATTAAAAACAACAATAACAAATAAATGATTGTTGAACACTTTTTTAAACTCTGATTCCCCTGGCATCAGTTTATTCATGGTAAATAATCAAATTCCCACAGTTTAAAAATTAGAGGTTTGCATATCAAGCCAAGGTATTTGCAGTCATCTCACATGTACACAAAAGCTGAACAATGAATAAGGAAGACCAGAAAAGAATGGACATCTTTGAATTATGATGTTGGCAAAGAATGTTAGGTATACTTCATACCTCAATATTATGGATTGGATTGTGTCCCCCACCAAAAAGATGTCAACTGGCTAGACCAAGGTCCTCAGTATTATATAATTGTCTTCCATTGTGGGATCTGGTGTTTTAAGTCACTGTGTTTTGACATGATTCGTTACACAGCAATTTGTGCCCAAAGCTAACAGATATAGGGACATTGTAATATAATTGTTGAGCTTACCAAAGAATTCTGCAATTCATTATCTCATTTAATCCTTAGAATGACTCTGTAAGATATGTATTATTAAATTTACTTTACAAATGAGAACACTGAGACTTTTTCAATACTTTAAGATGTCTGTTCTGGTGTGGCACTGTAAGGTAAGCACTACTAGCCACAAGGTCAGTGGCTCAAACCTACCAGTCACTCCTTGGAAATCTTATACTGGGTCACTATGAGTTGGAACCAACTCAACAACGACGGTGAAGGATCATGCCACAGTCCCCTTATGTGGGGATGTTCCTACTAGAGAAACTCTTCTGTGTTACACATCCTGCTTCCTTAAGGCTCAGACCACCATTGGTCATCTGACATCAGAGCAACCAATCATGGCTCACTGATCACCCATCTGATTTTCTCCTTTGAGAATTTAAATGAAGACTTAGAGAGTAAAACTTGTCAGTGATGGCAGATCATATTGGTTTAGGTTGGTTTCTGATTGTTAGCTCACATGTAAGGAAATAGAAGAGTATAGTAAGCAGAAATGAGATGGAGAAACTGCAATTCCTGAGAGATGGAGAGAGAAGTTTTGATTCTCACTTCCTTTCTCAGGTGGTTACACCCCGCAGTTCTGCAGTACAATGTCTTTGTACTGCGGCTGACTTTAGTAGGTTTGGGTTTCCTGCATCTAAAAGATCTTTTATTATAACTGGGTAGTTAAGAGTCTCATTCATAAGCTCACAGCTTAGATGTGGCAGTTCCAAGAAAATGGGTCATCCACACCCAACCCCACACCTTTTTCATCATGCTGTGAGAATCCTTTTGGGCCTCACAGGTTGTGGTGTAGCCCATTTCTTGGCAAACTGTGTCATTCCCAGGTATTATTCAAATAAGGATGGGAGAGGGAAAAATAATCAAACCTCAGAGCAAAGTCCAACACTGAAAGTGAGCTAGGAGGATGGTATCATTTTATAAGGTCCAGAAAGGGGTGGGGGCAGAGAGAGAGAGAAAGAGAGATTGAGAGAGGAGAAGAAAAATGGTCTTGTGGAGAATTAGTGAGGTAATAAGCTCACTGAAAGCACAGAATTAATGAATTATGAATTTCATCACTGATTTCTTCATTCAGTTGCTTATTGTGGGTACATATTAATCAACATAAACTACATTTCTATGGTATGATAGAATTCCTCAGTAAGGAAGAAAAAGGGTCACATTTACTGGGTACTGACTACATGCCAGGCACTTGACCTTCATTATGGCAGTCCAGCTTCACACTAATCCAATAAAGTAAGTTCTGTTAGCATCCACATGCTCAGGAATGAATGTCCTGTAATGGAGCTTCAGACACATGAAACAGTTTGCCAAAGGTCACCCAGATGCTGGAGCCAGGACTGAATGCAGCTCTGTCTGACACCAAAGTCAGCATCAGCTGGTTTGCCTCCCAGTATCCATTCTCTGTTCTTCGGTAATAATCCATCCTAATTTTCCTTGGAGGTCAACAATGTTGGTTTGAATCACTAGGTTTGTGGTTCAATTCCATTAACCACTTCTCAGAAACCCTATAAAGAGTCGTTATGAATCAGAACCGACTCAGTGGCACTGAACAACAGTGACAACTATGATAATTAAGGTTTTGTTAGTGGTTAAGCAGTTAGAATGTAGTAATCCCCCATAATGACATCTAATAGAATGCAATCGCTTCTGTGATAAGATCTGCTATCAGCAGCCAATAAACTGAAAAATTGTTTCCTGGGGAAACTTCTATCTTACAAGAAATAAAAGGCAAGAGAAGTAAGCAGAGAAAGAGGGACCTACCACCACCAAGAAAGAAAAGCCAGGAGTGGAATGTATCCATCCTTTAGACCTGGGTCCCTACACTGTGAAACTCCGAGATCCAGGGAAAGATTGATGCTAAGATACACGGAGATCTCCAAGAACTGCTGGGCCTACAGATGCTGAAGGGAGACAAGGACCGTTCCCCAGAGACGACACTCTGAATTTGGACTTTAGCCTCCTAAACTGTGACAAAATCCATTTCTGTTTGTTAAAGACCCTCACTCAAGAAATAAGACTAATACCCATCCCCCACAAAACATTAACAACACAGGTAGACTTGATATCTGCTTATGTACTGTGGCCTTTGGGAGCGTCATGAAGTTATCATAATTTTGTTTCCTCCCAAAAACCAATTCTCATGATATTACCCCCATTGGGAATGCATGTTTCAGAGCAAAGAGAGGAGAAGAGGCGAGGGGAGATACATCCCAACCAAACTAAGGACTTAACGTCTCCTTAATTATTCTGTACTCTAAAATGGATGGAGTTCATTTCCAGTATTAAACCTGGGAAATTTGTACTCAAACATACTGAAAGACATTAAAAACATTCATTTGCTCCGAATGCATTAATGATTCCACAAGCGTGAGCAATGATGGCCTTATTCCAGTTCAGGATATTCTTCTTTGAAAAATGAAGGAAGTTGCTTTTTTAAATTAAGGCAGAAGCGTCATTGATAATTTAAACATTGCAGGCATTCCAAAACGCTGTGATTTGTAACACCAATTTTAATTAATGCCTACAACCCAGCTGTGAAAATAGAGACCTGTAATTTGTGAGTTACAGTAATGGTTAGTGTTTATTAACCTAGCAGGTCAAATTCTGGTTTCGTGGTATTATATGGCAATATGTACATAAGCACACACACACATACATTACATACATATATGTTGTTGTTAAGTGCTGTGGAGTCAGTTCCAACTCAGAGCAACTCTGTATAGGGTTTCTGAGGAGCAGCTGGTGAGCTTGAACGGCTGACCTGGCAGTTTAAACCGAATTTGCAGTCCAACACACTAAGCTACAGCACATCCATGTATACATCTTTAAACTCCAATAGAAAGATAACAGGAGAGGGAAATAATCATCCACAGGTAATGCGTCACCTCAGAAAACAGACGTAAGAGCAACGTAAAACCTCCGCCTCCCCATCTTGCCTTGCTTGGTTCATTCCTTCCTCTCACTATGTGTTATTCAATTTCAGTCTCTTGTTTTCAAATTGCATTATACAATAGACAATGTCTTCTGGGCTTTCTCCAGATTTAGTAACTCCGATCTACTTAACAATATTTGATACCGTGTGTGCTTTGGGACACAAGGAGAGTAATTTCAATGCCACAGTTTGCTCTGACACAGAACTTCCTGTGTGCCAGACTCCATGCAAATCTCTTTATAGAGCTTAACTTTTTTAATCTGCACAATGTCTCCAAGCAGGAAAAAGATGAGGTTTTCTGCTCCAAAAAAGATTTGCAACCTTGGAAATCCTAAACAGGGTTGTTAGGAGTCAAAACTGACTCCACAGCACTTAGCAACAACCCTCATAACCTTCTACGATAGACCAGACCTATCCACTAATCCCACAATGTCTGCCGTGTAATGGACCCAGCTGCACTGTCCTCACTTGATTCAGATACTTGGAAGGGTCTTTATTTCTTACATGGAGCATGGGGCTGGGCTTAAAAGATGACCCAATTAAACCTGAAACACAGTAAGCTTGAGGACCTTCCAAAAAGGTGTTTTTCTTTCTGAGAACATAGCAGAGCGATAGACTCCTGATATGGTGCTGTAGGATCAGCACTGGACTGTGAACCACAAGGTTGGCAGTTCAAACCCATCAGCTGCTCCTAGAAAACACTGTACAAGGTCACTATGAATCAGAACTGATTTGACAGCACTTCACAACAACAACAGTTGTGTTGTTGTGAAGTGCTGTCGAGTCAGTTATGACCATAGTGACCCTGTATAGGGTTTCCGAGAAGGTATTAAATATTTGCTTTGGTCTTGAGGAGGCAAGTAACATGGAAAGAATACACAGTCACCGTACTAAAAAGAACTGAACCAAAGTTCAACCATTTCAGGAGGTACGTATGATTAAGAACCAATGGTATTGAAGGAAGAAGTCTTAGCTGCACTGTGGCATTGCCAAACAATGAGGTTCCAGAAATTTCAAGAATACCAATTGAGATGTTTCAACAGACTGATGCGTCCCTGGAAGTGCTCACTGGTCCATGCCAAGAAATTTGAAAGCCAAATACTTGGCCAATGGACTAGTAGAGATCCATATAGAAGAGCATTCCAAAGAAAGGTGGAAATCATTGTTGTTGTCAAGTGCTTTCAAGTCAGTTCTGTCCCATAGAGAGCCTGCATAGGGTTTCCAAGCAGTGGCTGGTGAGCTTGAACCGCCGACCTTGGAATTCAAACTGAGTCAGCAGTCCAGGGCAATAACAGCGCTACACTGGAACACTATAATTAATAATACATGCAAATTAAATGTTGCTGAAGAGAATTTTAAAAAATGATTGCTGCAATACATTGACAAGGAGCTGCCAGACATTGAAGCCAGATTCAAAAGAGGACATAGAACAATGGATATCATCGCTGATATCAGCTGGATCAATCTTGGCTGAAAAGCGAGAATTCAGAAAGATGTTTACCTGTGCTTTATTGACTATGCAAAGGCATTCAACTGTGTGGCTTATGATGAGCTATGGATAACATTGCAAAGAATGAGTATTCCTTAACATTTAACTTTGCTTGGGGAACTTGTACACAGATCAAGAAGCCGTTGTTCAAACGGAACAAGGGAATACTGCATGTTTTAAAATAAGGAAAGATGTGTGTCGGGGTTGTGTCCTTGCCTCAGAAACCCTATACAGGGTCAGTATGAGTCAGAACTGACTCGATGGCACTTAACAACAACTCAAGTAGCCTCATATGCATGGGTAATGAGTATAGAAGACCAGAGAAGATGTGATGCATTATGCTGTTGGCAAAGAAGATTGAAAGTACCATGGCCTACCAGAAGAACAAAACCATCTGTTTTGGAAGAAGTATGGCCAGAAAAGTCCTTGGAAACAACAATGGTGAGACGTCGTCTCTTGTACTTGGAACATGTTGTCAGGAAGGACCAGTTCCATCATGCTTGGTAAAGTGGACAGTCAGTGAAAAAGGGGAAGACCCAAAAGGAGATGGACTAACTCAATGGCAACAACAATGGTCAAACATAACAACAATTAGGAGGACAGCACGGGACCGGGCAGTGTTTCATTCTGTTGTCCACAGGGTCACTGTGAGTTGAAACCAGTCTGAGAGCAGCATCTAACAACAACATCTTGGCTGCAAGTCAATGCACGGCCACTGATAAACCTCCACTGTGAAGTGAGAGTGTATTCACAGGAAACACCCTCTTTTCTTTTTTCCACTTTAGCCTTACTTTATCAAGATATAATTTGCATACAAGAAACTTTATCCTTTTAAATGTACAGATTAATGAGCTCTTTAAAAATAATACTGGTAAATATATATAGCATTTGTCATGTCAATGTGTTTCCATGTACAGTTCAGCAACATGAATATTATATCATGCAACTGTCATTATTATTCAGTTCCACTGCCCCATCACTTCTAGAAGAAATTCAGTGCCCCCTAAACAATGGATCTCCCTTTCCTCCCCGCTCCTGCCCTTACTAAACTTTAGTCCCTATATATTTGCCTATCCTAGGTCTTTCCTATAATAGGGATCTCTCTCTCTCTTTCCCTTAAAATAAGGAACCCTGGTAACATAGTGGATTATGAGCTGGACTGTAACCTCAAGGTCAGCAGTTCAAATCTACCAGTTGCTCTGTGAGAGCAAGATGATGCTTCCTGCTCCCATAAAGATTTCCAGCCTCAGAAACCCTATACTTGGCCGTTATGAGTCAGAACTGACTCAATGGCACTTAATAACAACAACATTGCAAAAATATCTCACCACCTCTGAGGAGTATGGATTGGTAATAAAATGCATATAAATATATGTGAAAATATAAGAAAGCTGATGAGAAAAATATATGCTGGGTAAATTGGGACAAAAGGACAGAGGTTTAGATTTTTCCTTGCTTACTTTTGTTCTTATGTGTCATCAAGTTGATTCTAACCCAAAGCAACCTTTTTGGGGGTTACTGTGGAGCAGTGGCCAATGGGTTTGAACACCTGATCTTGCAGTTAACAGTTCAGTGCTTATCCTACAAACCAGGAACTCCTTTCCTGGCTTAGGAGGAAGGATTCTTCTTCTTATGCCTTCAAAGATGGAAAGCCCTTTAAATATAAGAAAGTGGTTTTTATGACCCCATTTATCTGCTCAATAAAAATTTATGGCATGGATAACACGTGTGAGGGACTGTGTCCCTGGCTGCAGAGATACAAGGAAGACTCGGATATATGAAGACAGATGTCAATGAATCATTTCAGTATTCTCTTAGAGATATGCACACGTTGAGATGTTGCCAAACAAGAACAGATGACCCAACTCAAGGTCAGAAGGTTTCACTAAGGATATGGCATTTGAATTGGGTCTTTGAAGCCAAATACAATCTAGTTTCCCACTTACTTGTAATCTTGAGCTTGGTTGCCTCATCTGAGAAATGGGGAGAGTGATTTCTTCTCAGAAGGCCTGGCGAGGTATTGTAGGATAAGCACTGGACCAGGAAGTCAGTTTGAATGGCAAGATCGGTGGTTCAAACTCACCGGCCACTCTTTGGAGACCCAATACAGGGTCACTAGGAGTCAGAACTGACTCGACAGCACTTTACAACGACAGCAACATCTTCGTAGTTTTTCATACTGGGATAGTCTCTGTGTTACTATGAGTGAGGCTGGAAACTATCCTATCGATATTTCAAATCCCAGCCAGGTCACTCATGGTGCACAAGTTTCAGCAAAGTTTTCTGACTAAAACAGACTAAGAAGAATGGCCTTGCAATCGACTCTCTAAAATGAGTCACTGGAACTGTCTGATCACAGCAGAATAGTGTCCCATTCATGCTGGAAGATGAATCCCCTAGGCCAGAGATGGTGGTGTAAAGGGCCTTCAAGTCAGTTCCACTCAAAATACAAAGAAGCTGAAACGTGTATTGGAGCACACCAACAATGACTGTGCCGTGATACAGGATTAGGCACTGAGCTCATGTGTTGGTGAGGACTTAACAGAAACTAACAACTTCTGCTGGCAAAGGCTGTTGCGATGATCCCCACTAATACTTGTAGTGCCTTTGCAAAGATCGTGAATATCAAATAGCATGGTGGCTGTGTTCTCGTTGTTCTTGAGAAGAGACTCCTCAAAACTCAGGGAGTCCCACTGGGCATGCCTTCTTGCCCACATTTTTAGCATCTTTATGAACCAGGAAGGTGTGAGTTATGTAGGAAGAGGCCCTTAGAAAGTGAAGAAGCTGTGTAGGAGTTATTTACAGCCAGAAAGGAAACACTGTTGGAGGAAACACCCAGGATGATGAATGGACTTCATTAAAACTTAAACAACAAAACCCAAAGTGCCAGACCCACTGCCATGGAGTCAATTCTGACTCCTAATGACCCTATAGGACAGGGTAGACCTGCTCCATAGGGTCTTCATGACTGTAAATCTTTACCTGAGCACACAGCCTCATTTTACTCTTGTGGAGTGGCTGGTGGGTTTGAACTGCTTACCTTTCTGTTAGCAACCCAGTGCATAACTCAATGTACCACCAGTGCTCCTGAATCCTCATTGTTGTTGTTGTTAAGTGACATCGAGTTGATTCCGACCCATAGTGACCCTGTATATGGTTTCTGAGGAGCAGCTAGTGAGCTTGAACCACCAACCTTGCAGTTTAAACGGCTTTGTAGTTTGGCGCATTAGCCCACAGTGCCACACCAGGACTCCTCATTAGCAGCATTAAAATTCAACTTCTTACTCTTTCACCAGAGTACAATGAGGTAGTTATTTGACATTCAAAACACACAAACAGACATGAAGCATATTGTTACAAGTACGATGAAACGGCACATTCCTTTTCTAACCAAGGGTGTGCAAACATGTTTGTGTGTGATGGCAATAAGGGGCGGTGGGTGGAGCAAAATGATCACTGTTAATGAGCCTCCAGCAGAAATTGAATAATGTCTATCAATGTAGTGCATTCAGAATCCCGACTTCTGAAGCAGAGAAGAGCAACTCAATCATGGTGGTACATACATGATACATATTCTGGACAGAGCATCTTTCAGTTTTTGGTGTTTTTGTTTTACATCCTGATTTTATATATTGTTGTTGTTAAGTACCGTCAAGTCGGTTCTGACTCAGTTTTGAGGCTGTAAATCTTTGTTGGAGCAGACATTCTTATCTCTCTCCAGCAGACGTTTGGTGGGCTGAAATGCTGACCTTCTGGTACTCAGTCCAGTGCTTATCCTATATTTTTGTCGATGTTGAGTGCTGTTGAGTCAGTTCCAACCCATAGCGACCCTATATGGGGTTATGAGAAGTGACTGATGAGCTTGAACCACTGACTTTTCAGTTCAAACCAGCTTCGCAGTCCAACACACTAGCCCACAGTGTCACACCAGGACTCCTAATCCTCCATATATCTTATTACATGGAACCTCCACCACTTGACTATCTGTTTGTTGTGTTGTGGCGGCTTGCATGGAAGCTATGCCACCAGTATTTTAAACAAAAGCAGGATCAAGCATAGTGGGCAGATTTCAGTGGAGGTTCTGTACTAAGACAGACTAAGAAGAGGGAGAGATGAACTGAACTACTTCTGACTGTTTAGCCACTGAAAACCTTACAAATAGCAGCAGAACATTGTCAGACAGAGTGCCAGAAGATGAACCCCTAAGATTGGAAGACACTCAAAGTTCAATGGGGAAAAAGCTGCCTCCTCAAAGCAGAGCTGATCAGAATGATGAAAATAGAGAAAGCTTTGAGGACCTTCATTTGCTGATGGGGCACAATTCAAAATGAACAGAAAGAGTTGCAAACATCCAGTACTAATCAGAACGTGGAATATACGAAGGAAAACTGGAATTGAAATGGAACATATGAAGATTGATATACAAGGCATTAGTGAGAAATGGACTGACATTGGCCATTTTGAATCTGACAAACATATGGTTTACTATGTAGGGAACAACATATAGAAGAGGAACAGCATAGCATGTATCTTCAGAAAGAGGATTTCAAGCTCCATCTTGAAGTACAATGTTATTTGTGGTAAGATAATAGTCATGTGTCTATAAAGAAAACCAGTTGATGCTATTATTATTCAAATTTATGCATCAACCACTAAAGATAGTAATGATGAAATTAAAGAATTCTAGTAACTTCTTTAGTGTGAAATTGATGAAGCATGCAATCAAGATGCATTTGACAATCACTGGCAATTGGAATGCAAAGGTTGGAAACAAGGAGGATGGACAAGTCAGTAGTTGGAAAAATATGGCCGTAGTGACAGAAATGATGCTGGAGACTGCATGATTGAATTTTGCTTGACCAATGACTTATTCATTAAAAACATCTTTTTTAACCAACATAAAAATGACTATACACAGGAATGAAAATGACTACATCTGTGGTAAGAGATAGTGGAAAAGCCAAAAATAAAAAATAAAAAAAGAATCAGGGCTGACTATGGAACAGACCGTCAATTGCTCATATGCAAGTTCATGCTGAAGTTGAAGAAAATAAAAACAAGTCCACAAGAGTCAAAATGTGACAATGAATACTCATCTGAATTTAGAGACCATCTCAAGAACAGATTTGATGTGTTAGATACTAATGACCAAAGAACAGAGAGTTGTGGGATGGCATTAAGAACATGAACATAATACAGGAAGAAAGCAAAAGGTCATAAAAAAGAAAGGAAAAGAAAAAAAGGGATGCCAGAAGAGGCTCTGAAAGTTGCTTGTGAGCACAGAGAAGCTGAAGGGAATGGGAAAAACTTAGAAGGTCAATTTTCTAAGGGCAGCTCAAGAAGACAAAGTCAAGTATTATAACGAAATGTTCAAAGACCCAACTTTAGAACACCAAAAAGAAAGAACATACTCAGCATTTCTCAAGCTTAAAAAAATGAAGGAAAAAAAATAATCAAGCCTCATTTTACAATATTGAAGAATTCTATGGGCAATATATTGAAAGATGCAGAAAGCAACAAAAACAGATGCAGTGGAATACACAGACTCACTGTACCAAAAAGAAATATTGTTTCATTTCAAGAAGCAGCATCTGAACAAAAGCTGATGGTACTGAAGGAAGAAGTCCAAGTTTCACTGAAGGCATAGGCAAAATTCCAGGAATTGATGGAATATAAACTGAAATGTTTCAACAAACTGATTCAGCACTGGAGGCGCTCTTCACTGCTGCCAAGATATTTAGAAAGCAGCTACTTGCACAGCTGATTGGAAAAGATCCATATTTTTGGCCATTCCAATGAGAGGTGACCCAACAGACTACAGGAATCATTGGACAATATCAATAATACCAAATGCAAGCAAGATTTTGCTGAAGATAATTCAAAAACAGCTGCAACAGTACGACAAGAAACTGCCAAAAATTCAAGTCGGATTCATAAGAGGACGTGGAACAAGGGATATCATTGCTGATTGATGTCAGATGGATCTTGGCTGAAACCAGAAAATTCCAAAATGATTTTACTTGTGCTTTATTGACTATGCAAAAGCTTTCAACTGTGTGAAGCAAGACCAACTATGGGTAGCATTGCAAAGAATGGGTAATCTTTATGCTTATGATGAACCTGTATATAGACAAAGAGACAGTCATTAGAAGAGAACAAGGGGATACTGAATGGTTTAAAATCAGCAAAAGCGTATGTCACGGTTGAATTCTCTCACCATACTTAGTCAATCTGTATGTTGGGCAAATAAACTGAGAAGCTGGATCATATGAAGAAGAACGTGGCTTCAAGATTGGAGGAAGATTCATATGCAGATGATACAACCTTGCTTGCTGAACGGGAAGAGGACTTGAAATATTTTCTGATGAAGACTGAAGACCATATCAGATCAAAGACTCCAGCATTGGGTTGCACCTCAACGTTAAGAAAACAAAAATCCTTACCACTGGACCAAGAAATATCATCATGATTAATGGAGAAAATATTGAAGCTGTCCAAGACTTCATTTTACTTGAACCCATCATCAACACTCATGGAAGCAGCAGTCAAGAAATCAAAGGATGTATTGCATTAGGAAAATCTGCTGTACAAGACCTCTTTCAAGTGTTTAAGCACAAAGATATCAGTTTGAGAACTAATGCGCACCTGACCCTAGCCATGGTATTTTCAATTGCCTCATATGCATGTGAAAGTTGCCAATGAGTAAGACACACCATAGTGTCGAGGTCCTATGTCGGGTTCTAGCCTCGACAAGGAAGTGTGGGTGTCATGAAGAAGGGAGATCTGGCGGTGAAAGGGATAGAGACAGAGAGAGATGAAACATATACAAAAAAGACAGACACACAGATATGATGCAAGCTGGCAGGTAGACAGATCTGCAAACATATTGCCTAGCATTGTCCAGCATTGCCCAGCATTGCATGCAGAACTCACTCTACCTCAGCCTTTTATTCTCTTTTTTAGGGAGGGATTTATTACAAAGGAAGGATGTAATTCACAAAGGGAGGATGTCACAAAGGGAGGATGTGATTAAGACAGGATACGGAACTGAAATGTGATTAATCATTCAAAACAGGACATAATGATTCACAGAAACAACTTTTAAGATATTTTCATAGTTTTTTCTTAACAATCTAACATTTTTATTTTTACAGAAAAAAGGTTCAATCAAGCTGTTATATATTAATTTTTAGGTTTAAATGATCTAGAGTAGCGACGTGTGGTTTTTTAAGGATACATAACATAAAGCAAGGTTCCTGAAAGGAGCCAAGCTGTCTCTGTACACTTTGCAAACTTTTGTTTGTGAGCAAGATCTCAGGCACTGGACTTCATTTATCTATACCTAAAATGCTACATTGTTCTTAATTATCACATTCCTATATACTTTCAGGAGGAAGAAGAGCATCTGGGTTAAACTGATTATATTCAGAGGTGGTTCAATGGGGTTGCCACTAATCAACCCAGAGTCTGCGTATGCTGTCCCCAGCACCATAGAAGAATCGATTCATTTGAATTCTGGGGTTGGAGAAGACTATTAAAAGTACTGTGGACTGCCAGAAGAACAAACAAGTCTGTGTTGGAGGAAGTACAGCCAGAGTCCTCCTTAGAAATCAGGATGGCAAGACTTCGTTTCTCATATTTTGGACATGTTATCAAGAAGGATCTGTCCATGGAGAATGACGTCATGCTCAGTCAAGTGGAAAGTCAGCAAAAATGAGGAAGACCCCTAACAAAATAGAATGGTACATGGCAGCAGGAATTGGCTCAGGCAGAACCCCAATTGTGAGGATAGTGTAGAACTGGTTTGTTTTGTTGTGCTGAGTGTCGCTAAGAGTTGGAACTGACTCAATGGCACCTAAGAGCAACAACAAATGGAACTTTAGTGGCGCTGTAGGATAAATATTGGACTGCAAACCACAAGACTGGCAGTTCAAACCCACCAACTGTTCTATGGGTGAAAGATGAGGCTTCTATAAGAATTACAGCCTCAGGAACCTTATACAGAATTACCAGGAGTCAGAATCTACTCAGTGGCAGTAGGTTTGGAGTTTTGGCTGGTTTTTGGTGTTACGCTTAAGCGGCTCATTGAAAGATTGGGAATTCCAACCCCCCCTGCTTTTCCACAGGAGAGAGATGTGGTAATCTTCTATAAAGATTAAAGCCTTAAACATCCTATGGCGATTCTACTATGTCCTATTTCATCTCTAGGAATCAGAATCAACTCAATGGGAATGGATACATTTTATGAGAGTAAATTGCTGCTCTTTTAATATGTGCTTTTACAATGTGTTTTAGTTTTACTATAACAGGAATTCCACAAAAGAGTTACTTTAGCAAACAGAAATTTATTTTCTCACAATTTAGGAGGCTAGAAGTCTGAATTCAGGGTTGTTGTTGTTAGGTGCCATCAAGTCCGTACCGACTCATAGTGACCCTGTGCACAACAGAACAAAATATTGTCCAGTCCTGGGCCAACCTCACAATGATGTTGCCACTCTGCCAATCCATCTTGCTGGGGGGTCTTAAATTCAGGGTACATTTGCCTATGTCTGGTTGGGATGTTACTTAATGTTGGGACATTATCTACATGTTACTTAACCATGTAGATAACAAAGACAGTACAACAGAATAAATGTAACAGGAAGTATTCAAGTTCAATGTGGAGGGAACAAGTAACACCTTGAAAAAGAAGAAAGGTACGCCATGTTCTATAACTCATAATGGAGTCCTGGTGTGGCACTGTGGGTTAATGCACTGGACTGCAAAGTTGGTTTGAACCACAAGGTTGGCAGTTCAAGCTCACCAGACGCTCTTCAGAAACCCTATACTGGGTCTCTATGGGTCAGAACCGACTCGACAGCACTTAACAACAAGCAACATGACTCATAATAGTGATGTCATGTTGGACTTATTTTGCTAGCAGTCTAATGAATTGACAAGACAGAACAAAAACAACCCACTCCCCAATAGCGTTACAACTACAGGCATTGGGGTTAGGATTTCGAACACATCTTTTTGGGAGGACACAATTCAGTCATAACACAGCACAACAGCATGGACAGTCATTTTGATGTGGTTGCATCTGGCCTTGCCACCTGGTTCGATTTGCCAACCCAACTAGAAACAGGCAAAAGCACATCAGGGTCTAATTATATATTATAGCCATGCATCTGTCTGTCCGTCCACTTGTTC
This sequence comes from Chrysochloris asiatica, assembly GCF_000296735.1. Lineage (NCBI taxonomy): Eukaryota > Metazoa > Chordata > Mammalia > Afrosoricida > Chrysochloridae > Chrysochloris > Chrysochloris asiatica. The sequence continues at coordinate 7,238,865 of NW_006408608.1, forward strand.
ATCCATTCATCCCCAGTGCCAAGTACTGGGCACTGACTGAGGAAAGGGAAGCACTTTGCATTAGGTGGAGGCAGGATTCAAACTGTCTGTTTTCAATTTAAAAGAAGTAACACACCAGGCTGGGACCAATTCAGGTGAGTCTACCTGAAACACTTGCTGTTGCTCTCTTTGCAGAAAGATTAATTACTTTCTGACTGATTCTCTCAGAGATGAATATGGAAATTAAGGTAAAGGGAAGACCACCCCCTGCTTTAATATCCTTACTGGATAGTATCCCCTGTTGTCTGAAACCAGGAGTCCAGAGTCTGATCCCCTTTTCATCATCTTTGATGAATTACTTAATCACTATCTGCATCTGTTCCTTCCTGAGTCACAGGATGCCAGGGGACATGTGAGAAGAAATGGAATCATCTGAGAGAAAAGACAGTATACTTCCACGCTGAGGATTAGATTTGTGACTCTCTGGCCAGCAGTGATGAGGGCAACGGTGGTCCAGTTGTAGAATTCTTGCCTTCCAGATGGGAGACACGAGTTCATTTCCCGGCCAATGCACCTCATGGGCAGTCTTAACCAGTCTGTCAGTGAAGGCTTGTGTGTTGCTGTGATATGGAACAGGTTTCCGCAGAGCTTACCAATTAAGATGAATTAGAAAGGACATGATGTCTGTGGAGGAAGACTCCCAACTTGATGGATTCACAAAGTGGCTGCAACAATGAGCTCAAATATGACAACTGTGAGGATGGCACAGGACCGGGCAGTGTTTCGTTCTATTATGCACAGGGTCACTATGAGTCGGAGGTGACTCCATGACACCGGACAAAGTAGAAAATCCACTTACAAAAATAAAGTACAATAAAGTCTACTGCAATGTTCTGTCCCAATCATGGGAATGGCTCAGAATTGGGCAGCATTTTGTTGGGTTGTGCATAGAGTTACCGTGCCTTGAAGGCATCGTGACAGCAGTTAACAACAACCCAAACACAACAGGGAGTCTGGGTAATATGGTTGCCTCTCCAACTTGCTGGGGCCAAGCATCCTGAAGACCACACCAATAGCACACGGTCACTTGAGTGTACTTGTAGGTGCCTGCTGAAGACCAGTGTTGTCTCCTCTGTCTTTGTCCCTTTGTCCCTGGCCATGCAGCCAGCAGCCCTGGAATGCCCCCTTTCCACCAGGTTTGAGGAGTCCCTCTCCATATTTATTTGGGTAAGATGAAACACAGATGGTATAATAATACTGGTGCCTTTTTATAGCCATTTTCCATATGACCAACCTTTCATATGCGATTAATGAAACCAAGAGACCCAAAGTGTTAGTATTGCTGAGACACAGTGCTTACACAGAGGTCAGGGAGGTCTGCTTAGCTGCAGTAATATTAGATCCTCTCTTTATATTATGGACCTTCATTACTTTGTAGCCCACGAATCGGGCATATGGAGTCCTGGTGTGGCACTGTGGGTTAATGTGCTAGAATGCAAAGTCAGTTTGAACTGCAAGGATGGTGGTTCAAGCTCACCAGTCACTCCTTGGAAACCCTCTAGAGGGTCACTATGGGTCGGAACCGACTTGACGGCACTTAACAACAAAATCAGGAATATAGGAGCCCTGGTGTGGTGTTGTAGGATGAGTATAGGACTGTTAACCACAAGGTTGACTGTTCAAACCCATCAACTGTTTCTTGGAAAGCCTAAACAGGGTTGTTATGAGTCAGAACCAACTCAACTACACTTAACAACAATATGGTATACAGGTGATTGTCTGGGCCAAAGGTTAACTTTGTGCTGTTTATGAAAAGAAAGTCTTTGCAAAACGGGAATTATCAGTTCTGTTGTTGTTGGGTGCTGTGGAGTTTTTTACATGTAGTAAGCCTATAGACCAGAGTAGAACTGCCCCATCCCATGCCCTAGACTGTAATGTTTATGGCTGGACTCCAGGTGCGGTGTTGTAGGATCAGCACTGGACTTCAAACCACAAGCTTGGTGGTTCAAGCTCACCCGTTGCTCCTCGGAAACCCTCTACAGGGTCACTATGAGTCGGAATCAACTTGATGGCACTTAACAACAGCAACAATCTTTATAGGTCTTTTTTCTAGGTCTTTCCTCCTGAGGAGCAGCTGGGGGGTTTGAACCTCCAACCTTACAGTTAGCAGTCCAGTGCTTATCCTACAGCACCACACCGGGACTCCATAGGTTCTACACCTATAAATCACATATAAATCTCCCATTTATTCACAAAAACAGGTGTGGCAGGCCCTTTAAAGAGGTCTGCACCCTAATACCTAGATTCAAGATGTCAGCTTGAGGACTAAGGTGCACCTGACCCAAGCCATGGTATTTTCAATAACCTCATATGCATGCGAAAGCTGGACAGTGAATAAGGAAGACTGTAGAAGAATTGATGCTTTTGAGTTATGGTGTTGGAGGAGAATATTGAAAGTGCCATGGGCTGCCAAAAGAACCAACAGATTTGTGTTGGAAGAAGTACAGTCAGAATGCTCCTTGGAGGCCAAGATGGCCAAACTTTGTCTCTCGTACTTTGGACATATTGTCAGGAGGGACCAGTCACTGGAGAAGGATATCATGTTTGGTAAGGTGGAGGGTCAGAGAAAAAAGGAAGACCCCTGACAAGATGGATTGGCCAAGTGGCAGCATCGATGGACTCAAGTGTGGCAACAGTCGTGAGGTTGGCCCAGGATTGGGCAGTGTTTCATTCTGCTGTGCATCAGGTCGCTATGAGTCGGTACCGCCTCGATGGCACCTATCAACAACAGCAAATGAGTGTAATACATAACATGGCAAAGGGATTTTGCAGATATTATTAAGGTTCTGGACTTTAAAATAAGGAACTTATCCTGATTTATCCCAACTGTCCTAATCTAATTGCACAAGCTCTTCAAAGCACAGAACGTTCTCTGATTGGTGACAGAGAGGTGTGGAAGAGGATTTGAACTGTGAAAGAGACTCAGCACTACATTGCTGAACACAAGCCTCCAGGAACAGAGACAGACTCCATGCTGACAGACAGCAAACAGACGTTAGTCCTGCAAAAGAAGTGAGGAAATGAATGCAACCAATAATGTGAATGAGCGGAAGCAGATGCCCATCCAGGACCTCTGGAAAACATCACAGTCTTGCTGACATTTTGGTTTTGACCTGAGATTCAAAATAGAGGATGCCACTGAGCTATAAAGAGTTCTGGTAGTTTGGTTATGAATCAGGCTGCGAACCACAAGGTCAGCTGTTTGAAACTACCAGCTTTTCCGCAAGAGAAATATGAGGTTTTCTGCTCCTGTAAAGATTTACAGTCTTGGAAACCCTGTGCAAGGTAGCTATGAGTCATAACTGACTCCACGGCACATCACCACCACCACCACCATGGAGCTATATTGTACCTGGACATCTGACCTATAGACTGGGATACAGTCAGTGGATGTGGTTTTCAGCTGCTGTATGTATGATTATTGATAACTGCAGCTATAGAAAGTAAATACAACAGGGGTGCTATTTAAAAATATTTAATAGCCAATTTGACCTAGGATGTATAGCCAGCCAGAGTGGACATGAACCTGGTCAGTGTGGTCTGGTTCAAGATTGGCCTTTCAGATGAACTGAAAAGATGGTGATTAAATCATTCTTAGATATTTATGCAAACAGATCTCTGAAATGCTCTCCAGAGAAATCCTGGTGTTGCAAACAGTTAAGCACCTGGCTACTAACTGAATCCATCTAGATGCTCCACAGAAGAAAGATCTGGCAGTGTCGGTTCCCATAAAGATTTCAGCCAGGAAAACATGGAGCAAGTTCTACTCTGACACACATGGCGGAACCCAGGGTTAGAATCGACTCTATGGCAACTGGTTTTGTTTAGGTTTTTATTCAAGGAAATGATCTTAAAAGTAATAAAATGGGTATTTCTTGTAACTAGTAGAGTCCTGGTGTGACGCTGTGGGTTAATGCACTGGACTGCAGAGTCTGCTTGAACCACAAGGTCAGTGGTTCAAGCTCACCAGTCACTCTTTGGAAACCCTACACAGGGTCGCTATGAGTTGGAACCAACTCGATGGCACTTAACAAGAACACTATTAAAATATTGGGGTCAGTCCTCATGTTAATCAACCCAAAAATTGTTTTTCATGTCAGTCTGCTTTTCTAGTTTGGATTATCCCACACACATAATTTCTCAACCCCCTTTATTAATGGTCTCAGAATAAAAAAATAAGGACTCTAGTGGCACAGTGGTTAAGCGCTTGGCTATGAACCCAAAGGTCAGAGATGTGAACCCACCAGCCACTCCACAGGAGAAAGATGTGGCAACCTACAAAGAGATAGCCTCGGGCACCCAATGTGTCTGTTCTACCCTGTCCTAGGGATACTACGAGTTGGAATTGGCTAATGGTAGTGAGTGTGGGTTTGGTTTACACCCAAAAACCATCTCTAGAACCAAAGGAAAAGTTTGTCTTTGAGTTCAGAAGCCATCCCCTCTCCATAACAAGGGCCAGTAAAGGCTGACAGAGTTACGAGAGAAGCTCCAACTTGCCAGAGTCATATTAGAGTGGATGAAATTAGAAGAATATATTTGTCAGCCATCAGCAAGCTCAGCCTCCCCAATTATCCTGTCTAATGAGATTAGAAGTTGACAGCTGATGGCGTGTCCTGTGACATTTCAGCTTGCCATCTAAAAATGAGGAACACACAACCCTGCTTGTTTACCTCACTTCAATCCAGATCCTCTTTCGAGTTGTTACAAGAACTGATTTTTCTAATTAGCTGTCATTTGTATTACATCAGTTCCACTTCTGTACTCAACAGAAAAGTCATAGGCATATGTTATCGATGTTTGATTCTGTTAAGCTGGTTCCAACTCACAGTGACCTTGTGTACAATAGAATGACTCACTGCCCAGTTCTGCGCCATCCTCACAATTAATACTCATGTTTCAGACCGCTGTTGACCATTTCATTTCATTGAAGGTCTTCCTCTTTTTTACAATGACAGTCTACCACGCATGATGTTCTTTTCCCAGGACTGGTCCTTCCCGATAACATGTCAAAAGTATACCACATAAAGTCTTGACAACCTTGCTTCTAGGGAGCACTCTGGCTATATATACTTCTTCCATGAAAGATTTGTTCATTCTTCAGCAGTTCATATTATAGTCAATATTCTTCACCAACACTGTAATTCAAATGTATCAATTACTCTTCGGTTTTCCTTATTTGTTGTTCAACTTTCACATACATATAAAGCAATTGAAAATAACATGACTTGGGTCAGGCACACTTTAAACAGGGTTTCTGTAGCAGATTTGAGACCAATGCAATATGTCATTTGGTTTCCTGAGTGCTACTTCTATGGGTGTTGATTGTGGATTCAAGTAAAATGAAATATTTGACAATTTCAATATTATTTCCACTTAGCATGATGTTGCTTATTGGCCCAGTTGTGAGAATGTTTGTTTTCTTTATATTGAAGTGCAATACATACTGGAGGCTGTTGTCTTTGATCTTCATCAGTAAGTATTTAAGTCTTCTGCTTCCAGCAAGCAAGGTTGTGTCGTCTGCATATCCCAGGCTGTTAACGAGTCTTCCTCCAATCTAGCCTTGTTCTTCTTCATGTAGTCCAGCTTTTCGGATGATTTCCTCAGCATACAGATTGAATAAATACGGGGAAATGATACAAACCTGACACATAGGTTTGTGTTTCTGATTTTAAACCCACAGTAACCATTTGTTTTGTTAAAAGACCACCTTTTGGTCTATGTATAAATTCTGCAATGGGAACAAGTAAGTGTGCTGGAATCTCTATTCTTCTCAATGTTTTCCATAGTTTGTTATGATCTACACAGTCAATAATTGCATAGTCAATAAAACACAAGTAAACATCTTTCTGGTCTTCTCTGCCTTCAAACACAATCCATCTGATGTCAGCAGTGACATCCCTCATTCTACATCTTTTTCTGAATCCACTTGAATTTCTAGCAATTCTTTGTCAATATACTGTTACAACCATTTTAAAATGATCTTCATCATAATTTTGCTTGTGTGTGATATTAATAATATTGTTTGATAATGCACTCATTCAATGGGGGGTAAAGAAATATGATTTAAAGAGGCCCTGACCTAATGGTGGGGTGGGATGGTACTCAAAGCAATTTTGAAGGACTTTGTAAAATGTGTACCAGAGTTGTGAGTGCCTGTTGAATCAGCGCTGATGCTGATTCTTGGGTGACCCATGTTCTAGAAGGAACTAGTGCCTGATCCTGGGTCACCTTCATGATTGTTGGTATGCTGAAGTCTACTGTCGCTGACACTGTATTTGAGTGCCTTCCAACAACCTAGGGACTCATCATCTAATACAATGTTAGATAAGATTCTGGTGTTATCCATACGGTTTTTATTGGATGATTTTTGGAATTAAATTGCCAGCCCTTTCTTCCTATTCTATCTTAGTCTGGAAGTTTTAAAACCTGTCTATCATGGGTGACCCTGCTAGTACCTGAAATACTTCCAGAATCATAGCAACATGCAAACTACCATAGTAAAAAAACTGAGAGAGGGGCGATGGGTAAAATGCCTAGGAACACTGGATGGAGAATTCTAAAAATCTCAAAGTAAAACTGTAAATGTTGAAAATGGCCATTAATGGTATTTGAATCAGCTCATATACATACACACACACATGCATCCTGCATCACATGACCGGACTGTAAACTCAAACTCACGAATCACAGTGTGGGGATTTCCAGTTTTGCACAGTGCTTTCAGAGGTGGGGAGAAGGTGGTAAAATTTCAGCCTGAATCTAAAGAAGAAGGAAACATTCCTTTTCCACAACATCCTCAGATATAACTAAAGGCCTGATGTTTGCTCCAGATTTCATTCTGACTTGTAGCAATGGCTGAGCGATTTACAACCCACACAAACCGTCTTACAAGAGATAGCTTGGAAAACGACTCTCTGAAAGACCTGTATTTTTCACTACAGAAGAGTTTCAAACAATAAATTTGAAAGGAAGGCTTAACAAGGTTTTTGAACAGAGATTTAAAGTGGTTTTTATCATGGGGGTCCTTCCAGTATGAAATGACATTGGACAGTTTCCAAGGCAGGCAACCTATCTTAACACTCCTGAACTCCGCAGTGTAAAGCGGGAGAGTAAAAATAAGTTCCAGTGTAAAATTCAGTGAACAAGGCAAGTAGCCGGGAAAAGGCCAGAAGGACAAGCAGTGTGTGGGAAGTGATAACCTTTTAAAGACCCATTACAATGCCCACCCGGGTTATCCAAATTGCCGTCACACAAAAACCACAGGGAGAGTTTTAACCCAAACTATATACCACTTGTGGGATGTACCTAACATTTTCCAGAGCAATCACTTTTCTTTCTTATATAAATTTTAATTTGAAAAATGTCCATCATTGGCTTAATGTGCTAGTCAAAATTTCTTTGTAATATCATTAAATGCTTCATGGTTAGCAGTCATCAAGTCATGGTGACCCATGCCCCTGAGTCATGGTGAGTCCTGGTGAACCATGCGCAATGGGGGGGAGGGGGGAGATTCTGCACAGGTCTTAATGACATCCCAAGAACTGGTTGTGGATCTCACCCTGGTGATCCCTTATTTTTATATATCCTTAATTTTCAGCAGTAGTTTGCCAAACTTTTCTACATTCTGCCAAAACGTATTCAGCACTATAGCAAGACAAGACACAGACTCCAATGACCAGGCATGGCATCTGGATCTTCCACATAGAAGAACGTCCCATCACTGGACCAGCACTGGCCTGTCCCCTTAAATACACAGTGATTAAAATGGCAATGTGCTTCCACGTGTTTCCTAGAAGCCTCACTGTACCTGGAGTTGTCAGCCTATCACCATCTGGGGACCATGGCATTGAGGTAAAGTGGTTCCCAACAACCTCCCTGCAGGTCAATAGCAGGAGTAGGGTTGGAGACCTTGAGAGACTTCCTGCTGAATTCTGGACTTCCTCAAACAAGGACGAGGCTGAGATGGCTGTGGCACAGACAGAGAGGCTAAACAATGTGTTTAAGCTGTGGCCTGAGTATCGCTAGAGACTCTTGAGCCTAGAGAATGGCTTTAGATGGAGAAACGCCACTTGGACCCGGAGAGTGATTGGGAAGAATAACACACCCTCACAGTTATGTGGCACCCCCACTCTAAAATGTCAAAGCAATTTCTACAAATGATGGTTCCACCTCTTCATGTCCCTCTGAAAGAGTCAAGTGTACCATGAAGCACAAAGAAAGAAGGACGTGATTTATAAAAGGCCAAGCAGTGGATTCATGCAAGAGAAAGCAAACTCATACAACTACAAAATCATTACAGCCTGTAAGGACAAACCAAATTCTTCTCCACCAGTCACCCAGGACGCTCGTAACTAAAATCCTGGGCACTAGAGAAGAAAGGAAGGAACATTGGGCAAGGAGATGGAAACTTCAGATGGCTGTTGGTTGTTGGTAAGTACCATGGAGTCAGTTCTGACCCATAGCAACCCTGCACAGGGTTTCCAAGGCTGTCAATCTTTATGGGAGCAGAAAGCCTCATCTTTCTCCCGTGGAACCGCTGGTAGTTTCAAACTGCTAACCTTGAGGTTGACAACCCAACTTGTAACCACTACGCTACCAGAGCTCCTTTAGAAACTTCAGATTAGAACCACAATAATACTCAGTTGACATTCCTGAGTCTTGCAGATGGTTAGCATGCAGATGATAACTAAATGGTTGGTGGTTCAAGTCCTCCCAGAGGCACCTCAGAAGAAAGGCCTGCTAGTTTATGTCTAAAAACTCAGTCACTGCAACCCTCTGGTGCACAGTTCTATTCTGATACACATGGGGTCACCATAAGTTGGAGTCAACTCGGTGATAACTATTGGTGGTTGTTTTGGGGGTTAATATTAAATTATGAATATTAACTATAAATTAGCTTAAAGACTAAGGTGTGCCTGACTCAAGCCATAGTATTTTCAATAACCTCATATGCATGTGAAAGCTGGACAGTGAAAAAAGGAAGACCATAGAAGAACTGATGCTTTTGAGTTATGGTGTTGGAGGAGAATATTGAAAGTGCCATGGGCTACCAAAAGAACAAACAGATCTGTGTTGGAAGAAGTGCAGCCAGAGTGTTCTTTGAGGGCCAGGATGGCCAAACTTCGTCTCTCATACTTTGGACATATTGTCAGGAGGGACCAGTCGCTAGAGAAGGATATCATGTTTGGTAAGATGTAGGGTCAGAGAAAAAGAGGAAGACCCCCAGTGAGATGGATTGGCAAAGTGGCAGCATCAATGGGCTCAAGCATGGAATAGTAGTGAGGTTGGCCCAGGACCGGGCAGTGTTTCATTCTGTTGTGCATAAGGTCACTATGAGTCGGTACCAACTTGATGGCACCTAACAACAACAACATTAAATTATGGAGTCCTGGTGTGGAGCTGTAGGATAAGCACTGGACTGCTAACTGAAAGGTCGATGGTTCAAACCTACTAACCGCTCCTCAGAAACCCTGTACAGTTTGGCTATGTATTGGAACCAGCTCAACAACACTTATCAACAACAATAATAAACTGATGGTGATATTCAGAGCTGAAGTTCATGGAGTCATTCACTGAAATTTGTTATCTCATGTTTCATTGAAACACCTCATAAAGTACACACCCATGGTATCCCCATTTTATGACTGTGGAAACTGAGCCTCAGAATGGTGAAGTCACTGGCCCACATAATACTAATTGATGGATCCAGGATACGACCTCAGGAAATCAAATTCTAGACTACCTTATTACGCAGTGTTATAGCCAATCCATTGAATGGTCTCGCTTAAATCACACAACTTCATAATTATAATTAATACCTGTCTCCCCTCCTGCGGAGTCCTGGTGTGGCACTGTGGGTTAATGCACCAGACTGCAAAGCTGTTTGAACTGTAAGGTCAGCGGTTCAAGCTCACCAGCTGCTCCTCGGAAACCCTCTACAGGGTCGCTATGGGTTGGAATCAACTCGACGGCACTTAACAACAACAACGACCCCCCCC
>NW_006408608.1:7249001-7249725 GCF_000296735.1 Chrysochloris asiatica
ACTCCACGGCACAGTTTGGTAAGATGTCCCCTCCTTTCCAGGAAATGTTATAGGTTGGTAAGATTTCCCCTCCTTTCCAGGAAATGTTATAGGGGCATCATCAAAAGCAGATAATATCCTAACAGTTAACAATACACTAAATGGATGTTTTCACATGTAAGGAATCATTTTTACTGGCATCACTATAATGTCAGAACAGGGGTGCTGCACGGTGGTTAGGCACATGCATGCTGGAAGTAGTAAGTCTGACTTGAATACCAGTTAGGTGACCTGTGACGCATGAATTAAATGCCTTGAGCCTCAGTGTCTCTATCTGTAGAATAGGGGCAATGGTAACTCTTCTCTCACAAGTGTGCAGGCAGGATTGATGCGCACTCTCTCTCTCTCCTTATGTTGTTGTTGTTGTTGTTAAGTGTCTTTGAGTCGGTTCTGACTCATAGTGACCTTGTATAGGGGTTTGAAGGTGCACCTGGTGGGTTTAAACTACCACCTTGCAGTTCAAATTGACTTTGCACTCAGTGTTTATCCTACAGTGCCATGGAACTCTGGTAGTGTAGTGGATTATGAACTGGGCTGCTAACCGCAAGGTCAGCAATTCGAATCTACCAGTTGCTCCATGGGAGTATATATATATATATATATATATATACATTTACTAATTAAACATTTTTCCATAAACATTTGAAGCCCCTTTGAATATATATCTATACATATACATATATAA
>NW_006408608.1:7251720-7286645 GCF_000296735.1 Chrysochloris asiatica
TTGTCTTCTTAATGACTTTTTGCTCTTTTCATGTATGATGTTCTTGATGTCATCCCACAACTCTTCTGGTCTTCGGTCTTTAGTGTTTAATTCATCATATCTGTTCTTCAGATGATGTCTAAATTCAGGAGGGAGTATATATATTTACACTCACATATATACATACATAGAGACAAAGAACCTTGGTTCTTTGTCACACATACACAGGGCATGGACAGTTACAGTCAAACAGTGACGTGTACTGTTAGGTTGGTTCTGACGCACAACGATCTTATGTACAACAGAATGAAACACTCCTGGTCCTACAATTGTTGCTCTATCTGAGTCCAGTGTTGCAGCCTTTGTGTCAATTCATCTTCTTGAGGGTCTTCCTCTATTTTGCTGACCCTCTACTTTGCCAGTCCTGATGTCTTTCCCCAGGGACTGGTCCCACCTGATAATAAGTCCAATGTACGTGAAACAAAGTCTTGCCATCCTTACTTCTTAGGAGCCTTCATTTGCGCTTTCTCAGGGAAGTCCCTGATACAGTCAATATTCTTTGTAAGCACCGTAATATAGAGACATTGATTCTTCTTCAGTCTTCCTTCGCTTACGTAGGAGGTGATGGAAAATACTATTCTTTAGATCAGGTGCAGCTTAGTCCTCAAAGTAACATCTTTGCTTTTCAACACTTTGAAAAGATCTTTTTCAGAAGATTTGCCCAATGCATACATACATCATATGATTTCTGACTCCTGCTTCCATGAGCATCGATTGGAAATCCAGGTAAAATGAAATCACTGACAACTTCAACTTTTTCTCCATTTTCCATGATGCTGTTAATTGGTCCAGTTGTGAAGATGTTTGTTTCCTTCATGTTGAGGTGGAATCCATACTGAAGGTTGTAGTCCTTGATCTTCATCAGTAAGTGCTTCAAGTCCTCTTCACTCCCAGCAAGCAAGGTGGTATCATTTGTATGTTATAGGTTATTAACCAGTTTTTCACTAATCCTGATACCACATTTCTTTTCATATAATCCAGCTTCTCAAATTATCTGCTCAGCATACAGACTGAATAAGCATGGTGAAAGAAGACAATCCTGGCACACACCTTCCCTGACTTTTAAACCATTCAGTGTCCCCTTGTTCTGCTTGAACGACTGCCTATGTATAGGTTCTTCATGAGCACAAACATTTTCTCTGCAATAGTGTCCAGAGCTTGTCATGACCCACACAGTCAAAAGTCTTTCTATAGTCAAAAGGGAGACATCTTTGTGGAATTATTTGCTCTCAGCCAAGATCCAACTGATGTCAGTAATGATATCCCTGTTCCATGTCCTCATCTGAATCCAGCTTGAACAGTTTACAGTCAGTTCCCTGTGTTAATTTGCTGTTGCAGGTGTTTTTAATCATCTTTGGAAATAATTTACTTGCATGTGATATTAATAATATTGTCCAACGACTTCTGCATTCCATTGTGTCACCTCTCTTTGGAATAGGCACAAATTTGGATCTCTTCCAATCAATTGGCCAGGTATCTGTTTACCAAATGTCTTGGCAGAGATACTATAATAAAAAGTACACATATCTGGAGTTAGAAAACCAAAGGGAAGACCACACACAGCATTTCTCAAACTGAAAGAACTGAGGAAAAAGATTCAGGCCTTGATTGCAATACTGAAAGATTCATTGGGCAAAATATTGAATGATGCAGGAAGCATCAAAAGATTGAAAGACTACAGAGTCACTGTATCAAAAAGAACCCGTCGATGATGAACCATTTCAAGACGTAAGCCGAGGTAGCATATGCTCAAGAGCCAATGGTCGTACAGGAGGAAGTCCAAGGTGCACTGAAGGCACAAGGCTCTAGGAATTGATGGAATACAAATGGAAAAGTGTGATGAAACAATCAAAACCTGATGCACATTTTTCCATATTTTAAACCATGCAGTATCCCTTGCTCTGTTCATACTGCTACCTCTTGACCTCCGTACAGGTTCTACAAGAACACTTAATTGTGCTCATGGTAAGCAGTAACTGTTATATATGTCAAGATGCGGGTGTGCCAACCAAGCAGCCCTGAGCTGCCAGCCTGGCCTGTGGTCTACATTTGCTTGTACAAAGGTCAGAGCTATCTCAAGGTCAGACCCTCTCAGAATCATCATAAATGTCATCTTGATACAGCTGGAAACCTGAACATAATTCTACAGCCTCCCTCATCCCACTTCACAGTGTATCTGGTCTTCAAACAATTCTCATCACCTTCTCTCACTTCCAATGTACCACCCACTGCCATCAACCCTAAACTGATGACGCACAAGATGGCGTAGAGCCCTCCTTAGGGTTGATGAGACTGTAAATCTTTATAGGAGCAGACAGGGAGCTCTTTCTCCCAGGAGTATGCTGATGGGTTTGAAACACCAGCTTTGTGATTGGCAGGCCAATGCTTAGCCCACAGCACCACCATGACTCCTTATATCGCACCCTGGTGTGGTGCTATTTGATAAACACTGGGCTGGTAACCAGAAGGGTGACCGTTCAAACCCATCAGTCTCTCTTGGAACTCCTATACAGGGTGGAATCAGAACAGGCTTAACAGCAAAGAACAACCGCTGGTCTCCTGCCTCCACCCTCGCCCTTCTCAGAATAACCGCCAGAGGGTGCAATTGAGCATATAAATCAGACCACTCCCAGCTCTGCTCCAAACCCTCCCCTGGTTCCCAAGTCACTCTGAGTCAAAGCTACATCCTCTGTCAGGTCCCTGCATAATCTGTCTTCCCATGATTTCTCAGATCTCATCTCCCAGTATCCCTGACTCACTCAGCTCCAGCCATGCTGGCCTTCTGACTGATGCTTAAACATACCCAGGATGCACCTGTCTCAGGGCCTTTGCACATGTTATTTTATCTGTTTGCTTAGAAGATTCCTCCTCTAGGCAGCTCCTCAAACCTCTGCATAAATACCCATCCCCTCCTTCCCTTACAGCCTCTCACGCTCTCCAAACGCTAGCTACATCTGACACTCTGCATTTATGTGTTTCTTTGTGCATCATCATTCTCCACCTCCACCTGCTGTAGAATATCAGCTCCATGAAACTAGGGGTGTTCATTTAGACACTGCTGTATCCTCCCTGTCTAGAAAAATGCCTCAGACTTCAACAAGCATTTGTTGAATAAACAAAGAACTTAGGAGAAACAAAGAAAGGGAGAGTTGTTCTGAAACTTCCTTCAAGACCCAAGAAAGACCTCCTTCAGGAGTCTAGACATCAAGAACAGTGTAACAGCAGTCAACTCAGAAAATGAAAGGAGATAAAAAAGAATTGGCAATACCATTCCACTTTCAAAGAAAACTCTCCTTGCTTTGTGCTTCTGTAAAGCCTCAGGACTGGGTAACAGCACATTTATGCACTCAAGGAGAGAACACGCAACATCTCAGCAACTCTTGTATTTCTTAGGCCCAGTCAAAAGCCTCAAGGTCACTCAAAGTCACTGTCACAAAGGAGAGTGGGACTAAGTCTCTGTGAATTTCCAGAGCTCAAAGAGAATCTTCTACTTCTTCCGAGGTATTGTTGAGCCTACGAAACTGCTGTCTATCTAGCCTTTAAGTAGAGGTTCCTTGGGCACCTCAGCAATTTCCTAATCAGTGAGGAGGAAGCACTAAATAAAGCAGTGCCTGCCGCTTGTCCGGGGTTTGTAGCATCTCCTCAGGGTGAGGCTGATACTGCCCAGGCTAGCGCAAGGAATGTGCTTCTTCCAGATGGTTCCTGAACAGGCACCAGGCCAGTGTGATGGATGGAGGTCTCCTCAGGCCGCTCCTGGAGGGGCCTGGAATGTTCCTAAGCCTGAAAGACAGGGAGGTCTCAGTGCCCCTGCAGTGGTAACATCATGTGCCTTCCTTTGTGTCATGGCCGCTGTCCCAGCTCTGCACAGTGGTTGCCTGTGCTGACTGTTCTCCGATCCAATCTGGAGGGAGTGAAGCACAATATGTCTCCCTCAGGAAGCTGGGCCCTTGGCCCTGAGAGGCATGCAGCTGCATGCAGCTGGAACAAATAGTCCTGTCTGGAGCTGCACCAGCTCTCCCCAGACTCTCCGGGATCCTGAAAGTTGAATGTGGAGCCAGAGAGCCCAGAAAAGTGAGTTGGCATCTGTGTGTGTTGCCTTTCCTTCCTCTGTAAGCTGACACCATTAGCTTTTGTGACTTCAGTGCCACGTGGTGAGAGTGCCCGCTGTCCACCTGCTCTGTGGTTCCTCTGATAAGTCCGTAACTCCAGAGCTCTTGGGGTGTCCCCATGTTTGGTCAGGAGAGCAATGGTAATTCTCACCCTCCACATGGGAGACCCACATGCGATTCACAGCCAACGCACCCCATGCATAACCGCCATTACCATTTGTCACTGTAGGCTTTGTGGGATGAGCTGATTCCAGTGACACTTCTAGACAAGAGAGACTAGGAAGAAAGTTCTGGTGGTCTACTTCTGAAAATATATCACAGCAGCCCCAGTTGATCATGGGGATGGTGTGAAACTGGGCAGTATTTCTCGATTGTACAAGGGTCCCCCGGTGTTAGGGGACTTGGTAGCAGCCAATCAACACTACCAGCCCTTGCCAACTCCTATTGTTGTTTTCCTCACCCCCAACTGGGAGCAGCTCTGCTTTCTGCTGCCAAAATCCAAATTCTACCACAACAAACATTTCTTGAATATTTGTCCATGAAGAGAGTTAGGTGTTAGGTTCTCGGACTTCTACAGGAGAGTTCATCCTCACAAAATCCTGTGAAGTTGCTACCTCTTGCCTTGCAGGTAAGATTCCATGAATGAAAGCAACTTGCTTGAGCTCCACAGCCAATAGGTGGCAGAGCCTGGACTTGGACCCAACCCTATTAACAACAAACCCCCATCTGCCATGAAATCAAATGTTTGAGAAATGAATGTAATATTCTGAAGCAAAGCAGCTCAACTCGCCAATGAATTTGGCTCTCCCTGGGATAGAGTCTGCATTAAATAAATGCCAAAAGAAGCCTCTCTCTCAGAATCATAGTTGGCTTCTGTCTTTTTAAAAAAGAGACTAACGTAGTAATCATGAAATGTCCCTCAAAGTAGAATGTTAGGACTGTGGATGTCTCACTGTGAGATACTGCAGAGGAGGTCTCAATGTCTCCTCCTCACTCTCTCCTCTTTTCAGCCTGTCAATCTGACACTTTGTAGAAACGTCTAGACTTCCATTAAATTGACTCAGCATTATTCCCCTTTCACGTCTTTTCCCCTTCTTTTCAGCTGCCTTAAAAAACAAAAACATATACTACATTCAGGGCTGAGCGAGCAAAAACTAAGAAATAAATTACAGCAGAAGGGGACTCAGAGATCAGAATAAACTTTCTGATCAGAAGGATAATTAAGCATTGGCATGGCCTCTGAACAGAGTCAAGTCAGTATAGCACGCTGATCTATCATGTTCTGAGGATGGAGAGAAGATGCTAGTGGTAACTTGGAGCCAGGGTGGGGAGTGGAAGAGTTATGGAAGACAGAGAAGGAAGCATCTATGCCTTTATAGACTTTACAGTTGAATAAGGAATCCAGAAAAAACACATGGAAGAAAAAAAATATTCAGGAATATTTGGAAATGGAGGCATTTGAACAGGATCCACCTTTTGTCATATCCACAAATTATTTTATCTCATTGAATTCTCCCAACAGTTCTTTGGGGTGCAGAGCATGATTCTCACCATTTTACAGATGACAGAGCCTCTGCTGGTTTGCTGTAGCATGAACTGGATGAAGAATCTGGAAGGCAGAGGGCACCATGGTGCTCTACCAGCTCCACTCTCCCTCTCTCAGGCTTACTGTCTTTCAATTTCAGGAAAAGACTATCACTTCATTATATACAAATGGGAGGGGAAACTAAGATAGGGTGTCAATTTCCTGATATTAGTCTGTACATTAAATACTGTTGTTATTGTTAAGGGCTGTCAAGTTGGTTCTGACCCATAGCAGCCCAGTATAGGGTTTCCAAGAACCGCCGACCTTGCAGTACAAACCGACTTTGCAGTCCAGCGCATTAATGCACAGTGCCACACTAGCACTCCATGCTTGGCACTGGGTGACTCCAAATACATGAACATGGCATTGATCAATTCACTCATATGTCACCTCGCGTCCACGATACATAGATTCTGTGATGTGGACATTATGTGATGTGACCGTTATGTGATGTGGACGTTATGTGAAAATTGTATCATAGTCTGTCCTGCTTTTTCTTTAGGCATCTTAAACATGTTTCCTGCCTTAGCAGTTGTCTTCAACATGCTGAAAGGGATTCGCTTTTGTGTTTAGTTTTCAGTCCACACCATTATTAGCATTTTCTTCTTATCTGATGTAGGTCCCTATAGCATTGTCATTAGCCTTGTAGCTTTCAGCAGAGACAATCCTTGAACAGCTAGGAGGATTTTGTGTGTGTGTGTGTGTGTGTGTGTGTGTGTGTGTGTGTGTGAAGGATCAGTATGAAGGTCGAGTGGAAGTTATCCAAATTGCAAGTAACAGCATTCACTGATTTTCCACCTTTGTGTTATCTAATAACCTTTTGTTTCCCTTTCAAATCCCTACTTCTCATCAGCCTCTTGCTGCTGCTATCCGTAGCACGGTTTTGTTACTGTTTTCGTGTTTTTTTAAAGTTTTTTTTTATTATGAATTGAGTGATAGCTAACATGGGAGACTTTCAGTTTTACACTCATCCTATTGTATTTTGTTTCATTGCAATAATTACAATTCATCATCATTCAATAGTATTTGCTTCTATTCCCTCTGTTTTGTTTTTGTTTTTATTTATACCAAAACACTCAGGAATATACAATCATTCAAACAACCAAAGGGCACACCCTGCAAGCCTGTCCCCCCGCCTCTAGCACACAACCCCTGTCCCTCTTTGAGTCTAGAGTCATCAGCTGCTCTGTTTCCCACGTCATCATCTCTGCCTCCATCTCTGGTGTCACTACTACTCTGGGTAAGGTCCCACACTCTCCTCCCACTCTTCTTCCTTGATGTTCCCAGGGTCCTCTGCTCCTGGACTGTAAGACCGACCACTCATTCCTTTTTGCTACAAAATTTCTACCTTTACAGTTGTGACAATTGCAATTACTCATAATAATAGTTACTCAATATCGAAGCATGTGAGTCTTATTCCCATCTCCTTTCACAAGCCCCATCTGTTGTTGTTAGGTGTCATTGAGTCAGTACCAACTCATAGCAACCCTATGCACCAGAGAATGAAACACTACCTGGTCTTATGCCAACCTCACATTCGTTGCCACTCTTGAGCCCACTGATGCTGCCACTTTGCCAATTCATCTCACTGGTGGTCTTCCTCTTTTTCTCTGACCCTCCACTTTACCAAACATGATATCCCTTTCTAGTCACTGGTTCCTCTGACAATATGTCCGAAATATGAGAAACGAGGTTTGGCCACCCCAGCCTCCAAGGAGCACTCTGGCTGCACTTCTTCCAACACAGATCTGTTGGTTCCTTTGGCAGCCCATGGCACTTTCAATATTCTCGTCTAACACTGTAACTCAAATACATCAATTCTTCTGCAATCTTCCTTACTCACTGTCCAACTTTTGCATGCATATGAGGTTATTGAAAATACCATGGCTTGGGTTAGGTGCACCTTAGTCCTCAAGTTGATATCTTTGCTCTTCAACACTTTAAAAAGGTCTTGTGCAGCAGATTTGCCTAGTGCAATAGTATGAAAATCACTCAGTATGGACTCTACCTTTCCCCACACACTCTGAATCTAAATCCCCTCTTGAAAACTTGTAAGCCAGTCACTTCTTGCCTTTACAGCCACACCTCCCCCTCCCCATTTTAGGTAACCAATGTCTAAGTTGCTCATCCCTATCAACCCTGACTAGCACAGTTGTTGTTTTAATATTTTATTAAGTTTTAGATGACAGTTTACAGAAAATTTAGACAAATTGCTAATTTCTCCTTGCCTTCAAAACTTTGCTTTTGGGAAAATGTTGCACTTTCGGTCTTGTGTGGTTGATTGTTCTGAGAAGTACACACTTCACTTTTTAGGACTCTCTAATTTGGGGGCTGAGAGATGGTCCTGGGGACTAGTTTTGGTTTTTCTGCATTTGGAAGTCATGGCAGATATCACAGTAATAGTCTCTAAAGAAAATTAAACAGAGAGATACCGTGGCAACACTCAAGAGTCAAGTTTGGCTGCTGGCTATGAATCAAAACATACACTGTTATATAGTGAAGGTTTTATTAGAAAGCATAGTACAGAGGATCCATAAACCAGCAACATAGGTGTCTATTATGACTATCAAGACAGGTGTAATCTAGTTTTCATACGTACTGTACCATTATACACCCAGCAGCACAATCACTCTCGGTACAGTGCATGTGCTATATATGGGCCACTGTTCCATAGACTATATCCTTTTCTCACAGTGATATTTCTGAATTCTATTATAGTGTTAGAAGAGCTCTGGTAGTGTAGTGGTTACGAATAGGGCTGCTAACCTCAAGGTCAGCAGTTCGCAACTACCAGCTGTTCCATGGGAGAAAAGATGAGGCTTTCTGCTCCTGTAAAGATTTGCAGCCTCGAAACCCTGTGCAGTGTCTCTATGAGTTGGTGGTGTTGGTGTTGGTGGTTATGTGCCATGGAGTTTGTTCTGACTCATAGTGACCCTGTACAGGGGTTCCAAGGCTGTAAATCCTTACGGGAGCAGAAAGCCTCATCTTTCTCTGGCGGAACAGCTGGTAGTTTGAACTGCTGACCCTGAGGCTAGCAGCACGATTCGTAAACACTATGCTACCAGGATGGAAGGCACTCAAAATATGACTGGGGAAGAGCTGCCTCCTCAAAGTAGAGTTGACAGAGATGATGTGAATAAAGTAAAGCGTTGTAGATCTTCATTTGCTGATGAGCATAACTCAAAAAGGGAGAAAAAAGGGAAAACAGCTGTAAACATCCATTAATAATCAGAATATGGAATATATGAAGTATGAATCTAAGAAAATTGAAAAAAATGAACTAAAATGCATAAAGATTGCTATGTTAGGCATTGTTGTTGTTATTAAGTGCCATCAAGTCAAGTCCAACCCAGAGAGACCCTGTATAAGGTTTCCAAGGAGCAGCTGGTGAGCTTGAATCACCAACCTTGCAGTTCAAACGACTTTGCAGTATGATGCATTAGCCCACAGTGTCACACCAGGACATATGTTAGGCATTAGTGAGCCAAAAGGGACTAGTGTTAGTCATTTTGAATCTGATAATCTTATGATTTACTGTGCCAGGAATGACAAATTGAAAAGGATTGGTGTTGCATTCATCATCAAAAAGAACCTATCAAGATCTGTCTTGAAGTATAATGCTGTCTGTGATAGGATAATATCTATACGCCTACTAGGAAGACCAGTTAATACCACTATTGTTCAAATTTACACACTGACCACTAAAGCCAGTGATGATGAAATTAAAGGATTCTACTAACTTTTCCATCTGAAATTGATCAAAAATGCAATCAAGATGTATTGATAATTACTGATGATTGGAATGCAAAGGTTAGAAACAAGAGGAAAGATCAATAGTGGGAAATTATGGGCTTGGTGGTAGAAACAACTCCCGATTGGTGATCCATGTTGTCAGTAGAACAGTGTTCTGTATCGTTTGAACAGCTGATTGTATAGAAGTAGATCACTAGTCTTTTTCACCCAATGCAAATCTGGGCAAACTTGAATATCCAATCTTTTGGACTGTTTTGTTCATACCAGGATGTCCTCCTTTCTTGGGCATTTGAGAGACTTGAACTTCACGGTCATGTCCTGCCCTGGAGCCCCAGGAGGAACTAGAAGCTGTGCCTAGAGTTCTCTGGAAGCATCTTGGAGATCAGTTGGGTTTTCCGAGTCTTCCTTGATGCCAGTTGAAGAGACAATGCTAGAGATCACATGATAGAATTTTACAAGACCAATGACTTGTTCATTGCAAATACCTTTCTTAAAAGACATAAAAGACAACTATATATATATGAACCTCACCAGATGGAATACATAGAAAAGACAAAGTCAAGTATTATAATGAAATGTGCAAAAACATGGAGTTACAAAAACAAAGGGAAGACCACATAAAATTTCTCAAGCTGGAAGAACTGAGAAAAAAATTCAAGCCTTGACTTGCAATATTGAAGGATTCTATGTGGTTATGAATCGGGCTGTTAACCTCAAGTTCGGCAGTTCAAAACTACCAGGTGTTCCACAGGAGAAAGATGAGGCTATCTGCTCCTGTAAAGATTTACAGCCTCGGAAATCCTGTACAGGGTCGCTGAGTCAGAACCAACTCCATGGTACTTAACAACAACAACAACATAGGCAAAATATTGAATGATGCAGAAGACATCAAAAGAAGATGGAAAGAAGATACAGAATCACTGTGCCAAGAAGACATGGATAATAGTCAACCATTTCAAGGGATAGAATATGATGAGTCAATGGTACTGAAGAAAGAAGTCCCAGGTGCACTGAAGGCATTGGCAAAGAACAAGCCTCTGGGAACTGATAGAATACAAATTGAAATATTTCAACAAATTGATGCAGCGAGCGCTGGAGGCACACACTCATCTATGTAAGGAAGTTTGGAAAACAGCTACCTGGCCGATTGACTGGAAGAGATCCTTTTTTGTGTCCATTCCAAAGAGAGGTGAACCAACAGAATGCAGAAATCATCAGACAATATCTTTAATATCACATGTAAGCAAATTTTTGCTAAAGATAATTCAAAAACAGCTGCAATAGGACATTGATAGGGAAGTGCCAGAGGTTCAAGCCTGATTTAGACAAGAATGTAGAATGAGGGGTATCATTACTGATGTCCCATGGATCTTGGCTGAAAGCAGAGAATACCAGAAAGATGTTTACTTGTGCTTTATTGACTATGCAAAGGCTTTCAACTGTGTGGATCATGACATTGCAGAGAATGAGTATCCTGGGAATATTAGCTGTGCTCACGGGGAACCTATTCATAGACTAGGAGGCAGTGGTTAGAACAGAATAAGATTTAAAATCAGGAAAGGTGTGCACCAGGGTGTATTCTTTCACCGTATTTTTTTTCAATTTTTCAATCTGTATGCTGAACAAATAATCCAAGAAGCTGGATTATATGAAGAAGAACGGAGCATAAAGATTCGAGGAAGACTCATTAACAACCTGAGATATGCAGATGATACAACCTTGCTTGCTAAAAGTGAACAGGACTTAAAATACTTATGAATGTCAAAGATCACAGCCTTCAATATGGGTTGCACTTCTATGTAAAGAAAACAAAAATGTTCACTACTGGACCAATTAATAACGTTATGATAAATGGAGAAAAGATTGAAGTCATTAAAGACTACATTTTGCTATCAACACTTATAGAAGCAGCAGTCAAGAAATGAAGTGACGTATTGCATTAGGCAAATCTGTTGCACAACACCTCTTTAAAGTAAGTGTTCAAGAGCAAAGATGCCAGTTTGAGGACTAAGGGATGCCTGGTCCAAACCATGGTATTTTCAATAACCTCATATACATGTGAAAGCTGCACAGTGAATAAGGACGACCGTAGAAGAATTGATGCATTTGAATTGTGAAGCTGGAGGAGAATATTAAAAGCACCACAGACTGCTGGAAGAACAAACATATCTGGATTGGTAGGAATATAGCCAGAATTCTCTTTAGAAACCAGAATGGGAAGACTGATTTTGATTTTGTGGATCTCAGTTCCTGTGTACCTCCATCTCACTGGATATATGAGAGGGCTTCAAACAGTTCATGGAAACATGGAATTAAGGGGATAATTAAGGAATTTTTCCATGAAGTTTTTGTAGCCCCTTCACATATGTAAACACATTAAGAAATAAAATATGAAAGTTTATGTTGCCTACTACTTCACCTGGCTGTTGTTGTTAAGTGCTGTTATAGTTAGTCCTGATGCACAGTGACCTTGTATAGGCTTTCTGAGGTTATAAATCTTTACAGGAGAAGAAAGCCTCACCTTTCTCCCATGGAACTGCTGGAGGGATAGAACTGTTAACTTTGAGGTTCTCAGCCCAGTGTTTATCCTATCTGGTTCATAGCCCTAGATGAGAGATCTCTTTGTCCATTTCTAGGAGCCCTGATGTGGCATGAAGCTGGAAAATAAGCACTGGACTATTAACTGCAAGGCTGGTGGTTCAAACCCACCATCCTCTCCTCATAAATCTTATACAGAGTCACTATGAGTTAGAACCACTTGGTGGCACTTACCGACAATGACAGGGGCACACATGTACCTTATGGGACACTTAAAGGACTCAACCATGATCAGCTGTTACCTTAGGCCCTGACTTCTGAAGTCACTGTTTTTTGGTTGTTACTGCTTTCCCATTCAATATACTTGAGTTGCCAACTAAAAGAATGGGCACAGGCATCTCTGGCAACACCACAGAGGTACAGATCATAAACACTGGCATGGTCCAGGAACCTCTCCTTGGCATTCCATAGATGCCGTCACGGACTTCAACTGCAAACTGGAGTCTGAGTGCATCTTATTAGCACAAGTTGTTGGCTATAACCAAGTCTATCAAATTATTTGATAAAGATCTATTCATTACCCTTATCCAACCCAAAGGAAAATATAATTGAAACACGGTCACAAGCTATAATGGGCATGGGAATAAAACTTTCTCTTCTTTCCCCCTAATTAGAAAACTAGTGGCTTAGAAAAATGCATAAAGACAGATCCGATAGGAGAACGCATTGTATGTTTGCTAGGTGGCGGAATCTTTTCTGAGAGTCTTGCCAGTTAAGGAATTTTATAAACTCTCAGAATGAAATTACCTAAGCCCAAAGTACCTGCTTCCCCCCCTGTCCCCCACCCCCCACTCTCTATTACTGAAACGGCGTGATTCCCTTACTCATGGACGCTCCTCAGTAAATATTTGTTCAGTGTTGAGTCATTGATAACAGCTGTGGGAGCTTGTACTTCTGCAACTTCTACGACTATCTGGTCGGACAGGTACCGTGAAATGAAAGAAAGCTTACAGATAAGGACATCCGAATCCTACTTTGTATGCCGACGAGCTCTCTCTTTACAGACCAGGGAGAGGAACATAAAAGAGACTGCAGGGTGGACACTAGAAAGCCCCGTACATGGAAGTAGGGAGGCAGTGTTCCCTACCTGAAGAGGAGAGGTGATATACTAGATGTAGCTCAAAGTCTCCACTTGACTCTCACTTCAAAGGACTAGGCCACCATCTGCCCAAAGACCAAATATCTCCCCCTACTTACTCAGTGCCTCTTTGCTCGATGACTCTAACTTAAAATGCAAACTGTCCGATGGACAATTATACATAGTTAGAAAGCTGTCATTGACTCTAACTCATAGTGACCTTATATATAACAGAATGAAATGTCCCCTGATCCTACCTTATCCTCACAATTGCCAGGATGTTGAAGGTAATCACGGTGGCCACCCTGATGATCCATTTCACTGAGGGTCTCCCTTTCCTTCCTAGGCCTTCTACTTCACCAGTGATGATGGTCTCCTCCACTGATTGGTCCTTCCTGATGATATATCCAAAGCCAGCAAGTTGGACAATATTCTACTATGATCCATAGGTGTCACTGACTAATTTTCAGAAGCAGATGCTCAGATCCTTCTTTCTAACCTACCACCATGGATGACCCTGCTGATATTTGAAGGACTGGAGGCATAACTTCCAGCATCCTAGCAACACCCAGACTACTCAGTATGACCAACTGACAAATGGACAGTGGATTACCTTATTACTAGCTATTCATCTGGCTCAAGGAATCTAGTATAAACAACAAAAAACTAACCAGTCATCTTCTGATGTTGGGGGACACTTCTCTGTGGTCATGGTGCCAAGAACTGCAACAAAAATAGGACCCAGTTCTAGGTAAGTGTCAATGAGCAGGTAGAGAACCTGGGGAGAGATGGGGTATTTTGTAGGGAAGATGCCCAGGTGAATTGCTAAAATAGTGTTGTTGTTGTTGTTGTTGTTGTTGTTGTTCGGTACCTTCAAGTCAGCTTCGACTTGACCATCAGACCATCAGACCATCAGACCATCAGACCATCAGACCATCAGAACAAAACCATGTCTGGTCCGGCACCAGTTTGCTGTTACATCTGAGTTCATTGCTGCTGCCACTATGTCAAATCATCTCGCTGAGGGTCTTTTTCTCTGATGCTCCACTTTACCAAGCATGATGTCTTTTCCAGAGACTGCTCCTTTGTGACAACACTTGCAAAGTACCAGACATGATCATTTCTAAGCCTTCATCACTTCTAAGGAACAATCTGGCAATACTTCTTCCAAAACAGATTTATTTGTTCTGCTGGAAATCCATAATATATTCAGTATTCTTCACCAAGATCATAATTCAAGTGCATCAATTCTTTTACAGTCTTCTTTATTCATTGTCCAGATTTTGCATGCATACGAGGTGACTGAAAATATCATGACTCATGTTAGGTGCACCTCACTCGTCAAAAGGACATCTTTACTCTTTAACACTTAAACAAGCTCTTTTGCAGTAGATTTGCTTAATGTAGTAGGTCATTTGATTTCTTGACTGCAGCTTCCATGAGCATTGATTCAGGCAAAATGGAATCCTTGACAGCTTCATTTTTTCTGTTTATCATTTATCATTATTTATTGATCCAGTTGTGAAGATTTTTTTTTCTCTATATTAAGGTGCAATCCTTATTGAAAGCTGTGATCTTCATCAGTAAGCGCTTTAAGTTCTCTTTGCTTCCAGCAAGTGAGGTTGTATCACCTGCATAACACAGGTCGTTAATAACTCTTCCTCCAATTGTGATTCCATGTTCTTCTTCATATAATTCAGCTTCTCACATTATTTGCCCAGCAAAAAGATTGAATACATTTGGTGAAAGGATACAACTCTGTTGGAATGATTGTCTCTTGGTCTATGTATAGGTTCCCGATGAGCACGATTAAGTGTATTGGAATACCTATTCTTTGCAATGCTGTCCATAGTTTGTTATGATGCACACTGTCATATACCCTTGCATAGTCAATAAAGTACACATAACCATCTTTCTGGTATTCTCTGCTTTCAGCCAAGATCCATCTAACATGAACAGTGATATCCCTAGTTCCACATGCACTTCAGAATCTGACTTGAATTTCTGGCAATTTTCTGTGGATTTACTGTGGCAACCATTTGCATGTAATATTAATGATATCATTCTAGGATTTCCACATTCTATTGCATCACATTTCTTTGGAATGGGCACAAATATAGAACTCTTACAATCAGCTGGTCAGACAAGTGAGTAGCTCCATCACTGCATCAGTTTGTTGAAACATTTCAATTGGTAATCCATCAATGTCTGACTCCTTGATTGTTGTTGTTGTTGTTACCAGTGACTTTAATGCAGCTTAGACTTCTTCCTTTAATACCATTGATCATATGCTGTTTCTTGAGATGGTTGAACATACACCAATTCTTTTTGGTACCGTGACTCTGCATATTCCTTCCATCTTCCGTTGGTGCTTTCTGCATCATTCAATATTTTGTTCATAGAATCTTTCAATAGAGCAACTAGAGGCTTGAATTTTATTCTTTATTTCATTCAGCTTCAGAAATGTTGAGTAGTTCCTTTTTGGTTTTTGACTCTAGGTCTTTATACATTTCATTATAATACTTTACATTCTCTTCCTAAACTGTCCTTTTTAAAATTTTCTGTTCAGCTCTTTTAATTCTTCATTTCTTCCAGTTGCTTTAGCTACTCTGCATTCAAAAGCAAGTTTCAGAGTCTCTTCTGGCATCCACTTTGGTCTTCTCTTTCTTTCCTATCTTTAAAATGACCTTTTACTTTCTTTTTGTATGATGCTCTTGATGTCATCCCACAATTCCCCTGGTCTTTGGTCATTAGTGTTCAGTATGTCAAATTTCAGTGTGATGTACTGAAGGGAGTGTTTTGGCTTTCATAGACTTGTTTTAACTTTCATCAGCTTCAACCTGAACTTGCATATGAACAATTGCTAGTCTGTTCCTTGCTTTGGCTGATGATATTGAGCTTCTCCATTATTTCTTTCCACAGATGTAGTTGATTTGATTCCTGTGTATTTCATCTGGCAAAGTTCATGTGTATAGTTGCTATTTATGTTGTTGGGGGAAAGAAAGGAAGTTGAAAAGAAAAAAAATGTTACTCTTGCAAAATACTATCAGGTGACCCCGGCGTCATTTTTACCACAAAGGGCATATTTTCCAACTACTGATCTTTCCTC
The DNA here is from genome assembly GCF_000296735.1 of Chrysochloris asiatica. NCBI lineage: Eukaryota > Metazoa > Chordata > Mammalia > Afrosoricida > Chrysochloridae > Chrysochloris > Chrysochloris asiatica. The sequence goes on from NW_006408608.1 coordinate 7,267,992, forward strand.
TTCGTTTCCAACTTTTGCATTCCAAACACCTGTAAATTATCAAAGCATCTTGACTGCATGTTTGATCAATTTCAGACTGAAGAAAGTATTTTTTCTGTTTAAGTGCTGTTGAGTCAGTTCCAACTCATAATGACCCTGTATAGTGTTTCTGAGGAGTGACTGGTGGGTTTGAACTGCCAATATTGCGGTTAGCAGACAAGTGTTTATCCTACAGTGTCACGCAAGTAGTCTGAAGAAATTGGTAGAATTCTTTAATTTCTTCATTATTTACTTTAGTGGTTTGTGCATAAATTTAAATAATAGTCATATTAACTGGTCTTTGTTGTAGGCATATAGATATTTTCCTATCACAGATAGCATTGTAGTTCAAGACAGATTTTCAAATGCTATTCTTAATAATGAATTTGATGCATGCCTCTTGAATCTGTTGTTTCCAGCATAATAAACCACATGATTATCTGATACAAAAAGGCCAATACCAGTTCACCTCAGCTCACTAATGCCTAAGATATCAATCTCTATGCATTCCATTTCATTTTTGACCACTTGCAATTTTCCTAGATTCATACTTCATACATTTTATGTTATGATTACTAATGAATACTTGCAACTGTTTGTTCTCATTTCAAGTTAGGTCCCATCAGCAAATGAGTGTCCCCAAAGCTTTGTTGCATTGATGTCATTAAAGTCGACCCTACTTTGAGGAGGCAGCTCTTCCTCAGTGACTTCTAGTCTGAGGGGCTCAACTTCCAGCACTCTATCAGACAATGTACTGCTGTTAGTCATAAGGTTTTCAGTGGCTAAGCATTCAGAAGTAGTCCTCCTCTCCTTCTTCCTAGTCTGTCTTAGTCTGGAAGCTCTACTGAAACCTGTCCACCGTGGGTGACCATGCTGGTACTTTAAATACCAATGGCATAGCTTCAGGTACCACCACAGTGCTACAAACTGACAGACAAGTGGTGAAAAAGGGTGTTGGGGGCTTGGAAAGAACTATTATAGTTGCAAGACGATGGAAATAAATGTTAGTGACCACCAACACTCAGGTTTCCCTCTTCTTCCTGGCACACAGCCCCTGGCAGTGAGGTAGGATTTTGTGTCTGTGAAGACTGAGACATTAAGGTCTGACCTGCCAACTCTGCTGCACAATCATTTACCTTCTCTGCTCTCAACTGTCAATAGACAGAAATAATTCAACATTAGAATCCGAGGCCCCAGAAAATGATGGGACCATGCAATGAAATAAGCCTGGATCCTGGCTTGTCTGAATAGGAGTCGGGTCCCCCCACTGACTCCCACTGGACTGGGAACAGAGTGAGAAATAAACTTTTATTGGGCACAATTCCTGAGATTTGGGGTTTATTTGTCAAAGGAGCTAATATTACTTATGCTAATGAATAATATAATGATTATTATTACAGATAGTATTCATCAGATATGTACCTAAGTATGTGTCTAAGCAGTAAAATCCTCACAATAAACCAAAACCCAATAACCCACTGCCGCGGAGTCAATTCCAACTCATAGCGACCTTGTACAAGGTTTCCGAGGCTGTAAATCTATGTGGGAGCAGAAAGTCTCATCTTTCTCTGGTGGAGCGGCTGGTGGGTTTGAACTGCCGACCTTGCAGTGAGCAGTCCAGTGCTCATCCTACAGCACCGTCATGACTTCTGCATCATCACAATAGGGATATGTAACACATACTATTATCATCCATTTTATAGGTGAAGAAACTAAAGCTCCGAGAAGTTAAGTAGTTAAACCCTGTGTATAAACAAAGAGAAATGAGAATAGGGAACTGAAAAGAGAATGGGCAAAGTGTACAAGCTGCACAGTTCCTCTAAGGGACAGCTCAGGAGGCAGATGGAGAAAGAGTGGAAAGAAGGAGAGGCTTTAGATCCAGTGACCCAAGGCTCCAAGCTTGTGCCATTCCATCTCTGCACCTCCTGTCAAACTAGGTGATTTCTGACACTTGTGTTTCCTCACCTGAAAAATGGGGAGAAGGCTACTATCCTGAGTGGCCACCACCTGTCTGTCAGTTTGTCACACTGTGGTGGCTTGTGTGATACTGGAAGTTATATTGCTGATATTTCAAGTATCAGGAGAGTCACCCAGTGGACAGATTTCAGCAAAGCTTCTGAAAGTTCTTGTGGTCTACTTCTGAAAATTATTCATTGGAAACACAATGAGGAACAACAGAATACTATCTGATGTAGTGTTGAAATAGAGGTGCTGTAGGATCAGCACTGGACTGTGAACCACAAGTTCAGCAGTTCAAACCCACCAGCTGCTCCTTGAAACCTATACAGGGCCACTATGAGTCAGAATCAACTCAATGACACTTAACAACAACTAGGAGCTTGGAAGACACTCAAAGCACAGTGACCACAACACCAGCCTTGAACATGTGAATGACTGTGAAGATGGCGCAGGACCAGACAGGTACTATTTCTTTTTTGTTGTGCAAGGAATTGCCAGGAAGCACAGTTGACTCAATGGCAGCTAAGAACAACAGCAGGCTGCACTGCGTGGCTGTGGGGATTAAGTGATAAGTGTTATTTACCCAATGCAGGGCTGGCACAGAGGAAATGCGACAAGGAACATCGGTTTCTGTCCTCACCAATAACAAGGCTTCTCCGCCTGCATGTCCAGCAGACATTTCTGAAGGAAGCTGAGTATAAGGAGCATGTGGGAAACCCAGCATGCTGTGCTCACAGGTCACTTACACCAGCTAGTTTGCCCACAAATGACCTCAACGAAAACCCATCAGATAAGCGCTATGTAACTCACATGGTCTTGTGCAATGCCAGGGGATTTGCAACCTGACCCTACAGGCTCCGCTCATCAGCCCACTTTTCTACTGAGTCCTTGCCTTGGCCCTTTTCTCCTATATCCATCTCCTTAATGCATATGCTGACCCACACTGCACACCAGGCACTGGGGATGCAGTTATGAACCAGAGAGGCCAGGGTCTCACTCCCATGGACCGTACATTTTCCTAGAAGGATGGGGAAGCCAGATAACAAACAAATCAACCAATGAGACAGTCACATGTGTTGTGAAGCATTCTGACGAACATAAAATGAGGGTTCCAGAGAGAATAAGAGAGATGGGAGGTGGGTATTTGGTCAACAGAGAGAACAGGGCTATTGTGAGTAGGCAACATGTAAGGCAAAGATGGAAAGATGAACAGGAGACACTACAGTTGCTGGTAGAAGAGTGTTCCAGGCAGAAGGAAGCACACAGGCAAAGGTACTGGGGTAGGAAAGGGCTTGGTAGGTATGAGAAGCAGAAAGGGAGCCAGTGTGGGTGAAGTAAGGTCATTAAGATAGCAGTAGTACAAGTTAGGATCGGAGTTCTGGTGTGACGCTGTGGGCGAATGCGTCAGACTGCAAAGTCATTTGAACTGCAAGGTCGGTGGTTCAAGCTCACCAGCTGCTCCTTGGAAACCCTATACAGGGTCGCTATGGGTCGGAATCGACTCAACGGCACTTAACAGCATCAACAGTACAAGTTAGGAGTCCTGGTGTGGTGCTGTGGGCTAATGTGCTGGACTGCAAAGTTGGTTTGAACCACAAGGTTGGTGGTTCAAGCTCACCATCTGCTCCTTGGAAACACTATACAGGGTCACTATGGGTTGGAACCAATTTGACGGCACTTAATAACAACAAGAAGTTAAGTTTCCTTTAGTTCTTTTTCTGGACAAGATCCAGGGGGAAAAAATCACTATAACGCGCATTCTTGTAATAAAGCCAATGTCATGAACTTGTGTTATAGATAAAGCATGCCAGGCCTTGTGAACTCCAGGTTTTCCCATTAGCTTATTACTATGGAGGTAACAGATCTGACTGAAATGGAAGCAGAGGGAGCAGCCAGCCTGTAGGAAGATCTGGGTCCTTATAAAGTCACTGCCAGATCTAAAAACACAGTTACAGATAAAATCACTCTGTCCTGAAGCCACCATCACAGACAAGGAGAAGGGCCAGTTGGCTTCTTATCACCGCTGACTCCCTATTGGTGACCCATGTGTGTCAGTAGACTGTGCGTCATACGGTTTTGAATGACTGATTCTTTAGGAGCAGACCACGAGGCTTTTCTTCCAAAGCACATCTGGGTGAACTTGAATATCCAGTCTTTTGGACTCTTCTTTCAGACTAGGCTGTGCTCTTTCCTGGGTGTTTGAGAGACTTGAACTTCACTGTCAAAGGAGGAACTTGAGGTTGTGCCTGGATTTCTCTGGAAGCATCTCAGAGATCAACTTGGTTTTCTGAGTCTTCCCAGAAGCGAGCTGAAGGAAATTCTCACTAAGCACAACAGCCTCGATCTGTGCCTCCCAGGATGTCTAACACGGAGCACAAAGCATTTGACAGTGAGCATCCACCTAATCCCTTCTTCTCAACTCAAGCGATGGCAGATCCAACTACAACCCAGCCAGAGATGGAAGACACATTTTCACTCTGAGATGAAGTCAAGGATAAGACTACTCCAGATAAAGGAATGATGGAGGAATTTCTAAAATTAAAGTGAAACCCTGCATGGTACAAATGGTTAAAGTACTTGGATATTAACCGAAAGGTTGGCTACTTGGGTCTCTGCAGAGGTGCTTTGGAAGAAAGGTCTGGCAACCTACTTCTTAAAAAAAATCAGCCACTGAAAATGATGGAGCGCAGTTCTGCTCTGACACACTGGGGGTCACCCTGAGTCACAATCAACTTGACAGCAACTGGTTAATATTGAGGTGCTGCAATCAAACACAACAGGGATGGCAGTCATAATGGATAAAGTGATTGCTGGGTTTTTGGTAATGTTCATGTTGCCAGCTCTGTGCGTAGCATCCTGGGAACTTAGCAAAAAATAAAAAAATAAAAAAGAATGATCCAGCATCTGGAATTTTGCTGAGGAATCACACAAGCCTAGATTCCATAAATGAGATTCAATTCCAGGGTCCGTTTTCTCTTCAGCTAGCAATTCCAGGTTTCCTATGTACGCATGCTCAAGTATGACAGAGTACAAAGCAATATGATTTTCAGTGACTGATTTTTTAGTTAGTGATCACCAAGCCTTTTCATCTTCATGGACTTGAACAACCAACCTTTCAGTTTGCAGCCAAGCATGCTCACCATTTGCACTGCCTGGTTTCGGGGCAAGCTGGGAGGGGAGACATGCTTTTTGGTGTGTTTCCTAATTCACATGGTTTCCCAGCTTCAAGTCATCTTTTCCCTTCCTTGAATATCTGTCTTTCTTCTCCTTCTTTTATCCATAATGTATAAGGTGTCTTTTGAATACCTTGCTGATTCTGGGTCTCTTTCTTGTTCCAGCTTATTGATTGGCCTCAAGAAAAAGTCCCAGTCGATGGTGAGACCTCACATTTAAAGACATTAAAACAGAAGAACAAGAAGAGAAAGAATGATCTAATAGAGTTTAGGGGCTTTCCTTTGTGTTATGCAAGTAAACTATAATGATTAGGGTAAAATCCATGTAACTAAATATTTTCTGCTTTCATTATCTTGAAGCAAACTTGAATGTACTATTTCTATTTTTTGCACTGTATAAAGGAATCTGTCACTAGAATTCAGTAATGTTCATTTATTAACTTCATAGACTCCTCTCCACACACATACACACAAACAACATAAGAAATGAGTATTAGGTATTCCCCAAATCTATAGGTTAAAAAAAGAGAAAAAGGATTCACTGTCTAGCCTATTTCAACTCATGGCGACCCATGTGTGTCAAAGCAGAATTGTGGTTGTTGTTAAGTGCCATTGAGTCAATTCTGACTCATAGTGACCCTGTATAGTGTTTCCAAGGAGCAGCTGGTGAGTTTGAACCACAAACCTTCCAGTTCAAATGACTCTGCAGTCTGATGTATTAGCCCCTAGCACCACACAAATAGAACTGTACTCCATAGGATTTTCAGTAACTGATTCTTTAGGAAAGGATTGCCAGGACTTTCTTCCAAAACACATCTGGGTAAACTTGAAAAGCCAATCTTTTGGTTAGCAGCTGAATGTGTTCATCATTTGTACCACCCAGGCACTCATCTATCTATAGACCTAGGGACAATTTTTCACAGCCTGTACTGGAAGCATATTTTTTTGTTAGTTTGATGTTAATGAAATCTATAAAAGGGTTTGTTGTCATTGTTAAGTGCTGTTGAGCCGGTTCCAACTCATAGAGACCCTGTATAGCATTTCTGAGGAGCAGCTGGTGAGTTTGAACCACTGACCTTGTGGTTCAAACTGACTTTGTGGTCCAGTGTTTATCCTATAGCGCCACACCAGGACTCCACTAGAGTCACCAAAAGGTGACTTTAACATCTGAGTAGTACCAAATGGGTAGCTCATAACGTAATAGATATGTTATGTTACCTAAGTACCATTGAGTGACGCTGCGTAGGGTTTCCAAAGCCGTACATCCTTGTGGAAGCAGAAAGCCTCCTCAATCTCCCGCAGAATGACTGGTGGGCTCAAACTACCAGCCTTGTGATTGCCAGTCCAGTGCTTATCCTACAGAGCCACCGTGCAAACAGAACAAAAAAGTTCTGCCTAAAAGGCCACACACTTTCTTTACATAGGAGGAGGGGGAGGAGGAGGAGGAGGAGGAGGAGGAAGAGGAGGAGAGGAAGAGGAAGAGGAAGAGGAAGAGGAAGAGGAAGAGGAACAGGAAGAGGAACAGGAAGAAGAAAGAATCTTATTTCTCCCACTGATGCAGGGGATTCATGACCCAAAATTCTTTGGGCTCAAAACGTAGACATAGAGCCCAAGCTCAGCCATTCAGGTATGTCCAAAGCAGGGTCCAAGGTAGGCATGTGATGGCGATGGCTTCATCAAGGCCAGTGTATATCACTTTGCCCTGGGACATTTGGCATAATATGAATGGGAAGCATTTTCTTTTGACTGCGCTGGTCAGCTGGTGCTAGTCATAGCATCTTGCTTCCCTGGGATGGGAAGAAGGGGGCATCTGAAGATGAAGACCACACAGGATGAGTAGAGACAGAGGGAGTCAGATTCTCAATCATCCCTTCAATGCCTGGACTGGGCTGGAGTCACACTTCGAACTTCCTGGTTGTGTGTGTATAGAAGTATATATAGATATAACCCACCAAGTACCATGGATTTCTAGAAGAACAAACAAATATGCCTTGGAAGAAGTACAGCCAGAATGTTCCTTATAAACCAGGACGGCTAGACTTCATCTCGCATACCTTAAACATATTATATTATATGTGCATATATAATATACGCATATATATGTATATATTACATAGATAGATAGATGATAGATAGATAGATAGATAGATAGATAGATAGATAGATAGATAGATAGAGAGTTGTTATTAAGTGCTGTTGAGTCAGTTCAGACTCATAGTGACCTGTATAGGGTTTCTGAGGCTTTAAGTTTTCACGGGAACAGAAAGCCTCATCTTTCTCCCATAGAGCGGCTTGCAGGCTCAAACCGTGGACCTTGTTGTTCACAGTCCATTGCTTATAGTATGGAGTCACCCCACTCCCATATATGCATATATGAATACATGTATGCATACATACATATACATACTTGGTTAGGAACCCTGATGGTGTAGTGGATTACGTGTTGGGATGCTAGCCACAAGAGTCACCAGTTTGAAAGGGCCAACCACTTTGCAAGAGAAAGATGAAACTTTCTGCTCCTGTAAAGATGTACAGCCTTGAAACCCTATATAGGGTCACTGTAAGTAAGAACCAACTCAACAGTTCACAACAACAAACACATATTTATGATTTTAGTCAATTTGGGTTTGTTTTCTGAAATTCTCTAATTCAATGTCTATCTGATGTGCCTACAACCATTCTTTTCATGTAGTTAAAGCTTTCTTTATAAAGACTGTTGTTAGCTGTTGTGAAATTTATCCCATGAACTATGCACAGTGGACCCAAACACCAATGGATTCTACACAGCCCTCGTGATTGGTTACAGATCAGACTGTTGGGATCCACAGGGTTTTCATTGGCTGACTTTAGAAAGTAGATGTCCAGGTCTTTCTTCCTAGTCTGTGTTAGTCTGAAAGTGCCACTGAAGCCTGTTCAACATCAGAGCAACTCACAAGCCTCCACCGACAGATGGGAACAAACCCAGGTCTCTCACATGGAAGGCACTGAACCACCACTGCCTGCTTTGAGAACACTCGGAAGATTTGTTTGGGTTTCACACAATAATAGAATTTGAAAGCTGAAAAGGGATTCTTTCCCATTCTTTATTGTTGTGTAGCAGACCATCCCAAAACTAAATGGTGTGAAAGAACAACCCCTATACTATGCTCATGGATTCTGTGGGTCAGGAATTCGCAGGGAACACGGTGGGGATGGCTTGCCTCAACAGGGAAGATGTGAATTATTTGAAGTTGAAATCATCTACAGACTTATTCACACTTACACACCTGGTGCCTGGCTGGGATGACACCAAAGCGGGGTTCAGCTGGACTTCCCAACAGAGCATCTACCTGCTCATCGCCTCAACATGTGAACAGCGTGAGCTTCCTCATAACATGGAGGTCTTGGGTTAGTTAAATTTCATACTTGGAAGTTTAGGGGTCCAAAAGTGAGTGCCCCCAATTAATGGTATTGATCTGTGTTTGTAAAAATAGTTGAATGGGCATAAGTTTTGTTTTGTATATTTTCACCTAAAAAAAGACAATGACTATCCCAATGAATAAGGGGGATGGTGCCTGGCCTGGCCCCATATACAGCCACTTCTTCCATAGTTCCAAGTTAGCCCAGATACAAGATGGGAGGACTCCCCACCTGTCAATTTGAGGAGTGCTAAAAAAACTTTGTACTTTGTTTTAAAAGCACAACAGGGTCTTAATATGTTTACAGGAAGCTGCCATAAATTCAGTCTGGACTTAAAAGAGAATGCAGAACAAAGGATATAAATACCATTTTCACGTGGATCTTGATTGAAAGCAGACAAGCTCAGAAAGATGTTTAACTGTGTTTTATTAACTATGCAAAGGCATTTGAATGGGTGTACCATAACAAAGCATGGATAAAATTTCACAGAATGGGAATTCCAGAATTCCTAATTGTACTCATGAGGAAGCTATATATAAACCAAGAGGCAATCAGTTGAAAAGAATAAGGGGACTCCATGGGATAAAATAAAGAAAAATGTACATTAAGGTTGAATTCTTTCACCATATTTATTCAATCTACATAGGATCAGCAATGGATTACAAAAAAACAAGGTTAGCTGTTCAAACCCACCAGTTGCTCCTCAGAAAATCTATACAGGGTCACCATGAGTAGGAACCAACTAGATGGCACTGAACAGCAGTAACAATGCTTAGCAAATAACCAAGAAGCTGGACTATATGAAGAAGAATGTGACATCAGGATTGGAGGAAGTCTCATTAGCAACCTGTGAAATGCAGATGGCACACCTGGCTTGCTGAACCTAAAGAGGACTCGAAGCATTTACTAACAACAATCAAAGATGGCATAGTTAGTATGGATTATACCTCTACATAAAGAAAATCCTCACAACTGGATTAATGAGCACCAACATGATAAACAGAGAAAAGATTGAAATTGTCAAGGATTTCATCTGACTTCAATCTGCAATCAATGTCCATGGAAGTAGCAGTCAAAAAACCAAATGATACATTGCACTTGGGCAGATATGCTGTAAAAATCCTCTTTAAAGTGTTTAAAAGCACAGATGTCAGTTTGAGGATGAAGGTACACCTGACTCAAGGCATAGTACTTCTTTCAGTCACCTCATATGACTGCAAAAGCTAGACAATGAGAGAAGAAAATCAAAGAAAAACCAATGCCTTATGATGTTGATAAAGACTGTTGACTATACCATGGACTGCCAGAAGAATGAACACATCTGACTTGGAAGAAGTCCGGACAGCATGCTCCTTAGAAGCAATGATGTGGAGACTTTGTCTCATGGACATGTCATCAGGAGGAACCAGTCCCTGCAGAAAGACATCATACTTGGTAAAATAGAGGGTCAGCAAAAAAGAGGGAGACCCTCGGTGAGATGACTGACACACAGGATCAGGCAGTGTTTCCTTCTGCTGCACACAGTCACTGAGTCAGAACCCATTCCACAGCACCGAACAACAAGTGTCTCAGATATCATGCACGGGGCACTTTTTCCACTCACACTTCCACGCCTTTGCACTTTCTCCTGTTAGCAAATATCCTCCCTCCATCCTTGACCTCCGTAACTCTGCACACGTGCTTCCTTGCTGGAATGCATCCTTTAACTTCTCCTAGTCTGTGCTCCGCGTCTTGCTCTACCCCTCTGCTTGTCTTGCCATATTGTACACTGATTCGGCTTTCACTGTCCTCCAAACTGGGAACATTTCAGGAACAGAATGCATGCTTTGTATTATTATCATTATTTGTTTGGTTCCTGGAACATAAAACATACTAAACAAACTATATCTAGTCCAAGTGTTCAACCTCCTCTTTTTGCAAATGAGGAAAACACCATCCCAGAAAGGGAGTTGTGTTACTTTAAGTCACACTGCTCGTTGTTAGGAGTCTAGAACCTGGAATTCCTATGTGCTTCCTACCACACCATATTATGCAGATGCAGAATTCCAGTCAGGAAGGTTTGTTGATGGTGGTGATGAATCCAAGAGCAACCATGCAATCTAATGCTGGCCATGAAATACCTGGCTTCCCAGACCCACTGATCTGTGCCACTTTTAGACCTGGGGGGAAAGCACAATCGATTGGGAGTGGCATTTTACATTTCCCAAAACGAGACTGATTGCGTTTGCGCTCACACCTAATTAGGTTATACGTTTAGTCAGCAGGCTCTGAACTTCTCAGCTGCAGCGTGTGGTACAAGTACAACAGCCTGCTCACACACAAGAGGCCAGTGTTGACACACCAATGGACAGGGGATTATCTCCAGAAAAGTACAAATCGGAACGGTGACCTGGGTCCTGCGGTGCTTTAGAACATTTTGAACAAGGTTCACTATTTCTCACTAACCTTGGACAAACGCAAAGTGAAACCAAAATGTTAGCGAAATCTACATAGAAGTAATCTAGGTTAAATCTGGTATTGCAAGCAATTCAAGTGGTTTCATTTGATATTCATTGATTGCCAAGCCCTTCCTAGAATATGAGAAAACACATTTCTTTACATATCGACCGTCCCGTTTCCTTTTCACACCAAAGCAAATTGGATATTTTAAAATCTTGACCCAAAAGAAATTTGTGCAGGAATCTCTTTGAGGTTTTTGAGAATGCATTGTAATTCTGATCTTATCCATAAACACCAAGTAGAGTGAGCGGTCTGATTCTTAATACCGTAACCCTTTCTTCTTCAATGTTATCCTTTAATAACTGGTTTCTTTCACCTTAAAACTGCATTGCTTTCTAATGAAAGTTCTGATCACTTCCAACATACTCAAAGGAAAGCATTATTTTGCTTTCAGTATTCTAGAATAGATAGAGGTGACGAGGAGAGAAAAAAACAAAACAAAAGAAAGGGAATCAAGAAAGAAACAAAAGAGGAAAGGAAGGAGGGAAGGGAAGAGGGGGCAAGGACGGAGAAGGGAAGAGGGAGGGAGAGAAAGAAAGAAAGAAAGGAATAAGAAGAGTATTAAAAATCTATATTATCTCACTACTTCTTTTGAGAGTTTGTTTCCATCAGAATTTTTTCTTATCTACTCTCATTTCTTATGCACCCTGTTAGGAAAGAAATAAAAGTCTGACAATAACATCATGGTAAGGATGTGGACAAATTGAAAATTTCACATGTTACGCACCAAAATATAAATTGGTAGAAACCACGTTTTCTGCCAGGAAATATAGTGACATGTCAAAAACCCTCAATTGTTTATGGACTTTGACGCAACAATTCTATTTCTAGAACTCTGTCTCCAAGAAACATTCGGGCAAGTAAATGTTCTGGGATGGGTGTGCAAACACGTTCCCTACAGGATTGTTTATCACAGTGAAAAATGGGGAACTACTGGAGTGTTTAATTCAGGGCTGGCTAGATAAATTATGGTACATCCATGCCAGGGAATAATACAAAGGCATTAAAATTATGATAAAGCTCCTTATTTATTGATATGGAAAGATGTGAATGACATATTGTTAAATAAGGAGAGTAGTAAGGCACGAGAATACATTAACACCAATTGACTGTTCTGCAAAAGGGCTACCAAACTTTCCCTACCCCTCTCTACTCTGACCTGGAGAAACAGCAGACTTCCTAAGTGTGCTCCCTGATTCTGCCCTGGTCTTCCTTCAGCTCATTCTCAACACAATGACCAGAAGGAGTCTTTTAAGGTGCAGCCACCACCCAGTGGAAACTTGCATACGCCTATGATGCTGATATGCAGACTCATAGTGTGGTGCTGTAAGGTCAGCACTGGACTGAGAACCACAAAGTCAGCGGTTCAAACCCACCAGCTGCTCCTCAGAAATACTATATGAGTCCAAACTGACTCGACAGCATGTAACAACAGCAACAACAAGGATGATACTGGTGTGGCGCTGTATTGATAACCTCATGCTAACTGCAAGGTTGGTGGTTCAAGCCTACCAGCCACTCCTCAGAACCCTTGTATAGCGTCACTATGAGCCAGAACTGACCGATGGCACTTAACAACACAATGTCATGCTGAACAGGTTATAGCAGATCTCCCAGACTAAATGAACTAGGAAGAATGGTCTGGCAATCTACTTCTGAAAATCAGCTCATAGAAAATGCATAGATCACAAACAGTTGATCTGCAACTCATTCAGGACTGGGAAGTGTTTTGTTCCATTATGCCTGGGGTCTCCATGGGTCCCTGGACAATCCTATGGTGTCTATCAGCAAGGTTGCCACAACAACAGCTTCACACACACTTTATCAACTGTTTCAACATTACACAAATTCTCAACTTTAGCTGCCTCCTTCCCCCACAACCTTATCTGAACAGTTATTTGTATAAAAGAGAATACTTAGCTCTAAGCCACCGCATAACATGGATGAACCTTGAGGATATTATGGTGAGTGAAATTACTCAGTCACAAAAGGAGTAATATTACATAAGACCATTATTATCAAAGCTTAAGAAAAGATACCTATACTAAAAGAAAATAATTCTTTGTTGGTTACCGGTAGGAAGTGGGGGGTTTGAGGGAGGTGGAGGAAGGGGATGGTGGAGCACAAGGTAGGGGGCAGACACATCACAGTTCAGATGCTGGGGAGAGCAGTGCAGATGAACAGGGAGGGGAATGGAGGAACAAGGTAGATAGGGGAACACTGAGGCACGTTTGCATGGGCTAAATGGGACAGAGGTAAATCGTAATGTATGCTCAATTAAAAAAGAGAGAGAGAGAAAGAGAGAATCCTTACATTACATTAAAACCAAATTTAACAGCTTTTATGTTCCAAAGGAGGTAGTATAATTTATACATCACTGTTGCAATAAATCATACTCCTCTCTCCTCCTGCTGGCCTAAATTGCTGTCTACTCCATTCTGGCTCTTGGTGACCCTACGTGTGGCAGAGTAGAACTGCAATCCATGGAGTTTTCAAGGCTGAGACCTTTCAGAAGAGAAGAAATGAGAAGGCGAGGGATGATAAAGAAGGGAAAGGAGGGGAGGCAAAGAGAAAGGAAAAAAAGGCAAAGAAGGACCAGAAGCTCATAGTCACGTGCTTAATCATCCATGCCACCCAGTCAGACCCTTCTCCTAGAGACATGGGGAAAAAACAAAGGGGGAGCAGTTTAACTTCTGTCAATAGATGGGCCCGCTGTTGTTGTTATGTGCCATTGAGTCAGTATATGGTTCCTGAGAGTAGCTGGTGGGTTTGAACTACCAACCTGTCCAGTTCTTGTCCTGCAGCACCATTATCAAATCAGCTCTGACTAATGGTCACCCCACATAGAGCAAAATGAAACACCGCCTGGTCCTAGACCATCTCTGTGATGGTTTCTTTGTATTGTTGTAGCCACTGTATATTCCGAGGGCCTTCCAGCATTGCATCACACAACATTTGATTGTGATCCATAGGTTTTCACTGGCTGGTTTTGGGAGGATTTTCTTCCTAGTCTATCTTAGTCTGGAAGCTCCACAGAAAGCTGTGACCCTGTGTATTTAAAGTAGTGGGGGCATAGATTCCAGCTTCCTAGCAACACTCAAGCCATCATAATATGACAAGCTGACAGATGGATGTTGGCTGGGAGCAGAAACCTACCAGTTACCTGTAGGAGGAGAGAAGGCAAATCTGCTCTCAATGAAAAGTCAAAGATGCTGAGATTTTGAAAGAGCCCAGCAGGAGATGCTGAGAGTAAACAACAAAAGAGAACAAAAGTAGAGAGGACACATGGGTGCAGTTGCTGTGGTGGCAGCCGGCAGTCCCTGCCCAGCACTGGGTGAACAACATGATAGGAGGCCCTTGTGCAGTGTTGTTGTTGTTGTTAAGTGCTATCTAGTCAATTCCAACCCACAGAGACCCTGTATAGGGTTTTCGAGGAGCAGCTGGTGAGCTTGAACCACTAACCTTGCTGTTCAAATGGCTTTGCAGTCTGGCGCATTAACCCACAGCACCACACCAGGACTCCAGGTGCAGTGTTGTTGCTGTTGTTAAATGTTGTCAAGTTGGTTCTGACCCATAGTGACCCTGTATAGGGTTTCCGAGGAGCAGCTGGTGAGCTTGAACCACCGATCTTGCTGTTCAAACAGCTTTGCAGTCTGGCGCATTAACCCACAGCGCCACACCAGGTACAGTGTAGGGACTTTTAACTGCTCTGTTAGGGGTTGGAGACCCTATGTTGCTTTCACTTAGCCTCCATGGTCACTTCAAATCATAAAAGACACCAATGTCATGTAGGAGATGTCTGGCTAGCCTGGATGGTTGGGTCTTGGTTTAATTGTTTTGGGAAATGAGGGGAAGGATCTACACTGAGCACCACTGGTTCAGAGAGTCAGTGTGGTGGTAGGATGCTTAAAAGAACAGCAGAGAAGCAGGACTCTCAGACAGCAGGGCTGAGGTCAAGGTGAATCAGCCACAGGTCAAAGTGCAAGCCCATTGGGGGCCGTAGCAGTTCCTGGTGTCTTAGTCAACCAATTCTGCCAAAAAAAATAATAATAACAATCCTAAGGATACAAGAATATGGTTTTGGAGAAGAGGGTGGTTTATTTTTCCAGCTTATTTTTTGTTGTTGATGAGGATAGACATAGCAGAACATACATCAAGCAGCATGATTAATATCAAGTAGTATCATTAATATCAGAGTCCTGGTGTGGCACCCTAGAATAAGCAGTGGACCACAAAGTAGGTTTGAATTTTAAGGTTGGTGGTTCAAACTCACCAGCCGCTCTCTGAAAATCCTATACAGGGTCACTGAGTCAGAACTGACCAGACAGAATTTAACAACAACAACAATCATTAATATCACATGCAAGCAAAAATTTTCTAAAGATTATTCAACACGGCTGCAGCAGTATATCAATAGGAAACTTCCAGAAACTCAAGCCAGATTTAGAAGAGAACATAGAAGGAGAGGTATTCTTGCTGATGTCAGATGGATCTTGGCTGAAAGCAGAGTACAGCAGAACTATGCTTACCTGTGTTTCATTGATTAGGCAAAGGCATTATTTGATAAGAAATGATAATCTCATGAGGAACGGAAGCTCCGGAACACTTAGTTGTGTTCATGCAGAAACTGTACAGAGACTAAAAGATTAATTATTCAAACAAAACAAGGGGGCGTTATGCAGTTTAAAATCAGGAAAAGTGTGTGTCTGGGTTGTATTGGTTCATCATACCTATTCAATTGGTGTGTTCAGCAAATAGTCTGAGAAGCTGGATTGTGTAAAGACGAACCCAGCATCAGGGTTAGAGGAAGATTCATTAACATCTGCAAGATGTACATGACCCAACCTTGCTTGCTGAAAGTGAAGAGGATTTGAAGCATTTATTGATGAAGACAAAAGACTACAGACTTCAGTATGGATTACGCCACAACAGAGAAAACAAAAAAATCCTCAAACCGGACCACTAAACGGAAATAAGATTGAAGCCGAGGATTTCATCTTATTTGAATTCATAATCAATTCCCATGGAAGCAGCAGCCTGGAAATCACACCGTGTATTGCATTGGAAAAAATCTGCTACAAACAAGAGTTCAAAAGCAAAGATGACACTTTGAAGACTACTGGGTGTCTGACCCATGCACTGGCACCATCTGATATGCACTCAATCTCAAGGTCAGTTTGAACCACAAGGTTGGTGGTTCAAACTCTCCAGCTGCTCCTCAGAAACCCTGTACAGGGTCACTATGAGTTGGAACCAACTCGACTGCACTTAACAACAACAACAGTATACATGTGAAAGCTGGGCAATGTATGAGGAAGACTGAAGAAGACTTGATGCATTTGAATGTTCCATAACAGTAGCATGGACAGTTAGAACCACAAACATATCTACATTGGAAGAAGTACAGCCAGAATGCTCCTTCAAAGCACGGATGGTAAGACTTCATCTCACCCATTGGGGACATCATGCCTGGTAAAAAAAAGGGTCAGCGAAAAAGAGGGAGACCCTCAATGAGATGACCTGACACAGTGAATGCAAGAATGTATTCGAACTTGGGAATGCTTGTGAAGATGGTGCAGAACGGGCAGTGCTTTGCTCTGTTGTACATAAGATCACTATGACTTAGAACTAACTCGATGGCATCTAGCAACAACATGGTTCCAGTCTGGCACAGGGTGGCACTCAGTAAATACTCACTGGTTAAATATGTAAGTTTAGCAGGATACTTTTCCTTTGCTCCCACCGGGAAACCTGGAAGTTCTTTTTGACATTGGCTGAACTTCCCTTCAGGATCGCCTCTGATAACCCCTCTGAGTTCTCCCTATTCATTTATATAATGACTTTCATGTTTTCTGCCTGTGTCTTTTTCTTTTTCTTTTTCTTTTTTTTAAATAACAGCCAGTCTCTAATACCAGCATGTTGTTCGTTTCTTTGTATGATTCTCTTCTTGGTTGGGCCGTTTACAGTCTTTGGATGTATTTCCTTCTCGACTTTTTAAACTAGATTGTATGTGCAGGAGTATGACATATATTCAGAGGAATCTAAGTCTTTGGCCAAAGGAAAATGTGGATTCAGGTCACACTTTTGGGAAACATTGTGAGAGTGTAGCAAAAGGTCAGGAAATACAGACGAAGTTGTTGCTGGGTCAGCTCTGGCTCATGGTGACCCCATGTGTGCCAGAGTACAGCTGTGCTCCTTAGGGATTTCAGGGCCTGATTTTCAGAAGCAGATCCCTGGTCTTTCTTCCTAGGTACCTGTGAGTGCATGCCACCCTCCATCCTTTCAGTTAGCAGCCAATTGCACCACCCACAGACTCCCAATCTGAAAATAGAGTGGAGTTAAATTAGGCAAATGATTTGTATAAAGCTGCTTTACAAAAGAATCCCAAATTATTTTCTACAAAAAAAAAGGTTTGACACAGTTTGAAATGGTGGGGGTAGGTGGAGAGGGATAATACAAAGAGAACATCACTCCAGGCTTTCAAAAACTTGGGTTATTTTTAAAAGATAGCTGCTGTGAAAAGTAAGCTATGCTGTCTCCAGGAATGCAAAGTTTCTTTCAAGGATCACTTTAGCCCTTTCCCAGCCCCCAACTGTGGTCTTCATGTTTCATACTTTGGACATATTGTCAGGAGGGACCAATCGCTGGAGAAGGATATCATGTTTGGTAAGGAGAAGGGTTAGAGAAAAAGAGGAAGACCCCCAGTGAGATGGATTGGCAAAGTGGCAGCATCAGTGGGCTCAAGGGTGGCAACAATTGTGAGGTTGGCCCAGGACCGGGCAGTGTTTCATTCTGTTGTACATAGGGGCACTATGAGTTGGTACCGACTCGATGGCACCAGACAATAACAACAACAACTGTGGTCTTGATCAAGTCATTCTGAGCCTCTCTTTCCTCATCTCTAAAATGGGAAGAAGGGTAATACCCACTACAGGGATCAGAGGGTTTGACGAGATAGTGTGTAGCGAGGATAGGGAACAGAATTTGAATGCTCTTTGTGTTATTTGCTTTCCTTATCCTGCCTTCTCAATAGAACGTATGAGTGGCTTCCAGTGCTTTAGTTCAAAGACGCAAGTGAGGTTTCCCTGGTGAGTGGAGGAGAGATCACACACGTCCAGGGAGGAGCAGGGAGCATGTGCAGAGCACCAGAGCTCCCAGGGCCCAGGACTCCTCTGATGGGAGGCCACCCTCCTCTCTTGGCATTGCTGTTGTTGTTAGGTGCCTTTGAGTTGGTTCTGACTTACAGTGGTCCTGTATAGGGTGAACTTGAATGGCTGACTTTGTATTGCAAACCAAAAGGCAGCACAGCGGTGTAGTGCAGGCCAGAGCCTAGTAAGAACCAGAGTTCTGGGTTCTAGTCCTGGTCCTTCTGCATACTACATTTGTCATCTGTCTGGGGCTTGTCTTTACCTCCCTTATGAAAGCAGAACAATATAATGTTGCCTGAAGTTATTGAGATGAACAAGGAGATGAGAAAAGGGTGGTATTTCTCAATTCAATGTCTTTTGTAGCCTGTTTTTGGACAGTGTTTGCTCTGTGCCAGGATGTGGACTAATCACCTTGCATTTGTGATTTCATTCAACTTCCATTAAGAAACAAAACAAAG
>NW_006408608.1:7289985-7293549 GCF_000296735.1 Chrysochloris asiatica
CCAGGTGGCATCATTGATGGCGTTAAGTGTGGCAGCGGTAGTGAGGTTGGCCCAGGATCGGACATTGTTTTGTTCTGCTGTGCATGGTGTCACTATGAGTCTGTTCTGACTCGATGGCACCTGACAACAACAACAACAGTTACAGCAGACCTAGGAAACTAAAACAGCATCTTAGGAGATGGACTGTTACTACCTACTTTACAGATTGCAAAAGGAAAACTCGGAAATGAAAACCAAAACATGCCTTAATGGCAGCCCAGCAATGGTACAGTGGGCATCTGAGTTAAGGGAGAGCAAATCCTCGCATGGAAAGCCGCTAAGGCCACAGAAATGGAGCATTCTGGGATTCCACAAAGCTGGCTCTAATGAAGGAGATTTACAGCCATAGATGACTAGGGTTGGCACATCATGGTCCAGAGGAATGCCAAGATCCCAGATTTAGACAACTGACCCTAACTGTGTGGCTGGCCAAGTAGCACAGTGACAGCCTTCCTTGGTGACCGAGGTTGTGGAAGCTGATGAGGGGGTCCTTGCAGCAGGAATGGGGATAAGGAGTACCAAAGTCCAGCTATTCCTTTGTTTGAGATTCCTCCAGACTGACTGCTGACCATCTCCCCCTTTCTGGATAATGAATCTCCATGAGGAGTAGGAAGAAGACCTGGTAGAAGCGGAGAGTAGAACCCAAATCCAGCCTGTGTTCTGCCTCTATGCTGTGCACCCCATGGGGGTGGGGGTGGGGGCTGCATTCCCAGAGAATGGCGGCTTGCCCATGGATGAGCAGGGCACTTGATGTCTAATCCACACCAAGGTGTCTGTGGGCCATGGTGAGTCCCAAGTGTGGAGATGTCCTTGTCCAGGTGTTCCCCCTGCCTCCACTGTCCTTACTCCCTTTAGTGCTGCTGATACACTCTGTGTGAAGAGGTGGTGGGGTCTGTAAGTTCTCTTTCTCTTCTCCTTGGGCCTAGGTTCTTGATTCTTTCATACTTGAGTCCCACGACCAGGTCTGTTGTGGCATTTTGACACTACTGCTTGTTTGTAGACTAAATCTTATCAGGCTGAAGTTCTGGGACTAAGGATAGCAAGTTGGTAGTGAGGACCATGAGCCCTAACCCCCATCAGCATCATCTCCAGTGAGATGGAGACCTTTTGGGGTCAGACAAATTTTGTTGGTAATGCTCCATTAGTTTCCTAGGGACCCAATAACAAAGTGCCCCACACTGGATGGCTTAAAATGATGAATCTATTGCCTCATAGAGTCCTGGTGTGGTGCTGTGAGGTAAGCACTGGACTGCTAACCACAAATAGTTCAAACCCACCAGCCACTCCTCGGAAACCCTGTGGTGGTGGTGGTGGTGTGCCGTGGAGTCAGTTCTGACTCATACCGACCGTGTATAGCGTTTCTGAGGCTATAAATCTTTACAGGAACAGAAAACCTCATCTTTTTCCCACGGAATGGCTGGTAGTTTCGAACTGCTGACCTTGAGGTTAGCAAAATGACCCATAACTGCTATGCTACCCAAGCTCCATCAGAAAACCTATACAGGGTCACTATGAGTTGTAACTGACTCGAAGGCACTTAACAACAACAACAACAACATTGCTTCTTAGTTCTTCTGGAAGGTAATAGTCCAAATTCAGGGTGTCAGCTGGACCATGTTCTCTCCAAAGACTCTAGGTTCTGGTAGTGCCAAGCATTCCTTGGCTTAATCACATGACTTCCTTCTGTCTGTCTGGTGTCTCTTTTCCTCTTTCATAAGGATACCACTCAAATTGGATTGGGAACCACTCCACTCTAGTATGAATTCATGCTAATTAGTAATGTCCTCAAAGACCCTATTTCCAAGCAAGATGATGTTTACAGGTGCCAGGGAAAGATTCCATCCATACCAGGGGGATCCTGTGATTGTAGCATCCCCACCCATTTCCACGAGATGCCAGTAATACCTCAAGATGTGAGGACCAAAAATGTCTCCAACCAAATGTCCCCAGGGGAGCAGGATCACCTTCCTTGTTTAGAAACAGTAGTCTAAGGAGCTGTGAAGGAAAAGAAAAAATGAGCTCAAACTCTTTCATTTACTGATTTGATTTCAGATTCCTGAGCCCTCTGCAATGACACACAGAAAATGAGGCCATGTGGATCTGCCCTGTACAAGACTTTTGGGGTGATTTCCTGGGAAACAACAGCAACACAAGATTAAAAATGGCTTGTTCGCTGCAGATTCCATTGAAGGTATTACCTCTGCTTTTCTTTGTCCACTAAAGCATATGATCAATTGCTACCTTGAAGCAAGAAACCAAAGCACAATTCACTGAAAACAAGGAGAATTTGAGCTCAGGTAGAAAAGACAGAAACACTGTGCTTGATTGGAGAAAATGCTACTTGGCATTTCGTGCCAGAGAGAGCACCACGGATTTTGAATTCCAAGAGACGCTACGAAATCATGGTCGTAATTTTCACGCAAGATGAACGTAATCAAAACCTGGAACAAGGGAGACTGTGGTCTTCCCCTATCTGAGGGAGCATAAAGGGGACGGTCTCAAGAGCTTGTTTCCTATTCAGAGGGACATGGTCAGCTTTGATTAGGCACTGTCCTTCTGCCCAGGGCAACAAATGAAAGAGCATTGTTGGTGCTGGTGGTACACACACACACACACACACACACACACACACACACACACGCAGAATTACGCCAGCCTGTCTCTGCTTTAATGGAAAGAGTCCAGCTTCTCTGTCCTGCTGCCTCCAGAACAGAAATGTCCCAGCAGAGCAGTCCATTTGGGATGAAATACGACCGCTGAGCTTGGCCATTTGCCCTCTGAGGGCCAGCTGTAGTGCTTTAGGAAACATACAGTGTCCAGATTGATGCCAGAGGAGGGTGGTCCAGCTGAACTATTGTCCATCGCAGAAGTGTGTTGTTCTTTGTTTGTGAATGTGTCACTGTGTGGCCACCAGGCCTGAGGATGGTCAGTTCTGAGTCAAACCCACCCAAATCAGCCTCTAACTGTCACAGAGGCTTTGGCGCCTGCTGCTGTCAGCTCCGTTTGTTATTGTCTGTTCTGACTCACAGAGGTCCTCTGCACAATGGAACAAAACACTCCTTGGTCCTGTACTGTCCTCGCAATTGTTAGGGTTGAGCTCATCGCTGCTGCCACGGTGCCAACCCATCTCATTGAGAGTCAGTTAGTTGGCTTGATTTGGAGGCTGGAAAAGAATCTACTGGCTGCAAAGAAGGACAATCTGTTAGACCCATCTGTCAAGGATACCTAGGCAGGGAGTCTCCCAAGCTCCTTTTCCATCTTGTCTGGCCCCATGACCCCACACCTTTTGGTATCTTCTGATGCGAGCCCCAGGACCAACTATAGCAGCAAGATCCATAACAGGAGAAAATGTCTAATGAATATCTGACATTGGGTCTCTAGATTCATATCCTTTAATCCTCAAAAATGATGCTAAATGTGAATATACTCAAAACCATTGAACTGGGCATGTTAAATGAGTGAAATATATATATATTGTTGTTGTTATGTGCCGTCGAGTCTATTCCAACCCATAGTGACCCTGTA
>NW_006408608.1:7294149-7298258 GCF_000296735.1 Chrysochloris asiatica
ATTGATGCTTTTGAGTTATGGTGTTGGAGGAGAATATTGAAAGTACCATGGGCTGCCAAAAGAACCAACAGATCTGTGTTGGAAGAAGTGCAGCCAGAGTACTCCTTGGAGGCCAAGATGGCCAAACTTCGTCTCTCATACTTCGGATGTATTGTCAGGAGGGATCAGTCACTGGAGAAAGATATCATGTTTGGTAAGGTAGAGGATCAGAGAAAAAGAGGAAGCCCCCAACGAGATGGATTGGCCAAGTGGCAGCATTGATAGACTCAAGCGTGGCAACAGTAATGAGGTTGGCCCAGGATCAGGCAATGTTTCGTTCTGTTGTGCATAAGGTTACTATGGGTTGGTACCAACTCGATGCCACCTAACAACAAGAACATATGCCGTTTGAACTACAAGGTCAGTTGTTCAAGCTCACTAGTTGCTCCTTGGAAACCTATATACCTAGGAGCCCTGGTGTGGCTCTGTGGGTTAATGCTCTGGACTGCAAAGTTGGTATGAACTGTAAAGTCAGCGGTTCAAGCTCACCGGCTGCTCCTTGAAATGCTATACTATACAAGGTTGCTATGGGTCAAAACCGACTCGAAGGCACTACACAACAACATATATACATATGACATTGTTAAGCACCTTCGGACTGTCAGTTTGTCAAACTGTGGTGCTTGTGTGATGCTGTGTTGCTGCATGTTATTTCACTAAATACCAGCAGGATCACTCATGGTGGACACGTTTCAGTGGAGCCTCCAGACCAAGAAGGACTAAGAAGAAAGATCTGGCAATCTAGCCTATGAAAACCTTATGAATCACAGTAAAACATTATGCAACTCACTTGCTTTGGACATATCATTGGGGAACATTCGGTTGTTGGAGAGGACATCGTGTTTGGTACAGGAGCCTCTCAGTGAGATGGATTGACACACAATGGAATCAAATATGCTGGCATTCTTGAGGCCGATGCAGAAACCAATAGTTCATTCTGTTATATAAGGATTGCCATGGTTACGTCCATGCTTACTAACAACAACAAAATCTTTATATATATATATATATCTCCTGTTGTTAAGTGCCATGGAGCTGTTTCTGACCATAGCGACCTTGTATAGTATAGTGTTTCCAAGGAGCAGCTGGTGAGCTTGAACCACTAATCTTACAGTTTATACCAACTTTGCAGTTCATACCAACTTTGCCACACCAGGGCTCCTAGGTATATATGTATATGTGTATATATACATACGTTGTGTTGCTGTTAAGTGCCGTCGAGTTGATTCCGACCCATAGCGACCCTGTATAGGGTTTCCAAGGAGCAGTTGGTGAGCTTGAACTGCCAACCTTGCAGTTCAAACACCTTTGCAGTCTGACGCATTAACCCACAGCACCACACCAAGACTCCATATAGACATACTTGCACATTTATATACACATGAACATGCCCAAAGGGACTTCTAAAAGTCTATGGACAAGTGGAATCAAAAGCAAAAGAGCTTGTCTACAAACTTATTGAAGCCCTCTTTTATTAAAAACATAAACTGGAGGAAGGTTGTTGAAGAAGGAAAGTTATAGTCTTGAATTTGCGTATTAGAACAGAAAATAAAAGCTGGAAGTCTGTACACTTAGGATCTGACTGTCCCCATAAAAGTCTTCTTTGAGGCAGAGCCTAGTTCCCAGGTCAAGGTCACGTCTGTACCAAGGTCAGGTTCCCACACAGCTTCCTCTGACCCCATCATGAAGGTCTTTACATGACCCACATTGTTAGGTGCCATCCAGACAGTTCCAACTCATAGTGACCTGACGCATAACAGAACGAACTACTGCTTGGTCCTGCACCATCCTCACAACTGTAGTTACGCTTGAGCCCATTGTTACGACCATTGCACCAGTCCATCTCGCTGACCCACCATAGTCTCCCAAAGTCTGGCACACCCAGTCATGAGCTACCCCAAAGCCCAGGCTATGATATTCATTCACACATTCCTGTGTCCTTCCCCTTAGTAGGTATATAGTGTTTGCTGAATGACTGATCTGCCTAAATTATTGTCTTCTATTGACGACACCAATTCCTTCTATAGTCATCTACCCTGGCACGCTCACAGGTAATTTATATGGCATTATTAAAGTGTTCTGTCTCCTTGCTGGGGCCAAGACATCACTAAATTAAAGGTATTTAGAGGAAACTTTCTGCAAGTCTAGCTCTCCAAATGACTTTGGAAATAAAGGAGGCCAAAGACCAGTGAAAAAATGAAATGATTTCATGTGACAAGGAAAAGATTTAAAGCAAAAGGTCGGAGCTATGTGCAATTAGTTCGCAAAGCAAATGGTACTCAGGGGCTCTGTGGCCCTTGTTCATTTCTCAGTTATTAATGATTATGTTAATGGGAAAATACAGTGCCCCTTCAGTCCAGAGCACTCCAGAAATCCATTAACATTTCCCACCTCTGCATCTGAAGCCAGATTTCATGGGAGGAATAAGAACAATTATTGACCAGTCATCAAGATCTTACACCCTCTGCAAACAGCTTCAGACTTCTCATCCCCTCGACCCTCAACATGAACCTTAAAAACGTCCCTATCCAGTACCTAACCTGTGCAAAAACTACTGCAAAGCAGAAAAAAAATATTTTCTGATAACCTGTGATGTCTTTCTCTCAGACATTTCCAACTCAAAAACCCACTACCACCGAGTCCATGTCGACCCATAGGCAACCCTGCATAAGGTTTCGGAGGCTGTAAATCTTTACAGGAGCAGAAAGCTTCATCTTTCTCCCAGGTGGGTTTGAACTGCAGATCTTTAGGTTAGCAGTCCAGTTAGTGTATTTTTGTTGTTCAGATGTGACTGCTTGAATTGTTTCAACAACACTCTCTTGTGTTAATACTTAAACCAAAAAACAGAATCCAAACCCATTCTAACTCAGTGACCCAATTTGTTGATTAATAACGGCTGTTGCTGTTACGTACTGTCAAATTGGTTCCAACTCATAGCAACCCTATACACAACAGAACACAACACTGTTCATTTGTTGTTGTTGTTAAGTGCCATTGAGTCAGGTCCGACCCATAGCGATCCTGTATATGGTTTCCGAGGAGTGGCTGGTGAGCTTGAACTGCTGACCTTGCAGTTCGAACAGCTTTGCAGTCTGGCACATTAACCCACAGCGCCACACCAGGACTCCCCATTACTTATTATAAAATGTGACAGTGAGTATGATTCAAGCCCAGTATGATGAATATTTGGGAGAAAGTACCTGAGGAGAGCCTGGCTGGGGCTGAGCAGGGTTTCTCTGGTCTGTTTCCATCCCATTCATTAATAGTCTATATTTGGGGGAACCCATCGGTGCCTGGTCAGATCAGGCCATTGTGGTAAGATGAATGGCTTTCCCACCCTCTTATCTTCAGAAGAGGCTATTCCCAGTGTATAACAGAACAAAAGAATGGATTTCCCACCCTCTTATCTTCAGAAGAGGCTATTCCCAGTGTATAACAGAACAAAACGTAGCCCCCCGGTCTTGCACCATCTTCAAGATGTGATCCCACAGTTGTGACTACTAGGCTTGTACATCTCTTTGAAGGGCCCCTCATTTCCGTTGGCCCTCTATTTCACCAAGCATGATGTTCTTCTCCAGTAACTGGTCTTTCCTGGTTAACACATCCAAAGTCAGAGAGCCAAAGTCTGGCTATCCTTGCTTCTAAGGTGTATTCTAAGGCACTCTGGTAGCGTAGTGGTTACTAATCAGGCTGCAAAGCGCAGGGTCAGCAGTTCAAAACTACCAGCCGGTCTTGCAGGATAAAGATGAGGCTTTCTGCTCCTGTAAAGATTTACAGCCTCGGAAACCCTGTACAGGGTCGCTATGAGTCGGAACCGACTCCACGGCATATAACAACAACAAGGAGTATTCTAGAGCAGAAGTCTGGTTGGATTGTTCTTCCGGTTGTCCATAGTATACTCAGGGTTCTCCACCAGTCCTGCTTTTGGAATGCATCAAGTTGTCTCTGTCTGCCTTGTTCAGTGTCTGACTTTTATCTTCATAAGAAGTGATTGAGAAGCTTCTATCAGGTGCACTTTAGTCATCAAAGTCATACCTTTACTTTCTTTAAGTTTAAAGAAGTCTTTTGCA
>NW_006408608.1:7300328-7326713 GCF_000296735.1 Chrysochloris asiatica
TAAATTAACTTACTAAGGTTGCAAAATGCCTTAGCACTAAAGTGAATTTTCTCATGACAGCATACCAATGCAAATGCAATGTTTTCTAGTAACTTAGAGGACCAGAAAAATAGATGCTCTGGTGGTACTATAGGTTCAGGATTGGGTTGCTAACCAAAAGGTCAGAAATTCAAAACCTATCAGCTGCTCTACTAGAGGATGAGGCTGTCTGTGTCCCTAAAGATTTATAGTCTCAGAAGCCCGATGGAGCAAGTCTACTTTGTCCTATGAGTCAGAATCAACTCACGGTAATGGGGACTGGGAAAATAGGGCCACCAAGGGGCTAGTAGACAACTCAGAGAGTTACAAGTGTGGGGTCCCAGGGTTACCTTTCATGGCACCGTTTATACCTTTGTCAGAGAAGCGTATGTGGGAGCAGAACTCTCCAATGAGAAGCTCTGGTCTATCCAGCCAGTAAATAACCAGTTGCCATTAAGTGGACTCCCACTCACGGTACTCCCATGTGTGTTAGAGCGTAACTGAGCTCCATAGGGTATTCAATGGTTGATGTATTTATTTTATTAGAAACATATTTACAGGCCTTTCTTCCAACATGCTGCAGGTGGATTCAAACCCCCACATTTCAGTGAGCAGTTTAGGGTGTTAACATTTTGCACCATCAGTTAAGGTCTTCCAGATCTCTAGTTACGAGGAAGTGTGAATTGCAATCATTATTGAAGAAGAATATGAAACATTGTACACAGCTACTAGACCCAGCCCTGAGATCAAAGCCTCTCTCTACCAAGAACAAGCTGTGTCCCTCAATCTTTCTAAAACACTTTATTTTTCCTTCTGTAAACTAAAAGAAATAAAAAATTGGCAAAATGGAGAGATAATAACAACACTTATTTTACAAGGCTATTGAGAGGGTTAAATAATATAACAAAGTAAAACAATACCATTAAAGCACTTAGCAATCACCATGACTAGCTCGAGTCCTGATGTGGTGCAGTCAGACA
Source organism: Chrysochloris asiatica (assembly GCF_000296735.1). Taxonomy (NCBI): domain Eukaryota; kingdom Metazoa; phylum Chordata; class Mammalia; order Afrosoricida; family Chrysochloridae; genus Chrysochloris; species Chrysochloris asiatica. The sequence continues at coordinate 7,301,327 of NW_006408608.1, forward strand.
TGTACTGGACTGCTAACCAGAAGGTTGGTGGCTCAAACCCACCAGCCATTCCTTGGAAACCCTATACAGGGTCACTATGAGTTAGAATTGCATTGATGGCAATTAACAACAACAACAAAGCTTAGCCCTTGGATAATGCCCAATGCATGTTGTGGTTGTTAGGTACTATCTAGTCTGCTCCCAATTCATAGCAACCTCATACACAACAAAGCAAACTCTGCCTGGTCCTGTGCCATGCCTTGATCAGTTGCTGACTGAACTCTAGTGATGTCTAAGGACTTCATTGGCTGATTTTTTTTGGAACTAGATCTTCAGGACTTTCTTCCTAGTCTGTGTTAGTCTGGAAGCTTGCCTGAAACCTGCTTAACATCATAACAACATGCAAGCCTCCAATGACACATGGATGAACTGCATTGGCCCTAATCAAATTCAGGCTTCCCGCATGGAAGGTAAGAATGATAGTATCAGCTAATCATAATGTCCTCACCCAGTAAATACTGGGATTTATTTCAAGTGGTGCTTGCTTCTTGTAAAACACAACTTGCCCTGTAATCCTACAAGTTTCATTTAAGTTATACCAAACTTCAGACAATGCTCACCTTTGTTGTTATATGTACAAAAGATCTGATGGCTTGAGTATGTATTGAGTATGTATGAGTCAGGATGGTAGACATTAGCCACATGGGGCTACTTAAACGCAAATTAATTCGAGTTAAAAATTCAGCCTTTTGGTTCCACTAACCACATGTCAAATGCTCACCTGCCATGTGAGGTGAGTAGCTCCGTGTTGGACAGCATCAAAACCAACCAAAGCACACTGACTGACACAGAATCAAGTTCAAGTCCTAGCAACTCTACATGGGGTTTCTGAGACTGCAAATGCTTGTGGGAGCAGACAGCTTCATCTTTCTTCTGTGAAGCAGCTGATGGGTTTGAACCACTGACCTTGAGTAGATATAGAATATTTCCATTATTGCAGAACGTTCTATTGGACAGCATGGGTCTAAAGAGTAAGTAGAGTTGAAGTGAATTTCAGAGCTTGAGTTTGTATTTGCCTAGAGCTCTGCTGGAGACAGGGAGCTGGGCCTTAAGGGATCCTTCTGTATCTCTGAGAATCTAATATTGTTGCAGAGAGTCAATTTTTCAGATCATCTTCCTGTGTGGATATTTGTTAGAGAATGACAGCAGGTCAGTAAGGCAAGGGCTCTTAGAAATGAAGGTTGGTGTCTTTCAAGTGCTTGATTTCTTCCACAATTGTTTTAAGTGCCGTTGAGTGGTTCCAACCCAGAGTGATCCTGTATAGGGTTTCCAAGGAGCAGCTGGTGGATTTGAACTGTTGACCTTGTGGTTCAAACTGACCTTGCGGTCCAGCACATTAACCCAAAGTGCCACACCAGGACTCTTCCACAGTACTGAGGGACAAATGAGGGCTGCAGCATGGCTAAGGACACCACAGAAAGGCCCTTAGAAGGATAAGATATTCATTTTTGCTATGAAAATGCTACTCAAGGAAAGCCTAAAGCATTAGAGACATTGTTTGCCATAGAATTAATGGTCTGAAAGTGAACAGGAGTATGCATTTTCTTTGCATCTGTTCATCTATTGCATTTCCCCCATCAATATGACTATATTTTTATATAAAATATGTTACATGGGCATAAAATATGTTATATTCAGATTTTTTTTTTAATTTAGAAAACAACACCTCAGTAACACTTCTTGCTAAAAATGTTGTTATATTTCCAAGAAGCATTCAAAGACTTTTATAAACACATTTTTATAATACAGAAATGCAATGTTGAAGCAGGATTTGTTATGTGCCAAAAAAGCATCTATATTATAAATCTGTTTTGTTTTGTTTTGTTTTTTTTACAAAAACAGCTAAGAAGAGAGAGACTCAGTTGGCTGCAACTGAACTAAGTCAGGCAGGCTATTTTTCTCTTGTCTTTTTACAGCTCATGGTGCAATTTTATCTTTCTCATTTTTAAAGATCATGCAAACTAGAGCTTATAAACTATTTTCTTCCTAAATGAAAGCAGTTCATTAGTAGATCTGCAATGCATTAAACATTTCTAAAGCTTCAGATTTTCTTCAACTAAATGACAGATCTTTAAAGCTCTCCCACCAGCATGTATCTGTGTGGGCCTGGGAATCAAGTGGCTAATGTCCTGGGTACAGTTCTGGGAAAGCAGACAGGTGGAGACAAATGAAGAGGTTGGCTTTGCCCCACTAGGAGTCTGGGTAGAGCAAGGGGTTTTCAATCACCTGCTAACCCAGAGGTTGGTGATTTAAACCCACACCGTGTCTCCATGAATACAGGCCAGGTGACCTACTTCTGTAAAGATTGTTATTGTTAAGTACCGTGGAATCGGTTCTGACCCACAGTGACCCTGTACAGGGTTTTTGAGGCTATAAATCTTTATGGGAGCAAAAAGCCTCATCTTTCTCCCACGGAGTGGCTGGTAGTTTTGAACTGCCAACCTTGAGGTTATCAACCCAATTCATAAGTACTACGCTACCAGAATTTCACAAAAACCCTATGGAGTGGTTCCACTCTATACCACATGGAGGTGCTGTGAGTCAGGAGCTGATTGAATGGCAGCTACCAACAACAACAACATGGGAACGGCAGTGTGGATACAACTTCCTTTAGCCAACCACGAGTAGACCAACCTAACTTCCATTGTAATGGCATGCTCTAGAATTTTCATCTGGACTAAAGTGTCCATCTGCTTCCTTTTGTTTCACATTGATACTCAATGTGCTCTATTCTCCAGGATTTCCAAAGACTTAGGGTAGTGATTCAAAGTCACAATCATTTCTCAAGGTTTGGGAGGGAATTTGTCTGGTTCAGGAGAGCAGGCTAATATCTTTGTATGATTTCCACATCTACTTTGAACTTCAATTTCCTGTCTTCTATGGGACCGTATCTACCTGGCCACTGCTCTATGCTGAGGAAATTTTCCCCAATTATTGTACATAAGGAGCTCTGGTAGCGTAGTGGTTACGAATAGGGCTGCGAACCTTAAGTTCAGCGGTTCGAAACTACCAGCCATTCCGTGGGAGAAAGATGAGGCTTTCTACTCCCGTAAGGATTTACACCCTCGGAAACCCTGTAAAGGTTCGCTATGGGTCAGAACCAACTCGACGGCACTTAACAACAACAACAGCATTGTACATATGGACACCTCCTCTTTCCCCTCAGCCAAAGCTGGCTGGCTGGTCTTACAATTCTATCCATTCAATTCTAGACAGAGGTCTGGGAGAAAAGACTAAATCTCTTCATACTCCAAATTGTAGCTCTGAGTTCTTGTCTAGATTATTTAGGCTTTCAAGCCTTAGTTTTTTCATCGTAAAAACAAGGACAATGATACTTCCCTTCTAGAAGTTGTCAATATTTACATGAGTTAATTTGTATAAAGACAACAATATAACACAGCCCCTGGACAAGCTGCTGCTTTCCTTGACATCATCATCAACAGCTTCGTCATCACCCAAACCACCCCCATCACCAATATCAATATCATCTTGACCATCTACGTCACCATCAGTAATGTCGATACCAATGTTTTCATCATCACCATCACCATGACTACCACTACCATCTTCATTGGAGTCCTGGTGTGGTTCTGTGGGATAAGCACTGGACCACAAGCTTGGTTTGAACTGCAAGGTTGATGGTTCAAACTCACCAGTTGTTCCTTGGAAACCTAGTACAGGATCGCTATGAGTCAGAACCGACTCAATGGCACTTACCAACAACAAACACCATCATTGGGGAGTGTGGTGGCTTTGTAGGATAAGTGCTGGTCTGTGAACCACAAGGTCAGCCATTGGAGACCACCAACTGCTCCAGGGAAGAAAGAGAAGGCTCTCTGCTCCCACGAAGATTCTCAGCCTCCAAATCCCTTTTCAGGGTTGCTATGAGTCAGAAACGATCCAATAGCACTTAGCAACACCATCATCATCATCATCATCGGAACTCAGTTGAGTGGGATTTCCTATTGTCATTAGGTCAATTCTGACACATAATGACCCTACAGGACACAGAAGACCTGCTTCATAAGATCTCCAAGGCGGTGTCATCTTTATGGAAGCAGACTGTCATGGCTTTCTCCCACAGAGTAGCTGGTGGATTTGAACACCTACCTTTTGGTTAGCAGCTGAGTGCTTAAGCACAGAGTCACAAGGGGCAATCTGAAAGCCTTGTCCATTCAGGGTTTAGCATATCCTTTGGATCCAGAAGCATTGTGCTGGGTAAGCAAAGAGAGCCAGTGTGCATGGAGAAAGAGAAGTGACCATGTGGGGGTGAGGATAGACAGTACAGGTATTTAGTGGACACAGGACAAGAATGCCAAATGCCCTGGAATGTGCCTGTGTCCCACCCCACTTTCGAAAGTCCTACTGGGCAATGTATAGAAAGGTCACCCACTGAAGCTAACTGATTATATCACAACATGCAAGTAACATAAGGGTGTTTCTGTTGATAAGTAATGGAATTTCCCAAAAACTTTCTGGTCTTTGTATCCTTTACAAGCTTTAATGAAACCCTGGATTTTCAAGGAAAGCAACTACTGTATAATTCTAAGAAAGACCATGGCTTGATCTGCCGGAAATTTGTTGAAAGCTAATCACCATGGTAAGGAGCTCTGGTAGCGTAGTGGTTTCGAATCGGGCTGCAAGCCACAAGGTCAGCAGTTCGAAACTACTAGCTGTTCCACGGAAGAAAGATGAGGCTTTCTGCTCCCGTAAAGATTTATGGCCTCAGAAACCCTGTACAGGGTCACTATGAGTCAGAACTGATTCCACGGCACATAACCAACCAACCAACCAACCAATCACCATGGTGGTCTTCAAACATGCCTGCAAAGACTTTGGCATGCCTCCCATAAGAGGGTGGGGTGGATGGTCCCTCAGACTGCACCACATCACACACATTGTGATTGTGAGCTGGCATGTGACGGCCTTGACTGAGAGTATGACAGAAATGAGGCTCCGTGACTTCTGAGATTATCATGAAAGGCTCTAACCTTCCACTGGTCCTTGTTTGGATAGCACTGGATAAAGTCTGTACCCCCTGAGATCACCATGAGATATTGGCACATGTAGGCAATCCTGTGTTCAACCTCTCAGCACAGAGCAAACTAGTGAAGTGTAAGCCCCCCAGGGAAATGTCTCCTTCATCTTCAGCTGTTCCAGGATGCAGCAATTGAAGCCTTCCCAGCTGAGGTCCCAGATATCCTGGGGTAGAAAAGGGTCATTGTCACTGTGCTTTTCTGAACTCCTGATCCATTGGATAAAATTTGTTGCCAGTGAGTTAACTTGAAATCATAGTGACCTTACAGGACAGAGCAGAACTGCCCCTTAGGGTTCTTATGGCTGTAATTTTCATAGATGCATTCACTGAAGACCTGGTGTGGCCTGTAGGACTGCTAACTACATGGTCTGCAGTTGAAACTCACCAGCTGCTCCTCAGAAACCCTATGTGGGGTCGCTATGAGTCAGAACCAACTTGACAGCACTTCACAATGTAACAAGAACAATGAACAATCTTCATGGATGCAAACTGTCACATCTTTTTGCACGGACCAGCTGGTTAGTTTGAACCACTTACCTTTCAGTTAGCAGCCAAGCACTTAACCATTGTACCATTAGGGCTCCTTGACCCAGAGGATACTTGGTTGTTGTTAAGTGCTGTCAAGTGGGTTATGACTTAGAGCAATCCTGTGCATAGGTTTTCCAAGAAGTAGCTGTTGAGTTTGAACTGCTGACCTTGTGGTTCACAGTCCAGTGCTGACCCTACAGAGCCACACCAGGAGACAGTATAATAAAAAGGATTGTTTCTGGTCTCTGCATTTTGGTTTGGTACAATAGAAAACTAGAATAATCACCATTTTAGAAAACCATGTTTCCAGGACGGTTTAACTTCATCAGTCTGTTATTGAAATTGTCACATTCACAAGGGCCCTACACATAGTTGTAATCACACGACTAAGTAATTTCTTCTGATGTTGCCATACCTGAACGTTACTATATGAAAGTCCATCTTGCTTTTTGTTTTAAGTAAATTACTTTGTTTTCCTAAATGACAACATTGTGATAAATCAAACAAAGAATTGAAATTCTCAAGAATTTCATTCTATTTGCATTAACAATCAATGCCTATGGAAACAACAGGCAATTAAGATGTGCCTGACCCAAGCCTTGGTATTTTCACTAACCTCATAAGCATGTGAAAGCTGGACAGTGAATAAGGAAGAATTGATACTTCTGAATTATGGTGTTGGAGAAGAATATTGAAAGTACCATGAGCTGCCAAAAGAACAAACAGATCTGTGTTGGAAGAAGTGCAGTCAGAGTGCTCCTTGGAGGCCAGGATGGCCAGACTTCATCTCTCATACTTCGGACATATTGTCAAGAGGGACCAGTCACCGGAGAAGGATACCATGTTTGGTAAGGTGGAGGGTCAGAGGAAAAGAAAGAGGAAGACTGCTAGTGAGTTGGATTGGCAAAGTGGCAGCATCAATGGGCTCAAGCCCATTGTGAGGCTGGCCCAGGACCAGGCAGTATTTCTTTCTGTTGTGAATAAGGTTGCTATGAGTTGATGCCGACTCAATGGCACCTAACAATAACAACATTGCACTGAGTAGACCTGCTGCAAAAGATCTCTTTTAAAGTGCTAAAAAGCAAAGCTATTACTTTAATGAGTAAGATAAGCTTGACACACCTTAGTCTTTTCAGCGTCTCATATGCTTGAAAAATGTAGATAATGAAGAAAGAAGAAGAATTGATGCCTTTGAGTTATGGCATTGGAAGACAAGGTGTTTGGTAAACTGTTGTTGTTTAGCACAATACAGTTGATTGTGACTCACAGCGACCCCATATAGGGCTTCCAAGGAGCAGCTAGTAAGTTTGAACCACCGACCTTGAGGTTCAAACCAACCTTATGGTCTAGTGCTTATCCTACAAATGAAAGAAACTCTCCATGAAATTGATTAGCACAAGAACTGCAACAATGGGCTCAAACATGTCAAAGATCATGAAGACGGTGTACCACAGTCAGTGCTTTGTTCTTCAATACCTAATATCGCCATGAATCCGAGCTGATGCCAAGACACTGACCAACACAACAATATTTTCCTTGTAGTCTGGCTTTATATTTCAGTTCAGGCATTATACTAATTTTAATTTTGAAATGAAATGTTTTGATAAGTTACATCATCCAAGACAGCCTTCTCAAGAGAGCAAAAGATATGTTGTTAGAGCATATGTGTAATCTAAAGGGAGAGATGACCCCAATGGGTTGAAACCATTGAGGTAGGCAATTTTTCCCCTGAGGCCTGGAAAGGGCTGCCATTTTTATCAGCATCTTTCTGGTTCTCCTGAGATCTGGCTATGCCTTGTCTCCACACCTTCAATTGTGTGTGATTTTTGTAGTGTTCCTGTAGCCACTTACTGGTCTTTCAACCCAAGCAACCTTGATGAGAACATCTGGGTTAGTTTTAAGCTTTCCAGTCTCTTCTTTTTCCTTAAAGGAGAAAATGGAAGCCCAAGGAGATTAAGTAATACTGCACTTTCTATAGTGATGATTGGCGTTATTCTGTTAGATCCAAGACATAGGCTTCTCCTCCCTTAAAAACCAAATGCTGTTTCTTTCTTTTTCTCTTGGCATGTTGTCTTCTTCAGTCTTTGCCTTGGTCTGCCTATCTAAGAATTCCTATTCTTCCCAGTTTTGCATTCATCCTCAGATATACCCTTGTCCTTCTGTCCTTATTAAGTCTGATCTTGTCAAATGCATCCTGGGTATTATAGCAAGGTGTCTTTTGATTTCCACATCAAAATCATTGGTAGTTACAGTGTCAAAATTAATTTTTGAAACGCATTCATCTCTCAAGTATTTTAAAAGGTTGACTGTCGTATGTTTTGGGGCCATGTCTTCTTCTTCTTCTTGTTAGGTGCCATTGAGTCGATACTGACTCATAGTGACCCTGTGCACAACCGAAAGAAGCACTGCCAGATCCTGGGCCAACCTCACTATTGTTGCCATGCTTGAGTCCATCGATGCTGTCACTTCCTATTTTTATCTGATCCTCCACCTTACCAAACATGATATCCTTTTCCTGACAATATGTCCGAACTATGAGAGATGACGTTTGGCCGTGTCTTGGCTGTCATAAATTTTAAATAGCACATGGCACTGCTCAGTGTTTGTCAAAGAAACTTTTTTTGGGTGTCTTCCCAGTTCACTTCAATTACCTCCCTTGCCCACTAGTGAAGCTCCCAACTTCTTCCTGTGTACCAAATACCCATGGTACTTAGGTGTACACTGCCCCTCTGGTCATAGTGGAATATACCCGGGGTGGACACATTCCCAAGCTAGAGCAATAAGATTCTTCCTTCAGTGAATTACAAATTGGTACCAAGAGAGCAGAGTTTCAGGTAGTACAAATAAGTTAAGATCCTCAGCTACTAACTGATAGGTTGGCAATTCAAATCCCCCAGAGCACCTCAGAAGAAAGGTCTGGCAATCTATTTCAGAATGATCACAGATAATAAAAACCCTATTCAGTGCACTTTTACTTTGAAGCACATGTGATCTCCATGAGTCTCAGTTGACTTGAAGGCACCTGGTTTGCTAAAAGATCAGAAAGCTTCTAATGCAGTTGGAACTGGCCACCTGAGTAAAAACACTGAAAGAGCAAAGACCATGGGCAGAACTATTGTTCCTCCACAAAGAGAGGAGTACAATCAACATCCAGCAAAATGCAGAAATAAGCAGCAAATAATAAAAGGTTCTAGTGCTTTTGAGTTCCTTGGGTAGTTGTCTGGTCACGGCCAAGTAACTTTTCACCAGTATCTTCCTTAGACACAGTTATGAATTATATTTCCCACTCAAGTACGTGAATGCTAATGCCTATATTTGTGGATATAATCCCATTTGGGAATGGGGGTTTCTTTGTTATGTTAATGAGGACATTTCAGTAGGTAATGTTTTCAGCCATCATCTTTAAGATATAAAAAGAGCAAATTAGGCAAAGAAGCAAGGAACCAGAACTGGAGAAAGGTTGATGTCTTGTGGCGACCATGAAGCAATTAAGGAACAACAGCTGAAAATAGACAAGAGCCCTCCCAAGACCAACAGAAAACATCTTCTAGACTTGTTGCCCCAAATTCCTATTTCTATTCTCCTGTCCTGGTGTGGCTCTGTGGGTTAATGCATTGGACTGAAAAGTGGGTTTGAACTGCAAGGTCAGCAGGTCAAGCTCACCAGTCACTCCTTGGAAACCCTATACAAGGTCACTATGGGTCGTAACCAACTCAACAGCACTTCACAACAAACTATGAGAAAAGAAATTTATTTTCATTAAAGACACTCCCTTGTGATTTGTCTGTTATAACAGCACATAGAGATCAAGGCAGACACTTTTAAAAACCTTATCCCACTTTTGGTTCACATCAGCCGAATGTACGAGGCTTTCCTTATATACAAACTGTCTTAACTAATCCAGAGGTTTCCTTGTAGGACAGTTTCATGGTTGAATTTCTTGTATTGTTTGAAAAAATCTGTTCCAAACAGCACAGATTAACAGTAATTTAAGCAAGATTCCCTGTCCAATTTGGCCGAATACTTGGTGAAAGAATCCAAATTTAGGGAAACATTCCACATTTTGATTTTTTTCCTAAGAAAAAAAAAAAAAAAAAAAAAAAAAAGAACATTGGAAATGGAATGCAGAAAAAGAAAATTAAAAATTATAGCTTAAGACATGTAACCACACCAAAAGGAGCAAGGACTGGTGGGTGAGCCAGGATTTAGTCACACCAAGGCATAGTCTCTCCAGTGGCTTACTGATGGCAGGGCTCACAAAATTTGGCTTTACACGCAGCCCAAACAGGCATGCTGCAAGTTCCCCAGACACTGGTCCTGTGCTCAATGCTAGAGCCAGGAAAAAGCCGGTTCCAGATTGATTTTCGCAAAGCCAGGGAGGGGAGCATAGTCAAAAGAGTCTGTTGCTAAGCAACCATTCCAGGCCGCCATCTTTGTTTCTGCAAGATAATAAGATAACAGGTTTTTTTGTGTCCCTGGCGTTTTGTGTATTGCTTGTTCCAAGACTATAGACCAGTTCTGCCCCAGAAAACTTTGCAATCTAGACTGGATGATCAGAACTCCACTAGAGAAGAAAGAAGAGGGAAGACAAAAAAAAAGAAAAGAGTAACCCACTATAATTTAATGAACTTTACCTATACGTATGGGTGTAGTAGCTCAAAAAAAAAAACAAATCTTTACAGCAAGGATCACTTCCACCCCCTTGGTACACAAGGATGGGCTACTGAAACATTGGTTACCCAAAATGGGGTGGGGACCTATAAAGGCAAGAAGTGACTGGCTTATAAGCTTTCAAGAGGGAGCCAAGTTCGAGACAGGGCAGAGGTAGGTAGAACCTCCACTGAATTATTTCCAATCTGTTGGGACCAGGCTGGCGAAAGGAAATGGGGATAAGATTCTTGCAGTACAATAGTGAATAATTGCCATCAGGACTGACTGTGAGGGTCAGAACTGTAGAGGTAGATGTTTTTTGACAGGGCAATAATTGATTTTGCAGCCCAAGAGCAGAGGTCCCTGGGACCATCAAGTGAGAAGAGCAGAAAGTGTGACCCTACCCAGAGAGGCAGTGATGCCAGGCATGAAGACAGAGATGATGACATGGACAGATGGTGTGGCTGGGGACACAGGACTCCCGGAGGGAGAGGGGCTGTGTGCTGATGGCCAGGGGGTCAGGCCTGTGGGGTGTATCCTTTGATTATTTGATGATGCATGGAGCGGATTGTAATCATTGCAATGAAACAAAATATGATAGGATGAATGTAAAACTGATGTTCTCCCATGTAAACCCACATAATTCACAATAAAAACTTAAAAAAAAAAAAAAAAAACTTTTGCAATCCAGTGGGTTTCAATCACATCTTCTCCAGAGGTTTGAATCTCAGGGGCAGGATCACCTTCTAAGTTGGTCCTTTTTTGGATAGTCTCCCTGAGCCCTAGGTACCTTCTTTGTTATTGTTGTTAAGTGCCTGTTTAGGGTTCCTGAGGAGTGACTGGTGGGTTTGAACTACCACCCTTGCAGTTAGCCCTCCAGTGCTTACCCCATAGCACCTTCTAGAGTTCTTTAACAGTTTTATCATTAACCTCTTAACATACTTAAGTGATTCTTGATTTTACCATCCCACTTTTAGATAATAATAGAAAAAGTAATGATGAGAAGACAAAAAGGCTTTGGAAAAGCTAAAGACTAAATCATGAAGTCATCCTAAAACTCCTTTGAAACTTTGGAAAGGCCTCCATGCAAGATTCAAAATACTGGGTCATCAGGATCTTTGTGGATCAAAGCTTTCAGTTGAAGGGGAACATTCTCCTCAGCAATCAGACCAAATAACCCCATCTCTCACTTGAAATACTTGTGTTGGATCCTCAAATATCACACTTTTCTCTCAATATCATAATTATATTTTAATGGTGGGGGGGGGTTTAAGACTATATCAGCCCACTGATGATATTCCACAGCACAATGGGGTATAGTACCGACTTCTACAAATGCTGGAACATTCTACCAATTGCCACAGATGTAGTAACCCCAAAGCAAGGCCAGCACTGGGATTCACAGCCTACCTCCTACCCCAAACACAGACAAGAGGCAAGAAAATGGGTTACTTTATGGAAAGTAATGTTGCTGTTGTTGATAAGTGCCATTGAGTTGGTTCTGACCCATAGCAACCCTGTATAGGGTTTCTGAGGAGTGGCTGGTGAGCTTGAACCTCCGACTTTGTGGTTCAAATCGACCTTGCTGTCCAGCACATTAATCTACAGCACTACACCCAGGACTCCTACAGAAAGTAATAGTTAAGGAAAATAAAAGTTTAACTAGGGACCTAGTTATCAGTAGTTACTTAAATGTGAGTGTTGGTGTTGTTGTTAAGTGCCGTTGAGTCGGTTCCGACCCATAGCGACCCTGTACAGGGTTTCCGAGGGTGTAAATCTTTACGGGAGTAGAATGCCTCATCTTTCTCCCGCGGAGTGGCTGGTAGTTTGATTAACTGCCTTAAAATACAGAAAGACAGGGAATAGTAGAAAGTGGCTCTTGGTTTCTGCTTCTAAAAAAAATTTTAAAAATGCACTAAGGTTTCCCTCCTTTGCCCTTCTAGTTTCCTACATTCATGTCCGTAACCACCTGGAATGTTATCCTTGCAGGTATAATTTTATCATACAGAGGATGGAATTAGTACTGATATGGCGCTGTGGGCTAATGTGTCAGACTGTAAAGTTGTTTGAACTGCACGGTCGGTGGTTCAAGCTCACCAGTCACTCCTCGGAAACCCTATACAAGGTCGCTATGGGTCAGAACCTACTCAACGGCACTTAACAACAACAATGACAACAAAGAAGATAAGCACTGGACTGCAAGGTCGGTTTGAACTGCAAGGTCTGTGATCCAAACTTACCAGCCACTCCTTGGACACCTGATACACAGTGGCTATAGTTGGAACCTACTCAACGGTACTTAACAACAATGACAACAAAGAGGTAGCTGGACTCCATATAGTGCTGTAGGATCGGCACTGGACTGAATCACAAGGTCAGCAAGTCAAACCACCATTTGTTCCTCAGAAATCCTATTCAGGGTAGCTATGAGTCGGAACTGACTCGACAGCACTTAATACCAAAGAGGTATCTGGAGCCCCGATGAGGTGCTGTAGAATAAACACTGGACTGCTAAACAAGGTCAGTGGTTCAAACCCACCTCGAAAACTGCATACATACAGATTCACTATGAGTCGGAACTGACGAGAGAGCACGTACCAACAACAACAGGGAGGTATCTAGGAGTCCTGGTGGCACTATGGGTTAAGCACTGGGCTGCTAATCTAAAGGATTCGAACCCACCACCCTGTTTCCATGAAGATTTACAACCTCAAAAGCCCTGTGGTGCAGTTCTACTCTGCATAACAAAAGAGGTTGCCATTGACTTGATATTAACAGGTTCAGTGTGGTTAAAGAGGTGTCAGGAATCAGGAATTCTAGTATTTTACACCTTGAAGACCTACATTTGCTAAAGCACTGAAAACAAGTTAACCTATTTCTCTACTTAGGCAAGGAGACAAAATATTTCTAGCTTCGCTGACAAGGACTTCTGGTAATTTGGATGAATGATTCTGAGAGAAGAAAATCATGGATGATGAACTCCGAAAGGAAATGAATTTCCAAAGAGACCCCAATACCCCACGTATCGCAAGCTGCTTTGTTTTCTTATTTCTGACCTTCATCTCCCGTCTCCTCCAGAAAGTACATGGAAATGTGTCATTCTGACTAACGGTGAGTGCTTCCTGGCCATACATCAACCAAAATGAGATGTTTTATCGTGACAGATTTAAGGGGATATGGGCCTATATTTAACAGGTACTTTTTGAAAACCACTCTTGATCAACCATGACACTTTAAAGGAAACCCTCTTATCTTCTTCTCAGTCCACCTTCCCTAAACATTTTGAAAGGTAAAGAAATAACACAGCATTCAGTGGTAGTTGATGGTGGCCTGGCTTGTGCAGTTGTATAGTTTACAACCAATGATTTTGACCAGAATCAAAATTGTGATCAACCAGAAACCAAACTTTACAGGCAAGCTGTGAAATGAATTTTCTATTGAAACAGTACTCGTCTTTTTCAATAAGAGTTTTTCAACGTTATTTATGATTTGCCTTCTCGGAAACAATGCAGCTATGCGGAAAGAAAGACATGATTTAGGTTGATCATGAATTCCTAGAAGGCAAGGGTACTATGGAAACTTTACAGTGCTCACAGAAGATCCAAGGGGCAGGGATCATGCTATTGGGTCATTACTGTCAGCCATGCTTACAGTATGTAAGTTGTTGTTGTTAAGTGCCATGGAGTCGATTCCAACTCATAGTGACCCTGAATAGAGTTTCCGAGGAGGGTTTGAACTGACAGCCTTATAGTATGTATAAGTATCTGTTGAATGTAATCTGAAGGTCAAGCAAGGAGTCTACACATTGAAAATTATCTACAAAAAGATGACAGCTAATGATGTGGGCGATATGGGGGCTGTAAAGGAAATGAATGAATGAGTGATGGAGTGAGTGCGTGTTTAAGAGATTACAGCCTCATGGTCATTAAACATGCAGCAGGCAGACAGTAGTACAACCAGGACCTAAACAATGAACTCCTTGGGGCAGGACCGTACCATTCTTCTGACAGACCAGCGTAAAGCCAGCATTCAGTAGTGCTTGCTGAATGAACAAGCAGATGGATAAAAGAATGAAGCTGCTTCCACCTAAACCTTTACCTCCAGGCACAAACAACAACTGCTGTGCCTGTAATCAATCTTTTTTTAAAAAATCAATGTAAATTAAGGCCATTTCCTCAGCGGAAAAAAATAACCTGGCAAGTCTAAGTATGCTTAGAAACAGGAACCCTGGAGGCTAAATATGGAACTGTCTTTGCTTGGCAAACCCACCTCCATAGAGGAAGCATTTACAGCTTAGCTTATTCTAAGGCATTTAGATCATGTTGAAGGTTACAGTCATTCTAACATTCACCACCTCAACAAGTGATATATAAAGCACCTACTATTGGCGTGGTGCTGTGGAAAAATGCGCTGGACTGCAAAGTCAGTTAGAACTGCAAGGTCAGTTTAAGCTCACCAGCTGCTCCTTGGAAACCTTACACAGGGTCGTTATGGGTTGGACCCAACTCGATGGCACTTAACAACAAGAACAACAAAGAGGATAAGCACTGGACCACAAGGTTAGTTTGAACTGCAAAGTCAGTGGTTCAAACCCACCAGTTGCTGGTTGGAAACCCTATACATGGTCCCCATAAGTTGCAATCAATTACTCCATGGCACTTAACAAAAACAACAAAGAGGTAACTGGGCTCCTGGTGTAGCGCTGTAGGATCAGCACTGGACTGAGAACTGCAAGGTCAGTTATTCAAACTACCAGTTGATCCTCGGAAACCCTGTACAGGGTAGCTATGGATCAGAACCAACTTGATGGTACTTAACAACAACAACAATTCCTCTAGAGGATACTGGTGTGGTGCTATAGCATAAGCACTGCACTGCTAACCATAATTTTGGCAGTTCAAACCCACCAATCACTATTTGGAAACGCTATACTGGGTCACTATGAGTTAGAACCAATTCAGCGGCACTTGATTACAACAACAGTTGGTCTGGAACTTGAAAATGCCATAACCCAAACCAGATGTAGATCTGGCATGACCTACCAGAGAAGGCACTGTGGGTTAATGTGCTGGACTACAAAGTTGATTTGAACTACAAGGTCAGTGTTTCAAGCTCACCAGCCGCTCCTTGGAAACCCTATACAGAACTGCTATGGGTCAGAACCGACTCGACGGCACATAACAACAACAACCAGAGAAGGAAGAAGCTAACTTGGCAGCTAACCAAAAGGTAGGTGGTTGAACCCAGCAGTTATGTGAAGATTGTTGTTGCTGTTAGGTACTGTCGAGTCAGTGCCAACTCATAGTGACCCTTTATAGGGTTTCTGAGAAGCAGCTTGTGGGTTTGAACCACTGACCTTGTGGTCCAGTGCTTATCCTGCAGCACCACATCAGGACTCAGTGAAGATGACAGCCTAGCAAACCTATGGGGCAGTTCTATTCTTTCACATGGGATCACTTTGACTCAGAATTGACTTGAGAGCCCACAACAACTGAGGAATGAGGGTGGTCTTTACTAATGAAGCCAGACCAAAACACCTTCCCAGTAGGGTGCTTAAGTTCATTTAAAACTTTGTGCATAGGTGTTATGGATTGAATTGTTGTTAAGTGCCATCAAGTAGGTTCCAACTCATAATGACCCTGAATACGGTTTCCAAGAAGCAGCTGGTGGGTTTGAACTGCCAACCTTGTGGCTCGCAGTCCAGTGCTGATCCTACAGTACCACACTTTATGTGTTGTAAATCCTGATCCCTATATTGTGGGTATAGTTTTTTTGTGAGGTTAATGGGACCATATCTTAAGCCAATCACTTTTGAGATATAGACAGAGCAGATTCGGCACAAAAGCAAGAACGTACTGATGGGAGAGAACAGATGACAGGCCACATGAAGAATGACAAGGAACCGAAGAACAGAAGCTGTAAAGAGACAAGAACCTCCCCTCAGAGTTGGAAGAAAGAAACCCTTTCTCTTGAGTCAGTGCTCTGAAATCAGACATAGAGCTTCTGACACTGTGAGGAGACAAGTTGGTGTTCATGAAAGCTACTCACTTGTGGTATTTCTGTGATAACAACATGAGGAAACTAACTAAGACAATAAGGAAGTTCCAAAGAACACTTAACTTTCACCAAGACAAGGAATATGTGTCTATGTACGGGACAACACACAAATCCTTGGGTGACTAAGCAGGAGTCAAAAATTCTAAGTCAAAACCAGCAGGATAGATAAATCATTCATTGACTTGCCAAAGCCAGGGATCAGATTTCATTAGGGGAAGAAAATGAGTTCTATTTTGAGCACCACGCCGATTTTTAAGTGTGGTTTTTTTTGTTGTTGTTGTTGTTGTTGTTTCATTTATTGTAAAAACAACCTATACAATATTTGTCCATTTGTCCATTTTCATATTTAGAATGAATTATATCACTCATGACCCAGCAGTTCTACTCTTAGAATTGTCTTGGAATTTTCCAAGAGACATGAAAGCAGAGAAACAAACATTCACGTCTACACTCATGTTAGTTTTAGCACAATTCACTATACCCAAAAGGTGGAAACATCTCAAATATCCATCAACAAATGAGTGGATTAACAAAACATGGTACATGCATACAATGGTATCCTATTGTGCCATCAAGAGACATGAATCCTGGTACATGGGCACTTTAATTTTGAGGGACCAGCTAGACATCCGGAAAGAGATGAAGAGCAATGAGACAGAAGTGTAGATCTGAGGCTGCCACAGAATGAGAGACTGATGTTGTTGTTATCAGGTGCTGTTGAGTAGGTTCTGACCCTATGTACAACACAACAAAACATTGCCCAGTCCTGCACGCCAACCTCACAATCATTGCCATGCTTGAACCCATTGCTGCTGCCACTGCACCAATCCATCATGTTGGGGGTCTTCCTTTTTTTTTGCTGACCCTCTATTTTATCTATCATGATGTTCTCTTCCAGAGACTGGTACTTCCTGGTAATATGTCCAAAGTGTAAGAGACAAAGTCTGGCATCCTGTTTTCTAAGGAGCTTTCTGGCTGTAAATCTTCCAACACAGGTTTGTTTCTTCTGACAGCTCAGGGTACTTTCAGTATTCTCCCCAATACCATAACTCAAATGTATCAATTCTTCTATGGTCTTCTTTATGCATTGTCCAAATTTCACATGCATATGAGGTTATGGAAAACACCGTGGCTTGGATCAGGCACACCTTAGTCCTCAAAATGACAACTTTACTTTTTAATACATTAAAGAGGTCTTGTGCAGCAGATTTGCCTAATGCAATACATCATTTGATTTCTTGACGGCTGCTTTCATGAGTGTTGATGGTTCATCTGAACAAAATGAAGTCTTTAACAACTTTAATCATTTCTCCACTTATCAGGATATTATTATTCATGGGTCCAGTGCTGAAGATTTTTGTTTTCTTTACAACCCATACTGAAGGCTGTGGTCTTTGATCTTCATCAGTAAGTATTTTACGTCCACTTTACTTTCAGCAAGCAAAGTTGTATTGTAGCTATTTGGATATTAATAGAATATGGGATACAGAGGCCATATCTTAAGCCAATCACTTTTGAGATATAGACAGAGCAGATTAGGTACAGAAGCAAGGGCACACAGATGGGAGATAATAGATGCCAGGTCACTATCTTGGCTAAAATAACAGCTAAGCCAAGGGAATGAAGAGAGAAAGAAGCAGAAGGCATAGCCAGAGAGCTGGGTAAGGGACAATAATGGGAGTGTTAGAGAGGCAGAAGGGAATGAAAAGGCTTGTGAGAAGAAGGCAAAAATCAACAATAATGAATCTGGCAGAGTTTATGGAGGGTAAGAACTAAGGAAAAATAATTAAGAGGCAACTAATAATCTTTAAACAATGAGTTTCAGTTACACTGAGTGATAGAATCCAAAACACAAGGGTGAAGGGTGAGTGGTAATTGAGATAGAAGTGTCTAAATCTTCTTTTAATATGAATGCATGTGGTTTTCTTCTCATTTTTCAAGAGCATGTATTATCCATCTTCTAAGACTCAGTTGAAATGCTATTGCCCTGTTAAGTTTTTGCTAATCTTCCAACCAGAATTAAATTCCTACTCTTTGCTAGTCTCCCAAGGAGAAATGAATTCCCACTCCTCTTGCACTCTCATTATACTTTGCAGCGCACCTAGCATCTTTTACTTTGTAGTATAATTGCCTTATTTGAGGCACAGTGCTTCTCCAATGCTACCCACAAGAGGTAGTGGTTTAAGAAATATTTGTGGAACAAATTAAGGAAGGTCTATTTGTTTACAGATCTGCCTCCCCAATGTGATGTGGCTGTTGAAGAGATTACAAAAAGAAAAGGATTGGAGAGATTGATAAAAGACCAACCATACTGATTTTTAAAAAACTTAATTATGAGCTATAATTCAGATACAGAAGATTACATAAAGCAAATGCATAGGTTAATGAATTATCATTAAGGGCCACACTATGTAACCATGAACCAGGTCAAGAAATAAAATTTGCCAGACATCCCAGAAGTCTTCTCTGTCCCCATCCCAAATGCTCTTGCTTCCTTGCTTCCTCTCTTCCTCAAAAGTAACTACTACCCTTTATTTTCAGGGTCCTGGCATGGTGCTGTAGGATCAGCACTGGACAGCTAACCTCAAGGCTAGGGGTTCACACCAACTAGGTGCTCCTCGGAAACCCCATACAAGCTCACTATGAGTCAGAACTAACTTGATGGCACTTAGAAAACAACAACATCCTCACTCCCAAAGAAGTTACTTCTGAGTTTTCCTTTATAATTTTATCATCCAACAACAAGAGTACTGGTGCGGCCCTGGACCAAAAGGTCACAGGTTCAAATTCATCAGCAGCTCCTCAGAAACCCTAAACAGAGTCGCTATGAGTCAGAAATGATGGCACGTAACAACGTGATATCCACGAGCCCTGGTGGGTTAGGCACTGTGAGGTTGGTGATTCAAATCCACCAGTCCCTCTGCAGAAGAAAGATGAGGTTGTCTGCCCTGGTAAAGACTTAGAGACTTGTAAGCCCTGCATGGGGTGGCTATGAGTCAAGTAGAGCCCATGCAGGGGGTTTAGGGTTAAGGTTACAGTCAACCCTGTGATAGATGGAAGTCTACCAACTGCCTTGTTCTGGGTCTCACAAAATCTCAGCCTTTGACAGGGTGCAGTCTGCGCTTTTCTAGAGCTCATTTTAGTGGAAAATATCTGCACAGGATCGGACATTCATTTACCAATTGTTTAAAAAAAATGTCTTTTAAGTCTTTTTAAATCTATAAGTCCTCCCTTAGTCTTTCTACATTTCTTTCATGTAACTTATTTGATGAAGAAATAAAACTGTTTTTCCTTTCGATTGCCCTACTCTCTGAATTTTGCTGATTGCATCCCCATGGATCTAATAGATGATCCATCTGGTTTCGTTTTTGGCAAGACTATTATCCACACAGAAGTGTTTTCATAGCAACAATTGTGAGCTGGTGCAGGACTAGGCAATGTGCCATTTTATTGTTCATAGGGTCACTGTGAGTCAGAACCTAGCAACCACGCCATGGAGCCAACGTTACATTCTTCCACCAGAGTCCTGGGTGAATATAGTCTTTTTTTGTGATGCTAACCACCAATGATGTATAATTAATTAATCTGAGATGCAAAATGATTATATTCTGATTCAATCATCCATCCTTCAGTTATTCATTGAAATATTTCTATAAAGAGAACTTCCACATATCTACTATTTGGTGCAGTAGATGATTTCTTTTCCATGATTTAATAGTTTTTAGACTAAGTGATTTATTATTATTATTATTCTCCAAAGATATCAAATTAGTTTTTTATATCCTCATTAACTCATTGATTTAATCTTATTTTGTTGAGTTTCAATCTACTGAAAGTATTATCTTTATTGAATACATATTATCTGATATTTGTCTAGTGGAAACATCTTCAATTTAGGTCCTGAGTCCTTTGGACATGATTCCCACAGTCTTTTCCTTTTCTTGTTAACTGGTATGACATACAACCTCTGCCCAGACCTAGGATCATCTATTTTTACAAGAATCTTTGATTTCTTTCAGTGAGCAATAGTATTTCAAGATCATAATCTAGGGGTTAGAGATATTCACTACTACTTTGGTTGGTTATTACTTCTAAGCCTTTTCAGTAATTATGAGTTTATTGTGTTGTTGTTAGGTACCATCGAGTGGTATCGACTCTTAATGACCCTATGTACAACAGAAGGAAACACTATCCTGTCCTATGTCAACCTCAAATCATTGCTACACTTGAGCTCATTGCTGCTGCCACTGTGCCAATCCATCTCATTGGGGTCTTCCTCTTTTTGTCTGATCCTCCACTTTACCAACCATGATTTCCTTCTTGAGGGTCTGGTCCCTCTTGATAAAACTGACATATGAGAGATGAAGTCTGGTCATCCTGGCTTCCAAGGAGCATTCTGGCTGTACTTTTTCAAACACAGATTGGTTTGTATTTTGGGCAGTCCATGGTACTTTTAATATTTTCCTCCAATACCATAACTCAAATGAATCAATTCTTCTATGGCCTTTCTTATTCACTGTCCAACTTTCACATGCATATGAGGTTATTGAAAATGTCATGGCTTGGATCAGGCACATCTTAGCCTTCAAACTGACATCTTTGCTCTTGAACACTTTAAAGAGGTCTTTTGCAGCAGATTTGCATAATGCAATACATTGTTTGTTTTCTTGACTGCTGCTTCCATGAGCTGAGTATGAACTCCCAAAATAAATGATAATGTTCCTTCAACCTTGGTAGTGGTGGTTATGTGCTGTGGAATTGGTTCTGACTCATAGTGACTCTGTATATGGCTTGTGAGGCTGTAAATCTTGATAGGAGCAGAGAGCATCATCTTTCTCCCTCGGGGCAACTGGTAGATTTGAATTGCTGACCTTGTGGATAGCAGTTCAGTTCATAATCCACAATGCTACCAGGGCTCCTTCATTCAACTCTGTACCACAGGGCTTTTACTTAATCTCTTCAACCTGATTTTATATCTCCTTTCTTCCACACCTAGACTCCTGATTCTTGAGAACACAAGGGCTGACAGAAATAGACTATCAAATAATTACACATTGTGCCTTATCTCACACACACAAAAAATCAGTTAAAAAATACCAGTTCTGTTTCCATGAATGTGATTCCTGAAAACTGTCTAAAATTATTTTTACATACGTGCTCTCCTTCCTCCTCCTATTATTATAGTTGTACTATAGTGACATTGTGAGAGCATACAGTCATAATGAGTATAAGCCTAAAAGTTTGGGTACTAGAGTTCTAGTTCAGAGAAACAGGTTTCAAAAAGTTCATGAAAATAAATTGAAAGAGAATGGATTTTTTTCCCCACTCACTTTTTGAAGCCCCCTCACAATTGCCTGGCTTTATCCCAAAGGCTTAAACATGTTTCTGCAATCAGTGGATGGCTACAGACAAGTTCTTCCACTAATACAATGTCTTAGTTTCATTGTTGTTGTTGTTGTTGTTAGGTGCCATCAAATCAGTATCGACTCATAGTGACCCTATGCACAACAGAAGGAAACACTACCCGGTCCTGGGCCAACCTCACAATTAGGATGTTAAAAAAAAAAAAAGTCCAATCAATACAGTGGCTTCCAAGGGGGTCTACTGGGTCAGATAAATTCTAGGCAGAGAGATCATTACACAAGGTTATGGTGTTTTTGGGGTTCCTGGTGTATTTTCTGGAAGGACACAGGACAATCTCAGGGCTTACTGTGAAGAAGTTTTAAGAAAATTTAAAAGTGCATTGGTGAGAACAAGGCCAAGAGAATTGTTCTGAGGAATTGTTTTCCATTATGATAATGCACCTACACACTCATGGAGGGTAGCAAGGACTCTCCCATGAGAATTTCATTGATAAATCTTATACCATTCACTCTACAGTCCCGGTCTTGCCCTTTCAGACTTCTTTTTGTTCCTCAAAGTCAAGTAATATTTAAAAGAAACATAGTATGAGTCTTGCGAGAATGACAAAAGTGCCATTTGAATGTGGTGTAGATCAGAAAGCACAGCATTCTTGGGTTGGGATTAGAGAGATGAAAGCTCTTCCTTCAGAAGTGTGTCATCCTAGATAGAGGATATGCTGAGAAATAAGAGCTTCACATTTTTTGTATTTTTTTCTAATAAAGGGCTCTATGATTTTATAGCAATACTTTCTGGCTTACTCTTGTGTGTTACACTTTTTTCCCTTCTGATTTGTAGTCCCACAAGTAAATACCTATATAATGCTTACTATCAGAACACCTAGCAATGATTCTCTAACTAATTAGATTCATTAGAATTTGCATTCTAATATGCTTCACAGGAAAAACTCCTGAGAAAAAATATTCCCAAGTCACTTTGTCTTGATGACAGTTTGCCTGCATCTTTAACTCCAACGAAAAGCCACTTTAGCTGGGTATGAAATCCTTAACTCATATCCATTCTGTTTCTTAAGTATCTTATGTGATGTGATTCCATTTACTTCTCCAATAAAGAGCTAACATAGAAAATATAATGACAACTTAATTTTATTCCACTTATGAGTGATTTTAGGACTCCTGGTGTGATGCTGTAGGATCAATATTGGACTGCTAACCACAAGGTCAGCAGTTCAAACCCACCAGTTACTCCTCGGAGTTGTAACTGACTCAATGACACTTAACAACATCAATAACATAAATAACTATGGTGGTGGTGGTGGTTATGTGCCATGGAGTCAGTTCCGACTCATAGCGACCCTGTATAGGGTTTCCGAGGCTATCAATCTTTATTGGAGCAGAAAGCTTCATCTTTCTCCCACAGATGTAACTGCTGGTAGTTTCAAATTGCTGACCTTGAGGTTAGCAGCCTGACTTGTAACCACTATATGACTATACCTTTTGCCTAAAGACCTAAAAGATGATGGTTTTGTTGATATTCTTGAAAGTCAAATAATTTTACTTAAATATGTCTAAATACTACTATTATTCAAATTTACACATCAACTACTAAAGTAAGTGATAATGAAATTGAAGAATTCTACAATTGTCTTTCTTCTGAAATTGATCAAATATGCAATCAAGGTATATTGATAATTACTGGTAATTGGAATGCAAAGGTTGGAAACAAAGAGAAAGAGTCAGTTATTAGAAAATATGGCCTTGGTGATAGAAATAATGCTAGGAAGTGCATGACAGAATTTTGAAAGACCAATGAATTATTAATTGCAAATACTATTTTTAAACAACAAAAAAGATGACAATACACATGGACCTTACCAGATAAAATACATAGGAATCAAACTGACTACATCTGTGGGAAGAGACATGGAAAAACTCAACATCATTAGCTAATGCAAGGACAGAGACCACCTGTGAAACAACTGCTAGTATGCAAGCTCAAGTTGAGCTGAAGAAAATTAAAACAAGCTTATAAGAGCCAAATAATTACCTTGAACACACACCACATGAATTTCAAGACCATTTAGAGAACAGATTTGATGCCTGAGACATTAATGACTGAAGACCACAAGATCTATGGGATGGCATCAAGAACATCAGACAGGAAGAAAGCAACAGATCATTAGACAGACAAGAAAGAAAGAAGAGATCAAAATGGATGTCAGAAGAGACTCCGGAATTTGTTCTCCAATGTAAACATGCTAAAGTGAATGCAAGAAATGAGGACATCAAAGAGCTGAACATAAAATGTCAAAGGGCAGCTCCAGAAGACAGAGCCAAGTATTATACTGAAATTTGCAAAGACCTGAGGTTAGAAAACCAAAAGGGAAGAACATGCTCAATAATTGTAAAGCTGAAAGAACTGTAGAAAAAATATATACTTTAAATATTAATGAATTCAAGGACTCATGGTGTGGTGCTATAGGATGAGCACTGGACTGCGAACCACAAGGTCGGAAGTTCAAACCCTCCAGTTGCTCCTCAGAAACTCTGTATTGGTTTGTTATGAGTGGGAATGGACTCTATGGCCTTAACAACAACAATGGGCAATATATTGAATGATGCATAAAGCATCAAAAGAAGATGGAAGGTATACACAGTCACTGTACCAAAAATAAATGGCTGATGTTCCACCTTTTCGAGAAGTAGTATTTGATCAAGAACTGATGGTACTGAATGAAGAAGTCCACACTACACCAAAGACATTGGCAAAAAACAAGACTCCGGGAATTGATGGAATACAAATTGAAATCTTTCAACAAACTGATGCAGCACTGGAGGCACTCACTCAACTCTACCAAGGAATTTGGAAGACAACTACCTCACCAACAGATTGGAAGAGATCCATATTTGTGCCCATTCTAAAAAGAGGTGACCCAACAGAATGCAGAAATCAATGAACAATCTCATTAATATCACATGCAAGTAAAATTTCATTGAAGCTAATTTTAAAATGGCGGTGACAGAAAACTGCCATAAATTCAAGGCGGATTCAGAAGAGGACATGGAATTAGGAACATCATTGTTGATGTCAGATGGATCTTGAGAGCAAAGAATGCCAGAAAGATGTTTACCTGTGCTGTACTGACTATGCAAAAGTTTTCCATTGTGTGGATCATGACAAACTATGGATAACATTGAAAAGAATGAGTATTCCCAGGCATTTAATTGTGCTCATGAAGAACCTGTACATAGACCAAGAGGCAGATACTTGAACAGAACAAGGGAAAACATTTCGTCAGTGATAGAAAGCTTAGGACTAACTGACCTCTGGCTTAATCTCTAATTCTGGGCTTTTATATCACATGTCTTGAAGGAACCAGAATGGTATTGAGGAAATAAGCAGGAGTCTTTAGGAATGGAGTTCAAATACAGCCTTACCAATTAGTGGTTCAATCACCTTAAATAGAATCCTCTATGAGCTTTAATTTTCTTCAAAAGTACAGATACCTCTGCAAAATCAAAGCACCAGCTTCCTCCACATTGAGAGAGAAACATTGACTAAAAAGAACCAACCCTCTCAATTGTAAAGGTAGAAGTTTTGTAACAAAAAAAAAGGGGAGTGGTTAATCTTACAGTCCAGAAACAGAGGACCCTAGGACCATCAAGAGAGGAATGCACAAATAGAATGTGGGACCTTATCCAGAGAAGCAGCAGC
>NW_006408608.1:7327079-7335012 GCF_000296735.1 Chrysochloris asiatica
AAAAAAAAAAAAAAAAAAGAACCAACTCTTGTGCAAGAAGTTAAGGTCAAACAAACGGGGATTAAAGTCAAAGTATTACAATTCACTCTGACAGGATACTAGTGAAGCTGTGGCTTCAGACTCTCAGTTGTTGTTATTGTTGAGTGCCTTCCAGTCAGTTCTGACTGACAGCGACCTAGTATAGGGTTTCTGAGGTTGTGTATCTTTGCAGAATCAGAAAGCTTCATCTTTTGCCCATGGAGCAGCTGGCCACTTTGAGGTTTGAAGTTCTGTGCTTATCATACAAAGCCACCGCACTCCCCAGACTTTCTGTAGAAATTACAATAACCCAGTTGCAAGGATAAATGGGAACATTTGAGGCATGTCAAACTAACACACTAAGGATTGGGCCCTTCCCACATTCCTTCAATTTCTTCATCAGGGAAGAATCTAGTGATCAATGGTGTAATCATTTTGATAAATTGAATCCTACCACATTCTGAGGAATCTGCTGATGGAGCCTAAAAATGAAAGCCTGCAATAACTATATAATTCTGATGTTCTCTACCTCACACTGACCTAACGAAGTGATGTCAAATAGGATGAATTAGCATAATCACTTTCTGAAGGACATTGTCACTCCAAATCCAACCGTTGTCTACTTCACAGCTTTTTTTTTTTTTTTTCATCACGGAAGAGGACTTTACCATTGAGTGCTTAATGTCTATGAGTCCAAGAATCCTTCAGATAGAAACACGGGATTAATAAAAGGCTTAGGAAAGGAAGCCCTGGTACATGTCTCTTTCTGTATACCTAACTGCTACCTAACCTGAAGACAGTTTTCATTTCCCCTTTGATTGAGAATAAGGGCTGTACCATCTTCAACTTTGCTTTCCCAGGGTTTAGCATGTCGGCACCTAACAACAAATGTTTAGCATAGGACCATGCACATGGTACACATATTGTGCTTGTAATCAATGCTCCTGGAATGGATAATTCATTATGATTATTAATAACAAAAATCCATGACTTTTTCCCCAGTTGCCCAGACTTAAGGACTTCTTCCTCTTCCTCCACTTTGATGAGTCTAAGAAATTGTACTACTTGTTGCCTCTAGAAAGAGATTGTGAAAGTAAAAAAAAAAAAACAAAAAAAAAACAGTCATACATTTAGATACTTACTATTCATGTGTGATGCTGTAGGATAAAGCACTGGACCACAGGTTGATTTGAGTCACAGGTCAGCGGTTCACACTCACCAATCACTACTCATGAACTCTATATAGAGTCGCTATGAGTTAGAACCAACTCAACAGCACTTAAAAACAAAAACAAAGGAAGCATTTGGTGGAGGGAAGGGCCGTGATGGCTCAGTGGTAGAATCCTTGCCACATAGTCTTGACTGGTAGATGTCATACAATCACTTCCTACCTGTTAGAAGAGTCTTTGTGTGACTATGATGCTGAACAGGTTTCAGTGAAACTTCCAGACTAACAAAGACCAGGAAGAAAGGATTGGTGATCTAGTTCTGAAAAACAGCCAGTGAAAGCCTTGTGAATCATAATGGATCCAATGGTGAATGCAAACTCCCTGAATTTCCAGGCTATAAGTATGTGTGCCCACTTAACACAGAAATACCCTTGATCCTGCCTAATCTACTAACCCTGGGACCTATTCCCTGAACTCCAGATCTTGCAGACTTTTCTCACTGAATTATCTTCACACTCTTGTATTTTTAATCATGGGATGGCACGGACCAGGAAGCATTTTGTTGTGTTGTGTTTGGGGTTGCCATGAGCCAGGCCCAACACAATAGTAGCTAAAGCATCAACGGTAAGCATTTATTGGATGGAGTAGAATGAAAAGGTTGAACTCATTGATTAAGATGAGTTTGAGAATTACCTGAAGATTTGTTTATGCATTAATTGAGCAAATATGTTTTAACCACACTTTCATTTAAGTGCTGATCTAGAACAGTGCGTAAGAGCAACAAAGTCCACATCATGTGAGTTTGCCTTGACATGAGGGAAACTGAGAGTGCACAGATAAGTCCATGCACATATATTATTAGGCCAGGTCATGATATACATTCTGAAAAACAGAAAACCAGAATGAGGGACAGTGGGGCAAAAGAAAGTTACTTTCCAAATAAGGGTTCTGGGGATGCCTCTGAAAAGGGGTGGAAATTAAGCATAGACCTGAATGATGTCTATTCACACATCTGTTAGAAGAAGCTATGCTGCAGGTAGAGGGAACAGTAAGTGAAAAACGTCCTGTGGCAGGAATGTGGAATAGGGAAAACTTCTTAAACACTTTCTTCATTCACATACATCCAAGGCTTTGATCAGCTCACCCAGTCTCCTGGTGTTCCACTGACACCCAAAGTGAAATGCAAGCTCATGTCCAACTCCTACTCCATCATCACCCCTTAGTTGTCTAACAGGCATCTTGAGCTTCTCAACTTAAGTCCAAATTCCTGATTTTCCACTCTCAGTTGACAATCTTCACTCGCTTACTAAATGGTCACCCCCATCATTCCATTTGCTCTTTGCCATCTTTCACAGCCCACGTACAAGGGTGAGTCACAAAGTATTGCTACTAAGGATCATTCCCATCCCCTCTGTATACAGAGTTGATAGGGATAGGCAACTTAGACATTGGTTACCTAAAATGGGGAGGGGGGAGGCGTGCTATAAAGGCATGAAGCGACTGGCTTACAAGTTTTCAAAAGGGAGTTTAGTGTCAGAGGGTGCAGGGAAAGGTATAATCTCTACTGAGTAGTTCTCATCCTGTCTAGAAAGGGCTGGTGAAAGGAGATGGGATAAGACTCTGATGATTCAACAGTGAGTAATTGTTATCATGACTAATTGCAATTGTCGCAACTCTAAAAGTAGAGGCTTTGTAACAAAAAAGGGGGAGTGGTTGATCTAACAGTCCAGAAGCAGAAGACCCTGGGACCATCAAAGGAGGAGAGTGGGAGCGGAGTGTGGGATCCTATTCAGAAAAGCAGCGACACCAGAGATGGAGGCAGAGATGATGACGTGGAGAGATGGAGTGGCTGGGCACTCTGAATTCAGGGAGGGAGAGGGGCTGTGTGCTGGCAGCCAGGATGCAGGCTTGCAGCGTGTTCCCTTTGGTTGTTTGAATGATTGTATATTCCTGAGTGTTTTGATGTACATCCAAAACCAGAAAGAATAGAAGCAAATACTGTTGAAAGATGATGCTTGGAGGGGATTGTAATCATTGCAATGAAACAAAATACGATAGGATGAGTGTAAAGCTGATATTCTCTCATGTAAACTATTACTCAAGTCACAATAAAATCTTAAAAAAAAGTATTGCTACTGGGGTTCAGTTCATATATGCAAGTGTTTATTCCAAACAAAACCTATTCAAACATGTGTCTGTGGTCAGTGGATAGCTGTAGACAAGTTTTCTCAGTAATACATTTTTCTTAAGATGCCTTCATTAGTGTACCCTCAAAAACAAAAGTCCAATCAAAACAGTGGCTTCCAAGGAGATTTGTTGGGCCATTTAAGTTCAAGGCAGAGAAATCAGTTCAGAAGGTTATGGAGACTTTTTTGAGAGAATCTCAAAAAAGAATTTCTCAAAGGGCACAGGACAATCATGGGGGCTTATTAAGAAGAAGTTTTAAGAAAATCAAAAACTGCACCGGTAAGAAAAATGCTATGAAAGTTGTGCTGGGGACTTCTTTTTGTTCTTCATACTCAAAGGGAAAATGAAAAGGAACAGGATTTAAGTTCCTCGAGGATGCTCAAGCCACCATTTTGACGTGGTGTAAATGGAAGAGCACAGAATCCTTCAAGAAAGGGTTAGAGAGAAGGAAATGGCATCTTCAGAAGTGTAGAGACCTAGCTGGAGGATGTGTAGAGACACAGTAGCGTCACATTGTGATATTTTTCTATGACTTTGTTAGCACAGTGGTTACGAGTTTTACTGCTAATCTCATGGTCAGCAGTTCGAAACTACCAGCTGTTCCACAGGAGAAAGATGAGGCTTTCTGCTCCCACAGAAATTTACAACCTTAGAAACCCTATGTAGAGTTGCACACAATGACTTTGCAGTAATACTTTTTAGCTTATCCTTGTAGAACCCATCAGCAAATCTTGTTGAAAAGAGAAAATAGCCACAGAATCCAGCCACTTCTACTACAGCCTTACTGATCCGAGCCACTACCATCTCTTCCTGGGTCTCTGCTGTAGCCTCTTATGTAGTCATCCTGCTTCTAACCTTTCTGGTGCCCAGTCCAAAAGGCCCTTCTAAAATGTAAGCCAAATTGTATCACTCTTCTACTCAAAAACCTCTTGTAGTTCCCCAAAGTAAACACCAACATCCCTTTAAGGTTCCACAAGCGACTCTTCTAGCCTGCCATCCCCAGGCTCTCGCTGTTGCAGTCATACAGGCTTCTAAGTGGATCCTCATATACCATACACTCACCTTGGCCTCAGGACCTTTACACATGCTGATCTCCCTGCTTTGAATACTCCTCCCCTAGGCATCTCCATAAATCCCTCCTTCATTTCTCTGGTCTCTTTTCTGGATCCAATTGTGCTCACCACCACCACCACTAAAGATATGTTCAT
This sequence comes from Chrysochloris asiatica, assembly GCF_000296735.1. Classification (NCBI taxonomy): domain Eukaryota; kingdom Metazoa; phylum Chordata; class Mammalia; order Afrosoricida; family Chrysochloridae; genus Chrysochloris; species Chrysochloris asiatica. The sequence goes on from NW_006408608.1 coordinate 7,331,662, forward strand.
GTTCTAAACCCCAGCACCTGTGAATGTGATCTCATTTGGAAATAACATCTTTGCAGTTGTAATCAAATCAAGATGACATCTTTGGGGTGGCTGCTGATCCAATCTGACCAGTGTCATTATAAGAGGAGAAGAGACACAGAAAGAGGGACACACAGGGAGAATGTCACGTGATGATGAAGGCTGAGATGGGCGTGATGCAGCTAGAAGCCATGAAACTCCAAGGATTATAAGCATCACCAGGAGTCAGAGAAAGACTGGAACAGAATGCCTCCCAAGAACCCTGAGAGAGAGACCACAGCCCTGCAGACACATTGATTCTAGACTTACAGCCTCCAGAGCAAAGACAGAATAAATGTCTGTTTCTTTAAGCCATAAAATTTATGGTCATGTTATAGCCACGCTAGGAACCTTATACAAAGTCTATTAAAAATTGGCCTTTTCTGACCATCTTGTATAAAATTACAATTTCTACCTCTGTTTCAAACGCCACCCTGACTCCAGTCTCTATTTTCTTGTTTAGTCTGGAGAAGGTAGTAGGTGGAGGGCATAGAAGAATAAATGTATTAGTGGTACTAAAGCGGGATCCTGCAAGGATCAGCAATGACCCTAGGCCAGTAGTTGAGGTGCATGATGAAGTAAACATTGGCCCAGCTGATATCTTCAAAAAAAAGAAGAGGCAAATGCCTTTCTAGATCGACTTAAGAGCTAGCCTGCTTTAAATAAACATAGTAATATTTATAAGTAAAGGTTGTTAAATACAAGTGTGGAGTCTGCTTTATAAAATCAACATTTCCCTGAAAAGTAGAGTGTGCATTTAATTTCTGAACAACAGATGTCATTTTAAATTCACTGTGGCCTCTATTACTTACAGGAATCCTTGTGCAAGATGAGTCATCAGTATCTTCTTTAACTTTGTGTCCCAAGATGGAATGTCGTATGCTGTGGTACAAATGAAGCCCTGGGCTCCTCACCCAAAGGCTGATGGCTCAGATGCAACTGGAGCTACCTCGGAAGACAGGCCTGGGGTTCTGCATCCCACAGGTCATAGCCTGGAAAACCCCATGGAGCAGTTCAAGTCGGAACGGACTTGAAGGCAATCAACGACAACCAAATCAGAGTATAGGAGCCCTACCAGAGGCCCTGGTGGTACAATGGTTAAACACATGGCTGCTAACATGCTAATGAAAAGTTCTGCTGTTCAAACCCACCAATAATGCTGCAGGACAAAAGTCCTGGAGATCTACTCCTATAAAGATTGCTGTCGCTGTGTGATGGTGAGTAGATTCCAACTCACATTGACCCCACAGGACAAAGTTATTGTTGTTGTGAAGTGCCATCGAGTCGGTTCCAACCCAAAGCAACCCTGTATAGGGTTTCTGAGGATCAGCTGGTGAGCTTGATCCACCGACCATGCAGTTCAAACAGCTTTGTAGTCTGGCGCATTCACCCACAGCGCCACATCAGGACTCCCAGGACAAAGTAGAACTGCCCCATATGGTTGACACATTGTTCCTTCCATGGAGCCACTGGTGGATTCAAACTGAACTGCCAACCTTTCAGAGACTAGTCAAGAGCTTAGCCATTGTGCTACAGGACTCCTAGGATCACAACCTAGGAAACTCTACAGGCCAGTTCTATTCTGTCGTATATTGTCACCATGAGTAGGAATCAACTTGATGGTACCAACAAATATAAACACAGGTCCTACAATTGGCTAGAAGGGGAGGGGAGTTTTCAGAGAGCTTCTAAGGACAAGATTTACATTTTTCTTCTAGAAGGGACAAAAGAGTGTGACCTGCTTCTTTCCTGGAGGCAGGAAAATTTCCCAGTTTGGGCTGGTATTCATGGCTGTCAACCGGAAACAAAGGAACTGCTCTGAATGCATCTACCTGCTCTCATTCCCCTGCTGACAGCCGGGATATTGCGAAATTTATCAAGGCGGTCTCAGAACAAGTGTCACTTTCCATTCCATTCAAAGAGAATCATGATTCAGGTCTTAATTAAAAACAAACCAAAACAAAAATCCAATTTCTGTCCTTTTTTTTTCTGGCTGATAATCCGAGGCATGTTGCCCCCTCAGAAAAGGACTGAGTTGTCTTTTGAAAGCTTTCTGGTGCTTTTCTTTAAAATGCAACTCAATAAATAAATAAACAAAGGTGACCATTTAACATAATTCCCCACAAATTCTAAGGCTGTGAAAAGCAGTGACTAGAAGCAAGGGAACAGATGGTAAGAGAGAGGTTTGTAAATCACAACTCCCTGCCTCCACCCTCCAATAGGGAGCCCTCATTAATTGCAAATAATAGTCAATCATCATGGGGGGGGGTAATGTCCCTGCTAACCATCTGGGTAACCTGTGTCCTAGTGCTGCTTGGGCTGCAAGAGAACTGGGACAGTCACTGTCCTTGACCCCTTTGGCCAAAATGCAAAAATGGCATGGGGGCCTTTTCTAACCTCCCCTGACTACACAAGGAAGAGGGAGAATCAAACTCCACATCAGTCCCAGGCCAGCTCCTCTGAGGCAGAGATCAGACATGTCTCCATTCTCCACTCTTCTCTCGCCTATTCTGACACCAGCATCCCTCCTGTGTCACTTGACTTGTCTGCTGCCTTCAATAATCTGTTGTAATGGCCACAAAGAAAGCACAGACTAAGCTTACAATTATGGGGTTTATTAGGGAACAAAGCAATGTACAATTCAAGATCAAAAACAACTTAGGATACACTCTGGCCAGAAGTGCCTCTCTCGTTCTCAGCCTCTTGGTATCTGCTCTGCTCAGGCCAGAACTATAAGCTCCTTTAGCTGTGCTGATAAATGTCCAAAGGGCACCCAATTCTGCAAGCCAGCCTCCAGCCCAAAGGCACTCAGCTTTACTCAGTCAGTGGGCTAGGAAACCTGCTGTTCTCTGCATTGCTGCCTCTGCACCTGCCGAGTCTTCTCCATGCAGGATCTCAGAATACCAAAGACAAGACTCCACTCATGGCTCTTCTCTTCTGATGTCTTGAGATCACCTGGTCCTGTTTGTGAGATGTCTTCTTTTAAACCTAGTGGGATGACAAAACTAACCAATCCAGCATTACAGTCCCCTACATACACTCTATCTGCCTGCTCCCACCCAGTCATTTGGTGGGAGTTACAAAGACTATTGTAGAAGAGTCCTTATTCACTGTTCCACACAAAACATGAGCAGCAAATACCACCTCTATAATATCATTGTGTTGTAAGCAGTGTAATCCAGTCAACGCACAGAGGCCCCTTGTGACAGAGTAGAACACTATCCCCATGGAGTAACCTAGGCTGTAATCTCTATGGACACAGATGTTGTTGTTGTTGTCAGGTGCCATCGAGTC
>NW_006408608.1:7336932-7349308 GCF_000296735.1 Chrysochloris asiatica
CCGACTCGATGGCACCTGACAACAACAACAACATGAAGAGAGCAAAAAGTCATTAAGAACACAAGAAAGAAGGAAAAGGTCAAGATGGATGTCAAAAGAGACTCTGAAACTTGCTCTCCAACGTAGAGAAGCCAAAGCAAATGGACACAGATAGGTAAGTCTTTTTTTTTTTTCTCAGAGCTGCTGGTAGGTCGGAAACACCAACCTTTTCGTTATCAGCCAAATGCTTAAGTATTGTTCACTCACAGGTGTGAAACCTGTGGGCTTTTCAGAAGAGACACATCATCCCCCGTACATAGGATGAAAACCCAGAACCAGGGAAACAAACACAAATGCCTCTGAGGACCCGGTTTGAAGTGGAAGAGTTTATATAAATGTGTGAATCGGGACAAAAAGAACTGGAGGTTCTGTGGAAATATGGAGTTTGTTAGCCTATGTAAATGCACTTGGATTAAAACACCAAGAGTCAAACAAACAAAAGTCCAGAGTGCTAGCCATAAACAAACAAACAAACAAACAAACCAATACAAAAATGATTGCTTCATTGATTAAATGGATGAATGAATGGATAAGCAAAAAAGCATGTGGGCTATGGTTTGAGCCACCATTTTGAATTTCCTCATCTAAGAGTCCTGGTGTGGTGTTGTAGGATGAGCACTGGACTTCAAGCTCAGTTTGAACCACAAGGTCAGCAGTTCAAATTCACTAGCCACTCCTCATAAGCTCTAAACAAGGTTGCTATGAATTGGAACCAACTCAACAGCATTTAACAACAAGAAGTCTAAGAGCAAGGAGCCCTGGTAGTGCAATGGTTAAGCACTTGGCTGCTAACCAAAAGGTTATTGGTTCAAATCCAGCAGCCACTACAAGGGAGAAAGATGAGGCAATCTGCTTTCTTGAAGATTTCAGCCTAGGAAGCCCTATGGGGCAGCCTTGCTCTGTCACATAGGGTTAATATGTGTTGAAATTGACTTGCTGGTGCCCAATAGCACAAATTTATGAGCTACAATAAATGAGGGGCTAGTAAATCTGCCCTATGGGAAAGAGAAAAATTCTTGATTTGTAGTATTTGCATATTTCTGTGTGTAAAGATCCAAGTTTCTTATTATTTAACAACTGGCAACATTTTTTAATATTTAATAGTAGGCTATCTCAAGCCTATACAAGCCAGCTCCAGAACACTGCTGATGCCAAATCTCAATCATCAATTTATTATGCAAGTACATGCTCTGTTTCTTTATAATGAAAACGGTTGTAAAGGCAGATTTGAATTTTGGACAAATATATGAATATTGGGACTCAGTTCCAAAGAGTCCTATCAGATTTGGATACATGTCTGCCTTCTATAAACACACATTTAAACTAGAACACCATACAGCAATAGTTCCCAAGGTAACATCACTGGCATCTCACTGCAAGACAACTATTAGTTCATGTGTCTCTCTCTCAGTAAGCTACAGGAATCAACGCCACTGCTGGTCCAGAACAGGTAAACAAGTGCTTGCTGAAAACACGCATAGGTGCAGGGAAGAGGATGAAGTCACATCAGAGAGAGACATCAAACCTAAGGATTAAAACAAAACAAAACCCGCTGCTGTTGAGTTGATTCTGACTTCTACTAACCCTGTAGGACATAGTAGAACTGACTCATCGGTTTCCAAAGAGTCCTGGTGTGGTGCTATAGGATAAGCACTGGTCTACTAACTACAAGGTCAGTGGTTCAAACACACCAGGCCCTCCTCAGAAACCCCAAACAAGATGGCTATGAGTAGGAACTGACCCAAAGACACAACAACAGCAATCTTTACAGAAGAAGAGGGACACGTTTCTTCCACAGAGTGTCTGGTAGGTTTGAACTGCTGCCTATCAGTTAGCAGTCAAGTACTTTAACCATTACACCACCAGAGAGCCATAACCTAAGAATTGTTGTTGTTTTTAAGTGCTGTCAAGTCAATTCTGACCCATAGTGACCCTGTATAGGGTTTCTGAGGAGCACCTGGTGAGTTTGGACCCAATCTTGCAGTTCAAATGGCTTCGCAGTCTGGCTCATTTACCCACAGTGCCACACCAGGACTCCTAAGAATTACTCACTCCAAAACTGCCACCGAGTTGATTCCAACTCATAGTGAGGCTCTAGGACAGAGCAAAACTGCTCTATGGGGTTTCCAAGGCTGCAAATCTTTATGGAAGCCGACTGCCTCATCCAACTCCCATGGAACTGCTGGTGGGTTACAACAGCCAACTTTGCCATTAACAAACAGTCAAGCACTTTTACCATTGCGTCATCACGGTTCCTTGATGCAAGAGCTGGTACCCAAGATTCCAGGGTCTGGAAACGCAGCCTTCCTGGTTACAATACCACTAGGAGGACTGGCCTCACACTAATGTCCACAAGCTCAGCATGTGCACTGAGCGCCATCGCCAGGGAAGCAGCATCTCTCTGAAGTCCGGTACACATAACCAGGTGCACGCTTAACCAATGCAATTATCAACTGGAGATACATGCACTGTTATCTGGATATTAACACGTCTGTAACAATGGAACATGGGTCAAAGTCTGAAGATAAGAAATGGTTAGTGAATTGATTAGGGTCACAGTTGCACCACAATTATCTACAGTAATCACTTGCTTAGTTTAAAGGGATGTTTGCCCCTTCATATATTACCAACCTTATCTCTAGAGAAGAAAATATATGTCAGTGTCAGTAGTTGTGAACTGTAAGAAGCAGAGCTTTCCAAAAATTGCAGCAGCCTAAAAGGTATTTTATTGTTGTTGTTAAATGCTGTCAAGTCAGTTTCGACTCATAGTGACCCTATATAGGGTTTCCAAGGAGTGGCTGGTGAACTTGAACTGTCAACCTTGTGGTTCAAACCGACCTTGCAGTCTGGCACATTAACCTGTAGTACCACACCAGGACACGTAAAAGGTATTTGTTGTTGTTAAGTGCCGTAGCAACCCTGTATAGGGTTTCTGAGGAGCAACTAGTGAGCTTGAACTGCCAACGCTGCCATTCAAATGGCTTTGCAGTCTGGTGCACACAAATTAAGCAAGGGGACAGAGGGCTACCTCTTGGGGTAAAAATGTCTTCCCAGTTCTTAAAATTTCCATGCAGAAATAGGACCTCCACCCTCTTATGCCAGCCTCCTGGCACACCACACGACAGGAGCAGTAAGCCACCAAACGTAGAGACAGCTAGTGGTTCCTGGTCCTCAGTGCATGGAGCTGATCTAGAAAAGTTGGTGAGTCCTCAGGGTGGGTTCTCTTTTCTCCCGTTGCTGTGATAGGCCAGTGTGAGGCAGTGACCCTGGGTCACTGCACCTGCCCTGTAGACCCCAAATTTCCCTCAGCTGGTCATTCCGTTGGTTTTCCTATGGTCTAGAGTCTGGCAGTGGAAGGGTACAGGGGAAGAGAGCAGAGAGGACAAGCGATCATTTATGTTGCAAAACAAATCTCTGTTCTTCAAACAGCTTTACCCAAAGGGGATACTTTGATGTCTCCCTACAATTCTTATCATGGTTCCAAACTCAAATGTAAGGAGGCAGGAATGTTATTTCCTAATCTCTTAGAATCGCTAGATATCTCCAGAAATGTCACAAATGGTTGCATGCACCAATGCGCACCTGGGGAGGAAGGTCAGAAGATCGACTTACAGGTAAAAGTCAATCCCTGAAAGCCCACGGACACACAGTTCTTCCTGACACACACGGGGACGCAAGATTCAGAACAGACTCCCTGGGAGGATTTTTAGAATCTCAAAAGATGGGTGGAATAAGATATAGCTAACAACTGGATCACAAGATAGATTTGAGCTGCAAGGTCAACAATTCACGCTCACCAGACGCTCCTCAGAAACCCTATACAGGGTCACTATGAGTCAGAACTGACTCGACGGCACTTAACATCAACAACAACAACTTATTGGAGAATAAGCTGTCTGTACAGAAATAAGATGACCTGGCTAGAAACCCACCTCTACTTCTAGCTAGGAAAACCTGTGGGCAGCTCTGCTTAGTCCTATAAGGTCACTATGAGTTGGAATTGACTCAAAGACACACAACACTACCTTCTACCTAGCTCTGGGGAGCCCGGGACATTGCTTGGATCTATACGAACTCTTCATTTCTCATCAGTGAAGTATAGAAGCTTTACCTACATCACACCACTGTTCTGAAGATGACAAGAAGCTTGGACCAGAGCACGACACATCTTCCTTGTATTCACTATGATCTGTAATCACAAAGTGATTATTCATTTGTTATTGTTTGTCTGTCCTAACCTAACTTTCAACTCACTGAGGACAGAAACTAATAGCTGCTTGGTTCACCCCTGTTTACTCAACCAGAGCAGAATCTGGCATCTCGTATATACTCAGAAACTTATGCATCCACCACCCATTTGTCAGCTTGTTGTACCATGGTGGCTAGTGTGCTGCTAAGATGCTAGATGCTACACCACCAATAAGCTTCATAGTGGAAAGGTTTTGGCAAAGCTTCCAGACTAAAACAGACTAGGAAGAAAAGCTGGCCATCTACTTCCAAAAACCAGCCAATAAAAACCTTACGGATCATAGCAGAATACTGTCTGCCATAGTACTGGAAGATGAGTCCCCTAGGTTAGAAGACACTCAAAATACACAGTCGTGGCAACAAATGAACTCAAACACACTAACAATGATGGTGCGGGACCAGGTGCGGGATACAGGTCCCCATGTATCAGAACCAACTTGACAGCAACTAATAATAACATCGAGAGATTCTGAATGGAGAGGTTAGTGAATGGCTGTTGCTGTTAAGTGTCGTCAAGTCGGTTCTGGCTCATATTGATCCTAAATAGCGTTTCTGAGGAGCGGCTGGTGAGTTTGAACTGTGGACCTTGCAGTTCAAAGCAACCTTGCAGTCCAGCACACTATTGTTTGTTCTGCAACTGACCTCAGTGGATGGTATCATAGTAGCATATTCTATATGGTCTTTAGCTCTGGAAACATGCGTATATTTCATGAGAAACACGCCCGGGATTAAAGTAATGCTTTGATTTCCAAATACAGATAACTAGCACAGTGTGCCCAGTTCCCATCTTTCTGCTCACCATTCTCCACAACAGGGGCTAGAGAGAATCATTATGGATACAGGAGATCATCCTCATTTACTTTGGTGTTAAATCAGCATAAACAGCATGGTCACTCATTTAGTCTGTAATTAGACTCCAAAAGATCAAAGTCAAAACTAGTTGGGTGCAGGGGTTCTTGTAAAGGATATTTCTAACTGATGGGAGGGGAACAGAGATCTCAGGAGGAATCTTTGTGGAGTGTTTGCATCACCAGGAGAGAACAACTCACTTTGAAAGCTTTAAAGCAAGTTCTGATACCTCCATTATCCTTGGCTTGTCCATTCTAAGTCCTTTAGGTATGTCCCTTAGCAAACCGCACATTGTTGCTGTTGTTGTTAAGAGCCCTTGAGTTGGTTCCAACTCATAGCGACCCTGTGTAGGGTTTCTGAGAGTGGATGGTGAGCTTGAAACGTCACCTTGTGGTTCAAACCAAATTTTCAGTCTAGCACATTAACCCACAACTCCACACCAGGATTCCACGCCTCAAGTAGACCTCTGGTATTTGTTGGGTATTGATCATTGTATTTTCTTAGTGATCTGATCACCTAATGTGCTTCTTCACAGATAGCATGATGTCTCTGGATACCTCAAGGAACTTTGTCTTTCATACTTTGGACATATTGTCAGAAGGGACCAGTCACTGGAGAAGGATATCATGTTTGGTAAGGTGGACGGTCAGAGAAAAAGATGAAGATCCCCAGCTAGATGGATTGGCCAAGTGGCAGCATCAATGGGCTCAAGTGTGGCAACAATTGTGAGGTTGGCCCAGGACGGGGCAGTGTTTCATTCTATTGTGGGTTGCTATGAGTCAGTACCGAATCAATGGCACCTAACAACAACAACAACAAATGGTTAAAGGTAGTAGGTCACTAATCAAAATGTTGCAGGTTGTAGTCTACCCAAAAGCACCTTAGGCGGGGAAAAAAATGCTTGGTTATCTACTTAGAAATCCTTAGCCTATGTAAACTTTATGGAGCACAATTCAGTTCTGCTCGGCCATACACACAGTCTCTGTGAGTTGGAATCCACTAAACTGCAGTTGGCTTTGTACACATAGAACTGTATTATAACAAACAACAGACAGGTCTGTAAGGTGAACAGTAAAGCCAGGGAGGTAGGCAACCCTTAAAAACATCAATCCTAGGAGACCAAAAGAGCAGCATTTTCCCAGGGATGAAGCTCAGAAGGCAAGGAGGATTAGGAAGGAGGGACACATGGAAATTGGGAACACAAGGAGGAAGTGAAAAGTGGGCTCTTACATTGTGAGGACTGTAGTCAATGGCACAAAACAAAATGGGACAAACTGCTGAATGGAAATGAATTTGTTCTAGAAACTTTCACCTAAATTACCCCCCAAAAAACAAAGTTTAAAAACAAAATGCAATCTACCTAATGTGGCTCCTGCGTTCAAATCAGGCTGCTAACCTCAAGGTCACAAGTTCGAAACTATCAGCTGTTTTGCAGGAGAAAGATGAGGATTTCTGCTCCCGTAAAGATTTACAGCCTCGGAAACCCTATTCAGGGTTGCTATGATTTGGTATCAACGCCATAGCACATAACCACCATATATATGGCCATTTGCAATTTTGTAAAGAAATGATGAAAATGAAAACATTTTATATTAAAGACTAAAGCAAGTGTTGTTTAAAAGATACATGTTCTCACTAAGAGGAGGAAGATGATATGTAATCACCCCACACTCCACAGCTGTTTCTGCTTCATTCCCAGAGGTGGGCTTACACCAAATCCCCAAACAGCTCACAAAAAGAATAAACACAATTGGGCCCAAGATTTCCTTTTCTCTGTTGGTACCCGGAGGCTGTTAAAATGAATCCCTACCAGAGAGAACTGTAACTTTGTCTCTCGTATCATCTACTGAAAACCAAAACAATGACATTGTCTCTTTTCTACAATGAGGTTCCTCCAAAACAAACAAGCTAAAGACCAGAAAAACAAACAAACACTGAAGAGGTGGATTAGAAAAGAGATGGAGAAAATATTAACTCTTGTTGTTCTGCATGCCATTGAGTTGGTTCCAAATCACGGCAACCCAAGATGCAACAGAATGAAGGACCACCGTGTCCTGCACCATCCACACACTCAGTCATTGAGCCTTCTAGTTCAGGTTTTTCCTCTTGTTCGCTGATCCTCTACTTTACCAAGCTTGATGAACATGGGGCTTAGTGTGAATTTAATTCTGAAAACATTCCATTAATGTCTCATTAATGTTAGGTATGAACATATAGTGTCTGTGTAGTCATATTTATCTATTTTTAAATGACATTTTAATTAGATGTCTGTACTTCATCATTAGGATAATGTGTTCGAACAATGTTGGCCACAGGGGAAATTCTGTTTCCACCACTGCTATGTATAAGTTATACTAAAAAATCTTTATAATAAGTTAAATTGGAAATATCTGTTTAGAAAAAAAAAAAATAGAGTCAGTAATAGTACTGCGGGCATTGCCACACATCAGTTGTGTAACAATGGTGGATATTTTAATTTCCTCTTGACAATTTCTTCTCATGGCAACTTGACCTGACTTATGACTCTCCTTTCAAGCTCTGAGTTATCATTCCTGTTGGATAAGAAGTGGACTGCTAATCTCAAACTTGGCAGTTCAAAACTACCAGCCACTTCCTCAGAAAACCTATACAAGGTCACTATGTGTCAGAACCAACTCAAAGGCACAACAATAACAATCTTCAAGAACTTTGCTTCCCGTGGTAGATACAGAACTAGCTACCTACTAAACCCATTTCCTCTTACTCCTGAGAGTACAGCTGATTGCATTTCCCACACTCTCTTGTAGTGATCAGAGTCATGTGACTTCGTATTGGCCAATTATATGTAGGCATAAATGATGTCTAGGTCTCTGGGTGGCTCAAATGATTTTAACTCACTCTGTGCTGTAAGATAAACCCTGGACTGCTAATCTCAAGGTTCAAACCCATCAGTTGCTCCTCAGAAACCCTGTACAAGGTATATGAGTCAGAACTGACACAACGACACTTAAGAACAACAACAACTAGCCAGAAGTTGTTGTTGTCAGCAGCACTGCAAGAGAAAGTGCTGGCAATCCGCTTCTGTAAAGACTACAGCCCCTTCTTCTCCCCTGCAAAAGCAAGACGCTGTGGAGCAGTTCCACTCTGTAACACATGGAGTTACCACAGTCAGAATCAACTCAGTAGTAACTGTTTGGGTTTGTGTGTGTGTATGCCCAGACATGGTCAGACATGGTCCATACACACGTTCCACATGCTCCTGCCCCACCTTCTGGCTGAATGGAGGATAGGTAGGAAGCCATAGATGGAAGGATCTGAGTCTCTGAATGATGTGTGGAAGGTCACAAACTATTTTTGATTTCCAAGAAATCAGAGACACCTGTTTGGGACTTCATGCTAGCATGAAATCAGTTTCTATTGGTAAAGTCGCTAAGATTTCAGGGTCTATCTGTTACAGCAATTGGCATTCTCTAATGCACACCCCCCTGCTCGCTTCTTGAGGATTTTCAAAAGACTAATAGAATGGAGCTTCACTAGCGTGCTTTGCCGCCATGTTTCATCTATCACACACAGCTTGAAAAGGCAATGCGTTTGATACTTTATGTGCCTTGGCAGAAATTGGTCTATGCCTTGTCAATCCCGTAATTACGGAATTCCATATGTATAAACAAAACATTATTTTTCCTAGCAGTTGAGCCATTTTTTTACATTTATTTATCACTTTCAGTATTTCTAAGGCACGGCTAAATATGATACTTGTTCTTTTTTCATTGATAGGCATAAAGAACTCCAAAAAAAGGAAAGAGTTAGATGAAATATAAAATAAATACCTATTTCTCCCTATGGACCAAGAAAAAGAAAGCTAATCTTCTGGTCCCATTTTGATATTCCATAACGTAACCTCCCTTTCAGTTATCATTTGAAAGTAAAGACTTGGCGCTTAAGAGCCATATTGCTGGACCATCCTCTTCTAAAGGAAGGTCACCTGGACTCCATCTTCCCCTCCTTCACAAGGCCTTCACAGAAATGACACAGTATGACAGATGAAGCCTTGAATGTCCTATGCAAGGTAGAGATCAGAAGGAGCAAGAATGACAGTGACGAAGCCATCTCTAGTGACTGTCTGGAAAATACAGAAGAAGCCAGAATGAAATGGAAAATGAAACCTCTGCTTTAAACAAACCTACAAATGCTTACAAAAAGGCAAATTTTCAAAGGAGGGAACTCATCTTACCTCACCTGTCCCAAGTTTCCCCTTGTCAAAAGCAACAACCCATAAAATAAATGGGCAGAGCCTCTTTCTTTGGTTTTCCATTAAAAGTTTAATTTGCAGCACACCCAAATGTGGGTTCAATGCCAGTCTGAAGTAAATGGATGGCTCTTCTGTGGGAGGTAGCACAGGCTGGTGGTTAAGTAGAAGCTCATGCATTTCCCTTGGTGACAGGAGGCAGACCACAATGGCAGCTGTAAAATCCCTTGCTCCTGTAGCTATGAGCAGTTGGGACACTAAAATAAATTGATTGTACCAGAAGATCCTTTCCCTCTCCCCACCACCTCAGCTTAATGGGGAATTCATACCACTCTGAGCTTCATTTATTGCTGAAATGGAATGATGGCTTCTAAAATTACTTTAGCACATATTGAATTGTACCTAGGTTTATTGGGTTATGGGACAACATTTTGGTTTTAGTGAAGGCTATCTTTTCAGAAGGCACTGGACTCTGATTTAATTATTTCTTCCCCAAATCCAGGGATGTGAATCTTTGCTTTAGCCTGAAATGTTCATCTCATTCCTGTTTGAAATCTCCTCATTCCTTAAGCTAATCCCCCAAACGTGTTCTTACTTCTAACAACAAGATGGAAGAACGTTACAGATGCTGAAAGTGACTAATTAATAGAAGCATAATTCGAAGAAGGAATCTTGGTGTGGGCCGTGGGTTAATATGCTAAACTGCAAAGAAAGTCTGAACTGGAAGGTTGGCAGTTCAAGCTCACCAGCCGCTTCTTGGGAACCCTCTACAGGGTCGCTATGGGTAGGAACGGACTCAACGGCACTTAACAACAATAACACATTCAAAGAAAGAGGTAAAAGAATAAAGACAGATAAAACTGGAACTTACACGTAAGTCTTCAATCTTTAATGAACTACCCATGGAAAATTATTTCAACTTACTTTGACTATGCATTGAAGCCTTTCTCTGCTATCCACTCTCAAATGAAATACTTAAGTGCCCACTAGATGCAAGACATTGACTTTTGCTCTCTTCTCCCAAGAAGACATATGATTGATGAGGAGAATTAAATCCATTTATTAATATATCCTTTTTGGGGATATAGCCTACAGTCATTTAAAATAAGTTATACTTATTTTCTTATGCTATCATTTATTATAATGCCATATGATTCTATCATACTATTTCCTTTTATTTGAAAAGCATTTCATTTTGTAAAATGCATTCCTATCCAGGACCATGGTTTTTATCTTCACACCGTTATTGCAAGCTTCAGACGAGGAAACGTGTGACAATCCCTAAGAGTGACCAGTGCACAGCAGATACTAATTCTCAATGGTCCTTCTCTGCAATGCTTGCAGCTGTTTGCTAACAGAGTGCTGTCCCATTTTGTGGAGGGGAATACTGGGCCCAGACATTAGAGGGCATTTCCAAAAGTCACCTAACCAGTTAGTGATTGAACTGGATGTCAGTTTGTCCTACTGACCTCTGTATCCCTCAGCTCTCCCTACTAGCCTCAAGTGTCTGAGATAGCAAGAGCTTGGAAAGAATAGATAGGAAGGTCCCTTTCCAAACAAGTTTGCTTACTTGTGATTCTCTGCACCAGGCACGACCAGGTCAGAAACACTAGTATATATCAGCAAGTTGGGAGCATGGTGGCTCTATTTGGTAAGCACTGGACTGTGAATCACAAGGTTAGCAGTTCGAGCCCACCAGCTGCTCTTCAGTATGACCCAGAACTGACTCGACAGTACGTAAGAACAAACAACAGCAGGAGCAAGTCACAAATGTAGAATGCCACACTTGCTAACCTCAGGAGGAAAACTGGTGGAAAGATTCTAAAGTAGCCCAAGCTGTACCAAGAGGTGCCTAGGATGTCTTCTGCAGGTCTGGTCACCAGCTGGTCAAAGCGGATCTAAGGGCATAGGGTTCATGTTCAATGTGGGAGCTCCTGAATCAAAGGTTTTCATTCTACTCCAGAATCTACCACTCATTCTGTGTTGTCCTCTTGGGAAGATCGCCAAAGTCTCCCTTTCTTTATTTTCCAATTGCAGTGTGGCAGCAATATTAATATTTACCCCACTGGGTTGTTTAAAGGATTAGCTAGATTAAATATTTCAAACAGAGGCATTTGGTGTTTGTTAAAATAAAATGACTAAATAAAACAAGAGAGTACGAGGCACTAGACAGTGTGCCTCACTCTGCGTTCTTAGCTCAAGTGAGTGTCCCAGGGAATTAACTATGGGGTGAGCTGATACTGGGGCTTCGTTTGCAGGAGCCCACACATCAGACCTCTTCCAGGAACAAGTGGGCTGGTCTGGGGAACAAAGGCTGATGGAGAGGGCCGTCCGAACTACAGAACAGCTAGCGACCTCTGCCAACTGTTTCAAAGCAACCAGGGTCCAATGCAAGTCAGCCATCAGGCCCAAGACTCTGGGACTTTCCAAGGCCCTGAAACTCAAGTGCTGGGTGCTACCACAATGGTGTAATGGGTAAGCACCAAAGGATGGGTGGTTTGAACCCACCCACTGAGCAGCTCTGTGAGAGAAAGTCTTGGAGGTCTGGTCCTGTCAAAGTTACAGCCTAGAAAATCAAATGAGAAAAAATGGACTCAATGTCACCTAACAACAAAGAAATAGAAATGGAAAGAGAGAGAGACTCCTGGTGTGGCATCGTGAGAGAAGCACTGGACTGCAAACCACAAGATCAGTAGCTCAAACCTACCAGCTGTTCCCTGGAAACCCTGTCGAGTCAGTTCCGACCCATAGTGATTCTGTATAGAGTTTCACAGGTACAGCTGGTGAGCCTGAACCACCGACTTTGCATTGCAAACCAGCTCTCCAGTCCAGTGCATTAACCAAGAACACCACACAAGGACTCCTCAAAACTTATACTTGACAGCACTTAAAAGCAACAACATATACCCACACACATATATGGGGGCACGGTGATTCCATGCAATAATCACTGGACTTAGAACTACAAGGTCCATAGTTCAAACCTGCCAGCCACTTCATGATAGAAAGATG